>NW_023270377.1:84809901-84896139 GCF_011800145.1 Mirounga leonina | reverse complement strand
GGTATGGTATGGTATGGTATGGTATGGTATGGTATGGTATGGTATGGTATCTAGAACAGATAGTCATTTTCCAGTTCTAGGATTCACCAAATACAAATCTGTAGCACTTGTTTTGAATGGATATAGTAGTAAAGTAGATATACCTTTAGTCTATTCATCTTCCTCATATCCCAAACATTACTATCATTATTTCTTCTCAGCTAATGTTCAAGATGATTATAAAGATTCCTTATCTGAAATATGATGAAAATAGAAAATAGGAACTTAGGTGTAAGATAATTGAGGGGGAAGTGTGATACACATTACTGCATATTTTAATCTGCAAACGGTGCAATATCATGGTCAGGCAACAAGCATTTCTTGAGTATCCATATCAAGGGCCAGTAGCTTCAGCATTTAAAAACTTTGGAGTCAGAATGCATGAGTTTTTGAATGAGATGAATTTGGGTTAATGAGCAGCCTCTCACCCTTACTAATTTAAAGTCTTTTCTCACTGTCCTTGGATTTATCATCTATGCAATGAAGGCAATAATTGTAACTACTTCGTAGCATGGCTAGTGCACAGTACTTGTTAAACACCACTAGCGATGGGGACGCCTGGGTGGCTCAGTGGGTTAAGTGTCTGTCTTCGGCTCAGGTCAGGTCCTGAGATTGTGCCCCACTTGGGCTCAGCCGGGAGCCTGCTTTGCCCTCTCCCCCTTCCCCTGCTTGTGCTCTCTCATGCTCTCTCAAATAAATAAATAAAATCTTTAAACAAAATAAAATAAACACCACTAGCTATAGATCTAAATTATTTGATTCCTGCCTTTGCTCTTAATGGTTGATCTCAGTCAAGGTCAACTTCTTTCAAAACTGGATTTAGGTGACTAGATTTTTGGTCTTTGAGCCAATGGGAGAATGGAATTTAGATTTAGATGTTGAGACTTTGGATTTCAAGGAGATGCTATAACAGGGTGAGACTCTTTGGAATGATGGGAGGACATGATATGTTTTGCTTGTGGGAGGGACATGATTTGTTCTGAGCAAGAGGTGGGATTGCAGTAGGCAGAATTCTAAAATGACACCAAGACTGTCACCTCCTGTATAACCAGTATAACCCCATCTCCTTGAGTGTTTAAAGGTTTTTCTAACAAAATGCTTTCAAAGTATCCTAGAAGGAAATGGTTGGAATTTCTTAAAGTAGAGAAACAAATCATTTTTTTTTTGAAAGATTTATTTATTTTAGAGAGGGAGAGAGAGAGTGCGAGTGGGAGGGGCAGAGGGAGAAGGAATCTACAGCAGACTCCATGCTGAGCGCTGAGCACTGAGCCCAACTCAGGGCTCAGTCTCACAATCCTGAGATTACGACCTGAGCTGAAGCCAAGAGTCAGATGCTTAACCGACTGTGACACCCAGACACCCCAAGAAACAAATCATTTTTAAAAGAGTTTCTAGAATCATTGAAGAAGATTTTATGAGTACATTGGCTTAATATTAATTATCCACTTACTAGAATATATTTACCAGAAGGAGTCCTGGAAGAGGAATGATACAATTGGTATAGGGGAGATTATAATGATGAGGATTTACCACGTGTTCAACACTGTATACGTATTAATTTTTTTTAATTTCTAATGTAATCCTATAAGGAATAAGTACTATACTATGCCATATTTTACAGTTAAGGGAAAAGAGGTACCAAGAGATAAAGTAATTTACCTGGAGGGTAAGTGAACATAGAACTGTTCAGAATAATAATAATCTACATAATTATGTAATGCTATTTAAAAGCAGAACTGTATCTATCTACCTATATCTACACCCATCTATATCTATGTAACTTCTCAGTTTCTCCCTCTAGAAGAGGAACCTAATCCTCAAGCATCATATATACTACACAGATCAGGAAACTATTATCCAACAGTATCAGTTTTTTCAATGGTAGTCTAATGAGGGGATCATTTTGAAAATTTGACCTGATTTCAGTAAGGAAAGATGACAAATCTCTTATGTGAAATTATAAGAGCTTACCCGGAAAAGAATATTTATTTAAGGGGGCTGACTTTTGAAAAGAATGATGACTATGTTTCCAACAAGATAACTTTAGAACAAGGCATTATAGGCTATTGAAGCTTTTGGTGAATGGAATGAAATAATAGGTCACATGTATAAAGAGGTGCATTGTAAAGTTTGAAATGACCGATTCCGTAATATGTATTCCACACTATGTTAAATTCGGTGAATTTAAAGATGAGTAAAACATGATCCTTACTCTCAAGATTCCCTAGACAGGACATCTGCTTTTCTTCATTTTCAATAAATTAGTAGTATGTAATTCTTACTGTTATACCCTCAAGGCGTGATAAATCATGAGGAAAATGATTTGCTCTGGGAACTCTGACAGTTATAGCATAGTAATCAGATTGAGGAGTCTTGGATGATTATACCTATTCTTTGTCTATTTTCACGAGAAACTTCCCCGGATAATTCCAAATTGAGTTTCACGTAAACATTTTTTTTCGAAGTATACCAACTTACCTCTTCTTTGATCAGTTCCCTTTAAAGTATATACATCTAAGCAAGTGGTGCTAACTTGAAGGTCAATCAGGAAAACAGGATGAGGGATTTGTCTTTTTTGAAAATGTGCTGCCTTTGAGAATTTTTTTGATACCAAAAAATGGCAGATTTTCTCTTATAAACCGTATGTTCTTGCATTTCTGATATCTGGAATGAGTAGCTTGCCAGAAACATTCTCACTCAAAAGCCAGACTAACCCATGAAGGTGTCCAAAGAAGTCTGTTCTGATTACTGAAGATGTTGAACTAGTCTTGACTTCAAACAGTAGATATTTCCACACTTTAGTGGTATATGACAGCTCTATTCATTCCACAATGTCAAATTCTTTGGTTTTGGCCATTGGGTATTTATGCATTTCTGGCTAAGGAAGCAGAGAAGCCTAATTTGATTCTGGAGCCAAAAGTTTTTAGGCCCTGTTCCTTTGGAACTTGGACTGGAGGATTTTGGCACTGGATAAAGACTAGGACAGGGCAAGTAGTCACACATAACTAACTCAGTCAACAGAGCCTATTCAGGGAGCAAGATCATGCCTACACACTGGATAACCATTCTCCAAGGCAGACTGACAACACCCTGAATTCAATCACCCTTAAATAAACACACGAGGAGAGCACGGCTTTAACGTACCTTCAGGCGCTGCTCTCCAGCGCTGCCTGATTGGTTTGAGTGCCACGGGCCAGGATGCAGATGCAGCCATTACTGTTGTTCTTACTTATGTCTGTCGGCTGTCTGCTAACAAGCATTCATATGCTTTGGATCATTAAAGTCACAACCTCCTATGCCAATCTATTCCTCTCTGTGGGTTTGCTGTAGATTGGAAAGAGAGATGCTATTTTTGTTTCTTTTTCTTTCCATTAGGACCTCCAGTCAGGGTTATTTTTGAGGTCTGAATATCATAGCTTGCACCCTTGCCCCCACTGAGCATATAAATCGTGTTCCCATTAGGCTTGTTCTTTTTGCCTGATTTATTTCATTTAGTGTTGTATGTGCCTTTTCAATGCAAGGCAAGTAATTTGTGCTGAGGCTGTGACAGGAAAAAGTGCTCTAACTTAAACTATTTCCTGGTGCCATTGCTATCTGCGAGAGGTCTGCTGTACTTACACCCATGCTAAATTTCTTCTGACAGACTCCAGGTGGTCGGGATTTTCACAATCCAACCCATTTCAGTGTTAGAACTTGTCATTTGGGGCTCTGTGGATTCTTCCTTCTCTTTCGTCTTACGGTCGGTGGCAGGTTGGGTACATTTGTACACCTACCTGCTGAAGGCCGTGTGTGTCCACAGGTAAAATCAAAGGTGGAGAAACACGAGTTTCACTTTCAGAGAAGGCACAGAGGACAGATATTGTAGGGAGAAAAAGAAAAAAATTGTCACTTGTAGTATTATGCAGGCTGCCCATCTAAACCCATCATTGCTTGGCACCTACACACTAAGGGCAAGGATCCAGCCAACTTGTGAGTGGGCACCATGCCATTTGAGCAGATGGGCACGGAAGTCGGCAGCCAGTCGACCATGTATGTGCATCAACGGTGGGTGTTGAGGGCACGATTCCCAGAGGAGAATGTCCTAACAGCTGTCTGGCCTGAGCCAACATACTTACGACCAAGGAAAAGTGCCATCCTTCAATCCTGCTGAGTTGGATTAACCTTCAGAACTAAATCTGCTTTTTCGGCAGCAGAAGGTGAGTTTGGGGTCTCTGAAAACCTCAAAGAATACATAAAGAAAGGAAACTGGAAAGATACAATTATTAGATATTGACTAAAGCCGCCGAGCATATTCATGTGCATATTTTAGATATTTGACCAAAAATCTGTTAAATCTTGAAAGAATGGCATAGTCATTAAAAGCCTTGCGTCCCACAGTGCTTGCAGAAGTGACCTTTCCACGCAGACAGAGCATTTTCAGTGAGTTAGTACATGTCCAGCTTTGCATTAAGAAATAATTATGTCTGAGGAAAGGTGTCAGCAGACTATAGAAATCAAACTGTGGGTAGATATCTTTGTCAAACTTCACATATCGTGGATCAAACCTGACATATGGTGGATTATTTTCCAAATGACAGAATTTCTTCTTCAGTGATTGAACATATACCTGAAAAAGTAAGAAGTAAACTCAGTATTTCAACTTAAGCACTTCAGGGCAATGAAAGAGACTGTTTGAGACTGAAAATAAAACCTGATTCTGATTTGTTCGGAGTTTTTAGACCGTTAAACATCATAAAATTAGATATAGGTTGTTTCGGCCCAACATAGTCAAATGGTGATTTGACAATGATTTGTTTAATTTGGCTAAAATAGATGGACTGTTTTGACCATTTGGGGCCTCAATAACTGTTTGTTTACTAGTTTGCTTTGTTTTGAGGTGTTTATGAGATAGTTTTCTTGGTTTTGTTTTCTGCTGTCTTGAATCTTTTTATTTAAAAGATAACACGTGACTTGCAGTTGTGGAGAAAATGTCAGTTTGGCCCAAGTGTTCTATTACTTTTTTTTTTTTTTTAATCAACAGAGTAATATCTCTGTTATGGAGGGTAAAGGAAGTAGTAAGCAAGCTATATAATCTGTTGGCAATAGTAACTTTAGCTATGGCTCTAACAAAGTATATAATGCTTTAGATTTAATACCAGTAATAGTATTATGAGTAGAATAAGATGTTTATATGTCTATTTTAGCACACAGTTTCTCATTATATCAATTTGGAAATTCATGTCTAAATAAGAAGGAGCCTACAGAGAAAAAAGTAAGCTAAAAACTAATACAATATATAAATATACTTTGCATGAAAAAATGTAGAAAATTACGTTTTTCAGGTATGGCTATGTTTCTTGGTTCTGGTAGTTTTTATCTTAAGAGCATGTTCAAAAAGGCTGAAATAGTAGTGTGTCTGTGGACTATATGAATGACCCTTCTCAATCTGAGAAAATTCTTGGAGAGAAACATTCTACTGAAAGCATGAAAAAAGAAATGAGAGAACTAAAGGAAACAGTCTTTAGCAATAAATGAGGCCATGTGCACGGTATATAATTTTTATTTAAGCAAGAAGGTGTGAGGCAGTTTGATTTTCTTCTTGGAGGAACACATGTGTTTGGGACTAAATAAAGCAAGGGAGGAATATTAAGAAGTTAAATCATTCCAGCTATTGATTCCCTTTGGCTATCTGGGAGATAAGAAAATGTGGTTGGAGCTGAATTTAACTCAACTAGACTTAGCCCAGGATTGAAAGGCTGGTGAGCATCACAGATGACCCAGATGCTGACCAAGGACTATTCAACAAACCAAAAAAAAAAAAAAAAAAAAAAATTGCTGAAGAACTTTAATATGTCCCCCAGAAGGATTTTGAATCCTTCCCTTTCATTCTCTGCAGGGGATAAAAAAGATAAGGGAGAGTGTCAGATTCCTGACTGACAATATACAGCCAAAAAGGGCTTATGGAAAAGCCAAACAAACAAAAAAAGGGGGCATTTGCTTATGGAGGCCCACTATGGTAACTGAATGATATCATAGGCAGAGGGAGAAGGCCATCTTAAATGTGCATCGATATACCTGTGGTACATTAATAAGGAGGAAAAAAGAAGAATTTGGTTCCCCTATGGTTAATGTCATTACCTTCTATGAAGACTATGAAAAATACCCGGTTAGTGGATGAATAATTATGATTTTACATGTGTGAATTGACATGTGTTCACAGATGGGTAAAAGTAGAAGATTAAATGCATGATAAAATAATATCCTCACATATTAACTTTCTTTTTTTCCCAACAAAAGCAGTTACCTACCACATAAACATGATTTAAAAAACACAGCCATCATTTAGGTTGATGCTTATTACATCTAAACAACCAAATTGTTGCGAGTACAAGAAATATTGGCCATGTTTCCACATTCCAAAAAAATAAAAATAAAAGTTCCAGTAACTCCTCTTAATTTCTGATTGTAATAGCTTTAAGAAAAAGAATTTGGCAAAACAAATGAAGATTTGAACATAAGAATTGGGATACACCGGGGGGAAAAAAAAAAGCTTTTGAGAATCTGTGAAGATAAAAACTAAACTTAACCACAGATTTATTTCTGCTTTTTATCCAAGTATCCAGGGAGGTTGCTAATGGGAGGTATGCCTCGGAAAACGTACATGTCTGCGAAAATGCTGGAGCTAACTAATGCTTTTATTCAAGTGATTTTTATTTCAACTCTAAGCCACAAGATATAAACTTTCATCAAAAATGGTAATCTATTTAAAATCAGAGCTATGTGGAATGTTTCATGTTTATGTATAACTTTCATAGTAGACCTTCCTATACCAGGAAAATAATATGCCCAAATTCTGTTATTTTTACTTTGTACCAAGCACTAGTCCCACCCATCAGTTTCGTGTTCTTTAAATAGATTAAAATGAAGAAGAAATGGAAGAAAAAAATGAAAACACTTCAAAAAAATGACTTTTTAATTTTTTCTTTTTGGAGGAAAATATATCTGGAAAACTTAATTATGATGTATAATAAGAACAAAAAGGAATTTAAAGGAAAATATGCATTGCACATTCTCAGTATTTCATGCTTCCAACTTTGCTTTGAACAATTATAAAGCTAACGTACCTGAGAAGGGGCAGAGAAGGAGTGGGGAGAGTGGTAGGTGGAAACAAAGAAGGAGAAACACATAGATCTGATCTAAAAGTAATTCAGTGAAATATTCATCTGGTATTGGTTTCCAAAAAAATCCAAGCAAAAGTCATTTGTATTTCAAGTTTTTTCTTTTCCAGTGATAGCTACAAATCATCCCCATTTACTGAACATAATAAATCAATAGGAAGATGACATCATTGCAAAAAGATGAAGGCTGACTTGTTCTTCTCTTCAAAGGAAGGATTGTCAACAACTCATGTTTTTATTGTTAAAGCTCAGTTGCTTAAGATGCAGAACACTGTGATAAGAAAACAGTTAAGACATAACCATATCCCCCTCAAAAGAAAGTGTGAAGTAACCTTTCTCAAATGAGAACTGTAAAATAATATTGAAACCAACATTTCATAATTTAAGAGTGTACGAACTAGCAAAAAATCAGACTGTGGACACTTAAATAAATATGTGGTAGATATACATACATGTCCACTTACGTTTAGAGGAAGGATCTGTATACTATTTCAGAACATTTGGAAGCAAAAAAGAAAGCAAACATAAGTCATAAAAACCGTTATTTTAAGCCTTCCTCAGAAGAAATGCTTCTGTAACTCACAGAGAAAATAATGTATTAAAATAATGTTGTATCAAGCTACTGCTAATATTATTTTTGCTATTCAAGTTTTCCAAATTCAGATTAATTAAGAATTGCTGCGAAAGTGAAAAGGACCTGAGATTGAACAATGGAGCCCACCATTGCTAGCATTCTGAAACTCACCCAGAAGCAATTTGCAGAGCAAAACATAGGTTTTTAATATCAGATACATTGAGGAAAAATTAGGACTGTCCAAAAATGAAGTACTCTCCTTGCAATACTAGTATTAGAGATATTTGATAACATCAACAAACACAACAAACATGTATATTTTGAACATCTACTATTAGAAACTACTAGCATATAACTGTACTAAGCTTGCAGTGTTTACTGGCTAAATGAATGGTTTATAAGGACATCTGATGTCTTAAGCAGAAACGTTTCTCAAGAAAGTGTCCTGTAATAATTTGGAAAATTTTCAGATACTACTAATAATACTATTGATAGATACTATTGATAGAGAAACATGTACAAATACTATAAGATTTTCTGTTATTTTATACTATGTATGGCTTAGGAGAGCCTCTGTTCCCTTCAAACTTACCTCAGGAAGTTTTGATTGACCTCAAGTGTTCTTTATAATTATCATTTCAATTAAATAAATCACATAAAAACAGCTTTCTTGAAATAACTTTTCTTGATATCCATGTAACACAACTAAGCAAATTTGGATTCAGAATTTCCTAAATCATAAATTTCAGTCAGAGTAATCTGATTTGGGATGATAACACATTTCTGTGCCTAATGCTTAATTGAGAAGAGCATTAAAGCAAAGACAGGTGATGAAAGTTCTCTTTTTTCCTGCATCTCCGTAACTTGGTTGAACATGATAGATTGGCTAGCTTATTGATTTAGGAATGATCAGCAATATTACTTTCCCTAAAGGAAGATAAAGATAATTCATAACAGATTTGAAACCTGATTTCTAGCTCCCTGTGTAAACGTGTACAAATTTATAAGTTTGACTCAAATTTCTTCCTTAGAAATATCCCCTTATGCATGCGGATAATCTCAACTTTGGAGTTCCCCAAGAATGTAATGATTGCCTTTATGCATATTCATTATATTGCTGGTGAAGCAATAAAGTGTAATAGTTGAAGGCTTAGATCCTGGTTAAATATCACCCATGGCTTTTACTAGCTCTGGATCTTTACAGTTACTTAAACTGTCTGTATCTGTGTTTCTACATTTATGAAAAAAGAGAGAGAATTAAGTATGTTAATATGTGCAAAATACTTAGAACAGTGCCTGGCAAATAATAAGCACTGAAAACATGTTAACAAACAGTAACACTGTGTCATTTCCCAATCTGAATTCTTATTTATACCATGGACCCAATAGTTCCCTTTAAGGATGAAATAAATATGTGCTCAGTAACTGGTCATTTCTGTTCTGATTTCTTCTCATTAAAATTTGTTTCCCAGAGGGGCCTGGGTTGCGCAATCGGTTAGGTGTCCAACTCTTGATTATCGCTTGGATAGTGATCTCAGAGTAGTGAGATGGAGCCCCCCACCGCCAGGCTCCGCGCTCAGTGTGGAGTCTACTTGAGACGTTTTCTCCCTCTCCCACGGCCCTTCCTCCCCTCCTCCCACCACCCTGCACTCGCGAGTGTGCTCTCCTTCTCTCTCTCTAAAATAAATAATAAATAAATAAATCTTTAAAAAAATTTGTTTCCCAAATTTGAGTCATTCACTTACTCTGTTTGTGGGTTTTTCCCCCCATATTGCACACTACATAGTACTTATTTAATTATATTATTTATATTCTATTTTAATGGAAAATGTGTTCATACCGCTAACAAATGTCTTTGTGTGCTAAGTTTTCCTGCTAAGACTTAAGTTTGTGTAAATGATAATTAAAACATTCATCAGCTAAAATCATCTCTTGTGCCTCTGGTAATATATACACAATGCATTTTAAAACGTTGCCTCATAAGAAAACTTTCTATACTGACTAGAAGAGACTGTTTAAAGGCTGGTGGGCCAATATACCCGTCAAAATCTAGTAGTGGTAGGACAAAGGTAGGCCTGGTTTGGCCATAGAAGGAATGGTAAGACTGACACAAGTGAATGCCCAGGTGCTTATTCATCAATGTTGTGGAGACATTACTTGACACTTCTTTCTCTAATATTTACAGCTTGAGGTATTTTATAGGCTAGGAGAGTGATTTTTAGCCCAAGACTGGAAATCCAACAAGTTTCAAGGAAATAGAACAAGAAAAAAAGAATCCCAGAATTTTTCCACCCTTGTAAACTGAATGTAAGGCATATATATTAAATTTTCAGTGAAGATAATAAATCCTAGTTTAATGACTAATAGTTAAGAGAAGTAAGTTCCAAATGCAGAGCAGTACAAAATAAATGCCTGGTTCCTTAAAAGGTTTAAATACCCAGTATATATGTGAATATATATATATATATATATATATATGAATATATATATTCATTTCAACATGAATTGAGATCAACTATGGTTGTTTTATTTAAGGTAATGCTAGCAGCTATAAAATTCTCTAAAATACACAATGGCTCCAAGAAATAGAAGTTTATTTCTCACTAAAACAGTTAGAAGGTAATTTTCTATAGGAACGCTCTGTCCTTGCTACAACTTTGCTCTAAGCATAAAATTATTCCAAAATAAAAAGTTTACTAAATAAAACAAAATGCATTTTCCTGGTCTATGTTTGGCTTTTCTCCACATGGCGATTCAGAGTCTTCTTCCATCTTGCCTCTTCAGTCTCCTGCATGGCCTCATTCAGTGTGCGCTCCCAGCCGGCATGGCAGGGAACACGGAGGGGAAACACTCACTGGTTAAAGCTTTGAGTGGGGAAGGCTTCTCATCCCGTTGGTCTGAACCGTCATGTGGCCCCTCCTAACTGCAAGGCAGGCTGAAAAATGCAGTCTAGATATATGCCCTGGAGAAAGGACAGAATTTTGGTGAGCAGGCATCAGGGGCTGCCACGGTCCCCCCACCCCTTCACTGTATGTCAATTTGCACCTATCTTCAACACTTAGAAATACATCTATCCACCTCCCCAAAGAAGATGACCAAAAGTCCCATGCAATTACTACATCAAACTCCAATAGAAGAATAGCAGTGATAAATAACTTTCTCCATCATGCCAATTTCTCTCCAGGGCGTTAGAGGTTTAGAACTTGAAAAAAATGAGTTCTCTGTTTTGTTTTTCACATCACATCCAATAGACAATGGTGGAACGAGAACTTGATAACTGGAAACACCCTCTCATGTGTAAAGGAAATAAATGGTAACCAGCCAACAGTCACTTGACCCAAATGATTATTAAAGCCTGCTGGGCAGGCCCTGTGAGACCCCTGCCCTCCCCACAGAGTCTGTTCCTGGCTCTCCTGGTTCTCCTTTTTGGGATAATTCCCCATACCCATTGTTCTCCAAGGTTTCTGGCTCTGTTTTCTGGAGGCTCCTCCTCCCCCATCATCCCCCACTGGCCACACTGAAAGTGAGCTTGGAAGAGAATGGCTCCCTTGGAGGTTGTACTGCTTTCACAATGCAGTTTTATGGAGAAAATATGGGGTTCAAGGGTTGTATAGAGTCATAGGTTTTGAGGCCAGGTTTTTGGTTTCTTTGCTAATACAAGTCTCTCAAAATCTTAAAAGGCTTTGCTTTAACCCCTTCAGTCAGTTACATGTGCCAGTAACCACAAAGCCATCCAAAGTTCTTTTCTAGACAGTTCTCAGACCTGCTTTATTCTTTAATACCTCACACTCATCTTGCAGTCTCTCCTTCTCTCTCTCTCATTCTTTCTTTTCCTACTTCCCTGTCTCTTCGGCCTTATACCCTGCCACCTTCATGTAAAATACTGGAGAATTCCTGCCTAGTAAAATAGGATTATTAATTAGCGCTTCTATTTAAATTATCAAACAGTACAAATTTCATCATAAATTCCTTCTTCTTCTCTTTTTGTTTTATCATAGAATCAGTCTATGGTGCTTCTTTGGCAGAAACCACCATAGGCATTTCAAAAATTTTGTTCCAAAACCACTAATCCATTGATTATTGTGTCTTTAAATACATTCGTAGAAGAGGGCCTGAAAATTAATAGAACATTGACTCTGAAAAAGCTGAGCTCATATCATATCATAAACACAAGGTATTTCAACATTAAATATTTTGTTTCCTTGCAAGTCACCCTGAAATATAAAGATATAAAACAGTAATTTTTTTTTTATGCTTACGGAGTCTGGTCAAAAATTCAGATAAGACGTAGCAGGAACAGCTTTTGTCTACTACACAGTGTTTGAAGCTTCTACTAGGACTTGAAGCATGGGGATGACTCAATGGCCAGCAGAGAGAACCATCAGAAAATATCTATACTCATATGACTGGCAGTTGATACAAGCTGTCTGCTAGAACCTCAGTTAGTCTCTTAGCCAGAAAACCTATGAGGTCTCTCCCTGTGATCTCTCTGTGTGAGATGATTTGGGCTTCATCCCAACATGGTGAATATTTTCCAAATGTGAGGGTTCTAAGAGAACAAGGAGGAAGTACATGACATTTTTATGCTCTACTATTTTAAGTCATGTAGAGTCACTTCTGCCGTGCTTTTTGAATGAAACAGGCATAAAGCTCTGCCCAGGTTCAAAATGAAAGAACATAGACCCCCCCACTTGATAGGAGGAGTGTCAGGGTTACATGGTAAGAAGTGTACTTTGAATAGGAGATATTGTTGCAGCCAGCAATCTTTGAGTACACATTTTATTCAAATTAGTCAATGTCTAAAACATTTACTTTCCATTTTATATCTACTCTGTTTGACTTCTTGAATGAATCTGAATATGGTTATTTACCTGTGTACTTTACTAAAATATGCTCTTTTAAATCATTTATAGCTTTTTTTTGGAGAAAAATAATATAATAATATCTAATGCCAATATTTTTTCAGATATCCCGACACAGAAGGAATCATTCACAGCATGTCTTGAAAGATGTCATTCCTCCATTGGAACAATTGGTAAGCTGATTTCCCTACAATATTGTATTATTTATCTACTGCTACAGAATAAATTAACCCAAAACTCAACAACTTAAAACAGCACACATTGTAATCTTATGTTTATGTGGGTCAGGAATCCAGGCATGGCTTAGCAGAGTCCTCTAGTTCAGAGTCTCTCAGAAGATTTCAATCAAACTTTAAGCCAGAATTGGGGTCACATCTGAAGGTTTGACTGGGGAAGGATCTGCTTTCCTGTTCATGCACATGGTTGTTGGCAGGGTTCAGTTCCTCCAGGAATGTGATCCAGAGGCTGCTCTCAGTTTCCTGCCACGTAGGTTTCACCAAAAAGGCAGCTTGCTTCTTCAAAGCAGTGAAACTGAGAAGGCAAAGGATTCTGCTAGCAAGACAGAAGGCAAATCCTTTATAACCTAATCATGGTAGTGATATCCTGTCAACTTTTCCACATTCTCATGATCAGAATCAAGTCACTAAGTCCACTCCATACTCAAGGAGAAGGGATTACACAAGGCTGTGAATAACAAGAAGCAGAGATTATTTGGGGCCTACTGAAAATTTTGACAATATTTTTTAAGAAAAAAATTAATCCCAGGGTGCCTGTGTGGCTCAGTTGGTTGAGCATCCAACTCTTGGTTTCAGCTCAGATCGTGATCTCAGGGTAATGGGATCAAGCCCTGTTTTGGGCCCTATATTCAGTATGGAGTCTGCTTGAGTTTCTCTCTCCTTCTCCCTCTGCCCTCCTGCTCATGATGTCTCTCTCAAATAAATGAATAAATCTTAAAAAAAAAAAAAGAAAAAGAAAAAAATTAATCTCCTACCAGTAAATTCTAAGCCCACTAAAGCCGGGATTTTTTGTTTCCATTTTGTTTGTTGTTGTATCCTAATGACTAGAAAAGTGTCTGAAACATTGTAAATAACATGAGTGAAGTATTAGAAATATCTTAAAAACATATAAGCCCTTGGGGCCCCTGGGTGGCTCAGTCGGTTAAGCAGCTGCCTATGTACGGGTCAGGTCATGATCCCAGGACCCTGGGATTGAGCCCTGCATTG
This sequence comes from Mirounga leonina, assembly GCF_011800145.1. Lineage (NCBI taxonomy): Eukaryota > Metazoa > Chordata > Mammalia > Carnivora > Phocidae > Mirounga > Mirounga leonina. Next base: position 84,882,284 of record NW_023270377.1, on the reverse strand, counting down.
GGCTCCCTGCTCAGGGGAGAGTCTGCTTCTCCCTCTCTCCCTGCTGCACTCCCCCTGCTGTGCTTTCTCGTGCTCTCTCTCTGTCAAATAAAAAAATAAAATCTTTTAAAAAAAGCCAAAAATACAAAAAACATATAAGCCCAAATTTCCTGATATGTTCTGACACTTCTTTCTATTAATAACTCCTTTTTGATAAACATAATACCCCTTTTCTCCATGCTTATCCTTCCTGTTGGATTTCACATTGACCAACATGCTTCCAGTTCCATTGGCTTATAGGATACAGCACCTAGATGACTTTATTCCTATCTTTTCCCTGCTATTCCATCCCCATTATCTTTTTTTTAAATTTTATTTTATTGTTATGTTAATCACCACACATTACATCATTAGCTTTTGATGTTCCCTGATTCATTGTTTGCGTATAACCTCCAGTGCTCCATGCAGTACGTGCCCTCTTTAATACCCATCACCAAGCTAACCCATCCCCCCACCCCCCTCCCCTCTAGAATCCTCAGTTTGTTTCTCAGAGTCCATAGTCTCTCATGGTTCTTCTTCCTCTCCGATCCCCGCCCCCTTCAGTTTTCCCTTCCTACTATCTTCTTTTTTTTTTTAACATATAATGTATTATTTGTTTCAGAGGTAGAGGTCTGTGATTCAACAGTCTTACACAATTCACAGTGCTCACCATAGCACATACCCTCCCCAATGTCTATCACCCAGCCACCCCATCCTTCCCACCCCCCACCACTCCAGCAACCCTCAGTTTGTTTCCTGAGATAAAGAATTCCCCCATTATCTTTGGGCTTTCTCATCCTCAACACCAAAAATATTTATTTTTCTAGTTCAGTTCTTTTATTTTCATTCATTTTGCATGTTCTAGATCCCCCATCTCCATTCTGGCCATTGTTCCATTACTTTCTTTGTTTTAGACTAAAAATTCCTTATTAGGATTATCTACTTTTATTGTGGTTGGTTTCTCCCCTCCTTTATCTCTTGAACCAACTCCATTTAGACTTTTATCTCAACCACTAATCTCCTATCGAGGTCATCAATTGCTTCTATATTGCTAAATCTATTGGTAAAGTCTGTTTTCTCATTAGACCTCGTAATTTAACCCAACTGATAACTCTCTTTGAAACACTTTCCTCATATGACTGCCATGAGTAAACCACTTTCTTATGGATCTCCAATGAATTAAATAGCCACCCATTTTCCATTACCTTTGCTGGTTCATCTTCATCTTGTAGCTCAACCTAACTTTTCTTCTTTCTCTTTATATTTATTCCCTACAGTGCATTGTTCAGTGCCCTGGTTTTAGGTATTATGTTACACTAACCACTTCTCCAGCGTGGCCCACTGCTCTAAGCTCCAGTACTGTATGTTGTGGTGTATTCACTTATATGTCTAACATACATCTCAAACTTAACATATCCCAAGCTCATTCTGATTTTCTCCCAAACTTGCTTCTTTCAACCTTCTCCATTTCACTAGATGCTAACTCCATTCTTCCAGGTTCTTCAGTCAAAACTCTTAAGGTCATCTTTTCTCATAACATAAACTTAAGCATCTGTTAAGCTGTTTGCTCCATCTTCAGAATACACCAGAATCAGTTCTCTTCTCACTACCTTTATGCTATCTCATCTCTCACCTGATTTACTGCAATAGCCTTCAACTGATGTGCTGCTTTCACCCTCGCTTTCTACTTTTTATTTTCAAAACAAGGGCCAGAGTGACCTTGTTAAAATGTAAGCTAGGTCATGTCACTCCTTGATTCACATTCTTCTCTGGCCTCCAGGATCTCCCAGGGTAAAGGCTGACAAACTTGCAGGGTTCATCTTACCAGATCCTACTGGTATCAGCTATCTCTCTGGCCTCACCTTTTCCCTTCTTCTCCTGGCTCATTCTGCTCCAGCCAAGCTGACCTCCTTACTTCTCTCACAGGGCCATTATACCTGCTCTTTCCTATGTCAAAATGATTCATTTTGTGCCCAGAAAATTGTAAGGCTCATTCATTCATTTGTTTTGAACCTCTGTTCAAATAACACCTTTTAAGATAGGTCTTTCCTAATCTCCCTAAAAACAAATAAACAAATAAGAAAACACACTACTGCCATTCACACTCCTTTTCTCTTATCCTAATTGAACTTTCCCCGTGGAATTTACCACCATGTGGCATACTATACAATTTCTTTTTATTTGTTTTTTTGTTAGAATGTTCTGAGAGCAGGGGTACTGTCTCCTATATTCGTAACTCCATTCCCATGATTATAACACTTGCTAGAACATGGTAAGAACTCAGTAAATGTGTGTTAAATTAATGTACAAATGGAACAGTTAATGGTTTTTATTTTTACTTGCAAGTTTGTAATACACAGATCTATACTTGTATACTTTCTCTTCATTATCTCATCCTATATCTTGAAGTGCTAGCCAGTCATTTGTTCTACTGTGTCTCCTTGTCATCTTAGAAGTGAATTCTCCCAGACTGAACCCATCATCACTTTGTTCCCCAACTGGTTTCCTTTTCCATCAAGCCTCTCTTTACAAGTAGCAACCATGCCTCCAGGCTTAGAATGCATTTTCTTGGATCCCCTATTTTATCCATAGCCCATTAAGCAAGTCACTATTTTCCAAAGCAGTTTCTCTGCAATGGGTGTGGTGCCCACATTTTTCTTTATGGTTATACACACATCCTTGCCCAGGCCTTCAGATGCTTCTGATGGCGGCCCCCACCTCTCCCCTGGACCTGCGTAGCAATTCCACACCAGTCTTCTGGAAACGGTACCTTCATTACTTCATTTTCCTTGTCAAAGCACTCAATAGCTTCTTATTCTCTATGACATCAAGTCTATAGACTTCTCTCATGGGTCCTTATTTATCTATTTATTATCTACTCCCAAATACACACCCTCAAGCTAGGGATGGTAACATGATTAAGACATGGCTTTTACCCTGAGAGTGCTTGGATTTTCTGTGACAATTTCTTCATCTTGGCACTCTTTTGTATTGTTCACTCTCAGTTCATGGGTAATATACTTGTTCCATGGTTACACTGTAAATACTTTGAAGTTAGAGGGTCATGACTTGTATTTTCTTTATTATACCATACTTCCCCTTACATTGCTTTTGATACTAGGGCTTGCTCAGAAAGGACATGTTTGTCAACTGATTTAATAATAAGATATGAAAGGTGTATTAAAATTATACTGTTGATTCAGATGTTAACAAATATATGCCTGCTATTTGTAGAGGTTGTCTACGAGAAAGATTCTTTAAAACCTGCTGGGGGGAGAAGGGGGAAGGGCAGGGGGAGAGAGAGAATTCCAAGCACGTTCCACACCCAGCTCAGAGCCCAACGTGGGGCTTGATCTCACCACCCTGAGATCATGACTTGAGCTGAAATCAAGAGTCGGTTGCTTAACCAACTGAGCCACCTAGGCACCCCCCCAATTAAATTTTCATTATCCATTACCATTCACACTAAGGCTTGAATTATTTCTAAAATCTATAAAGTTTTCTTTGTGTCTGACTAATCTAACCTTATATTATTTTTTACCTAGACACACATATTTTTTCCCACAAATCTTCTATGTTCCTTACTTTCATCTCTACTACTCCCTTCCTTCCCATTATTGCTTCTGGAGGCAGCCAGAGGTTCTCACAATAGTTTCCCTTAGCAGTACCAGTCAGGATGAACTATTATAGATATAATAGTATACATTAAGACATTTTAGAAAATAATAAAATTCTTTAAGTTGGTGTTATTACTCATTGTTTTTACCATATGGATTTTTGAGCTTATTTATGTCCAACACTTTTTGCTATATAAATCTCATTTCCTTTATTTCAGAACTCCCCTGAACATTTTCTAGAAATCATGAGAAGCCTTGGCTTTAAGCATAACTGGCAAAAGTATCTCATTAGATCTACCCCCTTGGAGAAAAATGATTCATTTTACAAAAGTGGAATCTGCCACGGTGGGTGCGCCAATAGATGCTATCACCCTCCGGTAGCCAGGCTTCACCTCTCAATGCTCCCTTTAATGAAGTAGATTATGATCAACATGGTTAAACAGAAGCATAATGCATTTGTTTTGAATACTGGCAAAAATACATTTCTAGCTGGAGTCTAAAATCTCATGGCAGAAACCACCCAGTTCACTGACAGGTGACGTCATTCATGCCACATGGTATACAACTCCATATGCTATCAATGCAAGAGATCTAAATTATTTTCTGAGAATCCGTATGGTTGCTTAACAAGTGCTGTAATGCAGCAAAGATTTTAAACAAGAAACGTCAAATATACTAATATGTGTTTGTTTCCCGATCTTGTATATTTCATGTTTAACTGTTCATGATACTTAATTATTTTCAGGGCACTTTCCCTTTTTGCCTTAAAGAAATGCTTGACAAAAATAACCATGTTTATAACATGCTAAATTTTTATCATCTTTATTTTTATCAAAAGAGTATAAGACAGTCTATGGATAACCCTGCAGGAGTCAAAAGCCTGTGGCAGGTTTTAGAGAATCATCTGCTACCTCCTGTGCTAGGAGGATTTGTAGGATGGAGCTCAGGAAGTTGCCATGGCTTGGGGGCAAAGCAGGCTTTTGCAGATAAACCTTAAGTCTCAGATTCTACCTTTTGGAGCCAGATATCATTTTGTGGATTAATTAATACATGTGAGGGCTTTGAGGATGAAAGACATTGTAAGCATACAGTGTTTTTTTATTTTAAAACAAAGGACAGCCACTCTGGGGAAATAATTTTATTGATCAGGCTGTGCTTTCCTTAAATTGCAAAAAAAAAAAAAAATTTCCAAAAGCTCTTCAGGCTTTCAAAATTTGACTTTAGTAAGATAAAATTAGGCTTTCTGAAATAACAGCCTCCCAGACCTTCAAGTTGGTAGCGTGTTAATACTAAGTTATATAATTTAATAACTCTAATAGAAACCATCTCCTGGTTGTTGCTGGTTCCCGTGCTCTTCCTTTCCTCCAACAAAAGTGTCTTTATTAATTCCTGTATTTGTTGAGGCCATCCCTGTGCTAGGCTATGCTAAGTTTGGGGTATGCAAGGATATGCTAAATAGTCATGTCCTTTTCTTGAGGAGCTTTCATTCCTTCAATCTAGGAATGAAGTATTAAACAAGTAAAGGAAGGCAACATTCTTTAAATGCAAATGACAAAACATGCTATGGCAGCAGAAAAATAAGTTCCCATAAAAGAGGGGCTAACCTATCCTGGTTTAAGGAGTCCTAAAAGCACTCTTTGAAAGGGGCATTTAAACTGAGATTGCAGGATACACAGAGTTTGTCCAGCAAAGAACTCAAAGAAGAAGAGGTTGTGAATAGGAGGAACAGCAAGTGCAAAGGTCTGGAGGTCAGAACAAAGTCCATTTTAAAAAACTACAAGACTGCCAGGGGCACCTGGGCGGCTCAGTCGGTTGAGTGTCTGCCTTCAGCTCAGGTCCTGATCCCAAGGGCCTGGGATCGGGTCCCGCATCGGGCTCCCTGCTCAGTGGGAAGCCTCCTTCTCCCTCTCACTCTCCCACTCTCTCTCTCAAATAAATAAATAAAATCTTTAAAAAACTAAAAAACTATAAGACTGCCATACCGGCTTGAATGTAGTGAACAAGGGAAATGGGTTGGGGGTGCAGGGAGTGCGAGGCAGTGCTCAGATGATGAAGGGTCTTGAGGTTATGGTAAGGAGATTACAAGCCATTAAAAGACAGAAACAGGTTACAATAACATCTCCTATCCACATTTGAATTTCATTTAACTCTAGAGTAGAGAAAAAGAACACACACACACACCACCAACAACAAAGGCTATTAACATTGAGCAATGCTTTCTTCCTTACTGCCTAGAACAAAATTAGGTTATAACAAAACAATTGAATTACGCTAATAAATTGCCCAGACAGGAACTGGGAAGGCCATTCCTTTCTGAATTCCAATGACAGGCAAAGAAAGAGCAATGTATTTAAATCAAGGACACAAAGAAATATAATTTAGGGAAGAAGAAAGAAGTTGAGGATGAGGAAGGAGAGGTGGGATACAAGAAAAGCCTCCAGAAGACTGAAGAAAACTCTTGAGACACAGAGATGTCCCCTCATCAGCCAGTTTCCCAAAAGAACCTGGACTTGTTTGGTGGAGGCCAAATGAAACACACTGGTTTCAAGATGAAAGGCTCAGGAAAAAAGACACGGGAGTTCTTAAACATCCAATAGCAGCTTTTTCAAGATGACATTTTGATGAGTTAGGGATAAATAAATTAGAGACATGTGGGTAAAATTTCCCTTGAAATACACAGGGGTTTAAAATGATGGGGAAAAGCACTTGGCAACATATAACATGTGCTTTGCCAAACCCAGCATTTGAAAAACGGTTCAAGACATTCAGCAGAACCCCAAAGCCCAACATGTTCTCTCATCCTCCGAGAAAGTGAGAGGGGTAGGATGTCCATGAAAGCATTGCACAACATATATACTAATGGGTGTAAATAAGTTGCAATGGGCAAACCATGCCTAACTCTGAGACCTGAAATCAAGACCAGCCTCTCTGAGAATGCTTAGTTGCTCTTTCCAGACACCACTCGTGTATGACAGAGAATCATTTTTCTTCACTTTTCTTCTGCTCTCCTTTTCATGTAATCACTGTATCCAACTTGAATTTTGGTTTACCATTCTTGAAACATATATACAGAGTAAATTATACATTTATGTTAGGCCAAAGCACCATATTTCATTCTTGAGGTATTTGTAAAGTAGTTCTAAAATTAAGCATCTAATTTTTATTTTAAATTAGTGCTTTACATGATGTACAGATAAGCTGGATTTTTAAGGTGATTTTTTCCCCTCTGCTTTCATTTCCATTCTTAATGGATTGTGTCCCCTGAAAGTCCATAAACACTGTCAACCGATCTGATATTGCAATAAAGCTACAACCAGTATAGAAATCACTGGAGACTGAGAAGAAAAATGTAGGCAACGAGTCCCACAGAAGAGAGTGGTGCAACCTAAAGACAATGTCACAAGAAGAAAAGCCCATGGAGATATGTAGGATGAATATATATAGCATGGTGATTATAGTTAATAATATTGCAGTCTATCCTGGATATTTGCTAAGAGAGTAGATCTCAGGTGCTCTCACCACAAGAAATATTTGAAAAGGTAACTATGTGAGGAGATGGATATGTTAATTAACTTGACTGGACTAATAATCATTTCACTATGTATGTCAAAACATCATGTTGTACACTTTAAATAAATACAATTAAAAAAATAAAAAAATAAAAAATAAAACCAATGGAAAGAAGAAGAAATATCTATTTCTGTGGATAGTGGAGAGATGAAGAAGAGATTAAGGAAAAAAAGAGAAGCAGCATCTGGGGGTAAAATGACATAACCAGATGTGTGCTTTTTGGTAGAAATCATCCAAATAAACAATATTGTCAACAAAGTACTGTGATCTATAAAAAGTTCAGAAAAAAAAATATAGCAGGTACCTTACTATTAAATAGGAAAATAATTAAATGCTACATCTGTTTGAAAATGGTAGTGGCCCAGGGTTGTGGTTATATAGAGATGATGCAGAGTTCTCATAGAGGAAGGTCAGTCAGTCATACGGAAAGTTTCACAGGGCAGCACTACTTTAGAAAGCTCACTCCAGTTCAGGGATGGGGCCTGCGTCAGCTTTGTGGATCTAGAAAGATTTCATTTCTCAATGATCAGGATCCCTTGGAACTATCTCATAGTAACCGAATTTGTAAGAGGCTGATATATAAACAATAACTCTGATTTATAAATTTATAATGGGAGATATACTGATTACCTAAGTCACCCCTGTTATACATCAAAGGACCTGAGAAGCTGAATTAGGAGTCAGAGGGTTGCCGATGAGCAGAAGCAGAACAAAGAGTAAAAGAACAATAACTTAAATGCATCAACAGAGCAAATATTGTAAAACATAAGGGCTGTGTGATTCTGGTGTTAAAAGTCAATCCCTTCTCAAAAAAAAAAAAAAAAAAAGATCAGTCCCTTCTCATCAAAATCTGGAGGAAGTCCTCAATTCAATTCATTTCTATTCATAAAGATGCATTTTAACGGAATTCTTGTGGTGGACTGGTGTAGATGAAAGCCTCTTCTTTTCGATTCGACTTCTTTTATCTGAGAACAACATGAAGTCTTCACATAATAAATGGTGGTGTCTGTACTTACAGTTACAGGCTGGTCTTTCTCCCACGATTGTTACCATTAATCACTGGTTGTCTTCTGCACTCCCGCCTTGTCTATGGCCTCCAACTTAGGCTGATAAACAGGTGCTATCTGGGCATCCCACTGCCATTCATTCTTCTCATCTATATCTCAGCGCAGTTGTGTCTGCTGTATACTTCTTCAGTGCTAGCCGACTGGCTGGCATCCAATCTGGACAAATTGCTGATCTTCCCTGCCACTTAACATTAAATAGGGCTTCTAAGGAACATTGGACAAATAGCTCAAGAAGCCAGATTCAGCATCTAAAGATTGGTTGACATTTCTTAAGTATACAAAGTTCAGGGAGTGCCTGTACTTTAAAGAACTTCAAGTTGGCCTGGAACTTGGCATTTAGTATCCTAAATTTAGACATAAAGCTATACATATTTTTTTAAATTACTAGAGATAAGACCATCTGAGCCTTAGATGACCAGCATACTCAACTGTTATTTAAAGATTATCATTCCTTCAAACCATGGGATTAACATTAGAGTAGGAATAAATAATTAGAATAATTAATATGGAACCAGATATGAATCCACAAACAAAATACATAACAATCTTCTGCTTGTTTTAATACTTCTTTCAGCTCCTATGAGCCTTCTAGAATAATTGAGTTCTAGTGCCTGAAACATGGTGAGTTATTTCAAAGCATCATGACAAGAAATAATAAAGTAATTAAATCTACCTCATGGAAACGTTGCTTGCCAGCAGGGGACTTAACATAATGCAGTGCTTTTCAGTATGGGAAGACTGGTTAGAATTTTCTCTTCCAGAGCAGAAGCTGGTCTGATTCGCTAAGATGACTAGAGGGGAGTATGCTATCCAGTCCTCAAAAGAGAGGAATATGAGCTCACAAGCGTATAAGCTCCAATAAGATTAAAAGGGTCCTATTAATCTTTGAAGTCCCCTTGTGAGCAGAGCAGCTGGTATTTAAGGGGAAGGGGAGGTTACTAATTGAAAATTTGTTGAATGAGTGAATGAGTGTACATGAAGTATAGAAGAGGCAATTGAGAGAAATGAATACATGATCCCAGAAATGGGAACATGTGCATGGTGATTGTACATGTGTATAACTACATGTCAGTACATGGAGACATGTAAACACATGTATGGTAGTAGTAAGTGTAGTAAGAGTATGTAATAGGAGGATTATTAGCTGCCTCTAATGACCTGAAAGGCAGCTTGGACTTTGGAAGATGACATAGGAGAAGAAAACGAACTTGCTATTCACCTCTTCCTCTTTCCCTCTTCTGGGGCCTCTCTCTGTCCATGGCTGGAAACTCTATTGGATTGACCAAGACCATGGGAACTAGCTCAGCTTGTTTGAAGACAAGGATGTCATACTGATAGAACCTTAACCTGAGAAATCCAGCCCCTGGCCTCAATCTCAATATCCTGAAAAAGTCCAGAGTATCTGGAGAAACATTTCTTATAGATTGAAGGAGAGAAAATTTTGATGTATCTCAAGCCTGCTTGTGTTGGTTTCTCCCTGAAAGAGTATTAGTTTTTTCCTTTTGAATTTCTCTTCCCTTTTAAAAGAAATGTCCATCAATAATACATTCTGGGCACTACACATCCATCCAGTGGTCTTTTAGTGAATTTTTTGGGGGGAAGAGGGCAATATTCTTAGTTGAGAATGCATGCATCGATTTTTATGATGGGTTGAGAAGTTTTGTAGGTTTTTGGTAGATAAATTCAGACTTTTGGTAACTATTTTATTGTAATGGGGAGAAAGCTTTAATAAAACAATAAAATTTGTCTATGGTTACACAACAAAATTTCTCAATATACATTACTAAAGAAAGGGACCATCTCTGTGATGCTAATTGCTACTGAAAACATTTTTCTTCCAAACATTTGTAGAAACCAGTGATGCCCAGTGTTAAACACTGAACTTATTATGTGGGTTTCAGGGGGTAGACAAACAGAATTTTCTGGCACTGAGGAAAAAAAAGGACAATATACATAGAATAAAAGGTGGGAAAAACAAATAGATGCAGCCAAGCACAAAAAATAGTAGCTTCATATTATTTATTAAAAATGTATTCATCAAATAGATTTTAAAAAGAAAATACTGTGTTTTATATTAGGAATATAATAATGAACAAGCCAGAAAAGATCTTACCTATGTCAGAGTAAGTCTTGTAAATAGCCAATTCATTAACTGGTGAAATCTTAGTGGTTTGGGACAACTCATTTATCCCCAAATATCTCTTCCTTTCACCTGTTATAGGTAGATGGATTTTTTGGCTTTTTCAGTTTTCTGTAAAGATTTTTAACAACATTAAAACAGTCACTCATGCATCCACTAATTTGTTTAAACAATATTTATATTGTGATTACTGGTGTCAGTAAGTACTGTAGGTGCTGGGAATCTGGGGTGAAAGGTAATCACTGCACAGGAGCAGGTACAACCACATACAGTAGTCCCCCTCATCCACGATTTCGCTTTCCATGGTTTTGGTTACCCATGGTCCATCGCAGTCCAGAAGTAGATAATCCTCTTTCCAACATATTGTTAGAAGGTCAATAGTAGCCTAATGCTATGTCACAATGTCTACATCATTCCCCTCACTTCATCTCCTCAAGTAGGCATTTTATCATCTCACATCATCACAAGAAGAAGGGTGAGTATAGTACAATAGGATATTTGAGAGATAGAGACCACATTCACCTAACCTTTATCATAATATATTGTTATAATAATTATTTCATTTTATTCTAAGCTATTGTTGTTAATCTCTTACTGTGTCTAATTTATAAATTAAACTTTATCTCAGGTATGTATGTATAGGAAAGAACATAGCATAAATACGGTTCGGTACTATCCATGGTTTTGGGCATCCACTGGGGGTCTTGAGGTCTTGGTATCCTCTGCAGATAAAAGGGCACTACTGTAAATGGACAATTATAACATGACCCAATAAATGCTGTGATGGTGATAATGGTAGAATAAAAATGGGGATTTGGGACAAGGGCACCTAAAGGAGATTGCAGAGGAATCTTGGAAGGACCCTCTAACAATAGACAGACTACATTTTAAAGTAGATTTAATGTGTTTAGGAGTTTATGGGTTGGATACACGATGGGGTGGAGTATTACAGTAAAGGGGAAAGCATATAGGGTGGAATTGAGGGAATGTGGTCCTTTGATCTTAGGAACTTCTTTTTTTTTTTTTTTTATTTGAGACACATATTTATTCAGTTATTGGCAAGCAAGTTCAAATGAGTCACTTAACCTCCCTGAACTTCACTTTTTGTTTCTATAAAAAGGCAAAAGTTATAGTAAGCATCTAGTTCAATTCCTGTGACTTAGTATGCATTTCAGAAATGTTTTCCCACAATTTTCCTTCACAGAAACATTGTGACATACCATACATTAATGTATTTGGTACAGTATGAGGTATGGGAATATAGCAATTTTAGAAACTGTGTAAATATATGATATTTTATTATAATATTTGACTATTAGAATAGAATTCTTATGGTGGGAGAAGGCTTAAGAGGTACCTGACCATTTTCTATACAGTATCAAATTAAATCCTCCAATAACCCTTTAGTGAATAAAACATCATTTTCTACATTTTATAAATGAGAAAAAAAAGTCACTTACCCAAGGTTGTATAGTTACAAAATAGTTGTAAGATTTAGATTTAAAATGGAGGTCTGTTTGATTTTAAAACACTTGTTTTTGTTTTTTTTATTATGTTGTGTTAATCACCATACATTACATCATTAGTTTTTGATGTAGTGTTCCATGATTCATTGTTTGCATATAACACCCAGTGCTCCATTCAGTACGTGCCCTCTTTAATACCCATCACCAGGCTAACCCATCCCCCCATTACCCTCCCCTCTAGAGCTCTCAGTTTGTTTCTCGGAGTCCAGTCTCTCATGGTTCATCTCCCCCTCTTATTCCCCCCCTTCATTTTTTCCTTCCTGCTATATTCTTCTTCTTCTTTTTTTTTTAACGTATAATGTATTATTTGTTTCAGAGGTATGGGTCTGTGATTCAATAGTCTTACACAATTCACAGCGCTCACCATAGCACATACCCTCCCCAGTGTCTATCACCCAGCCACCCCATTCTTCCCACCACCCGCCACTCCAGCAACCCTCAGTTTGTTTCCTGAGATTAAGAATTCCTCATATCAGTGAGGTCATATGATACATGTCTTTCCCTGATTGACTTATTTCACTCAGCACAATACCCTCCAGTTCCATCCACGTCATTGCAAATGGCAAGATTTCATTCCTTTTGATGGCTGCATAATATTCCATTGCATATATATTACCAAATCTTCTTTATCCATTCATCTGTCAATGGACATCTTGGCTCTTTCCATAGTTTGGCTATTGTGGACATTGCTGCTATAAACATCAGGGTGCAGGTACCCCTTTGGATCCCTACACTTGTATCTTTGGGGTAAATACCCAGTAGTGCAATTGCTGGATCATATGGTAGCTCTATTTTCAACTTTTTGAGGAACCTCCATACTGCTTTCCAGAGTAGGCTGCACCAGCTTGCATTCCCACCAACAGTGTAGGAGGGTTCCCCTTTCTCCGCATCCCCACCGACATCTGTCGTTTCCTGACTTGTTAATTTTAGCCATTCTGACTGGTGTGAGGTGGTATCTCACTGAGGTTTTGATTTGGATTTCCCTGATGCCGATCGATGTTGAGCACTTTTTCATGTGTCTGTTGGCCATTTGGATGTCTTCTTTGGAAAAATGTCTGTTCATGTCTTCTGCCCATTTCTTGATTGGATCATTTATTCTTTGGGTGTTGAGTTTAATAAGTTCTTTATAGATTTTGGATACCAGCCCTTTATCTGATATGTCATTTGCAAATATCTTCTCCCATTCTGTCAGTTGTCTTTTGGTTTTGTTGACTGTTTCTTTTGTTGTGCAAAAGCTTCTTATCTTGATGAAGTCCTAATAGTTCATTTTTGCCCTTGCTTCCCTTGCCTTTGGCGATGTTTCTAGGAAGAAGTTGCTGCGTCTGAGGTCGAAGAGGTTGCTGCCTGTGTTCTCCTTTAGGATTTTGATGGACTCCTGTCTCACACTTAAGTCCTTCAACCATTTTGAGTCTATTTTTGTGTGTGGTATAAGGAAATGGTCCAGTTTCATTCTTCTGCATGTGGCTGCCCAATTTTCCCAACACCATTTGTTGAAGAGACTGTCTTTTTTCCATTGGACATTCTTTCCTGCTTTGTCGAAGATCTTAGGTAACTTCTAAAAGATTTAGCATTTAGTACAGGGGAGAAGGTTGAGGGCAATTCATCTATAGTGAAAAGATGGAACACAGGGTAAGGACTTGAGATAAGGGTATGTGGGAAAGATGGGGGAAAGTGGCAGTAGGGTGCTCAGAAATCAAAGTGCCTATTAAAGACTTTGCTGGGAGTCAACTCATCACAATTTGCGTTGTACATTTATTTCCCCTAGTACTCCACAAAAACCTCTGTGAAGTTATCACAAATATTGAATCTCCTTTAAGAAACTTGCCGTTGTATTAACAATGGAAGCCAATAAATACGAACAGGAAAGGAAGCAAACCCACATTATGAAAGAAGATAATGAAGTAGTGCTACTACAGTGTTTCTTGGTGACTGAACAAAATGCATGAAATGTCACCATTTTAAATGCCCTTTCATGGTTCAACTGGTTCAGACACTTGGTTCCACTGAATTCTTTCCACTTCCTGGCCTCAGCAGATACATGAGGTGGTGAGGATTAGAAGTAAAAAGGAAGAACTTTTCTAGGGGTGCCTGGGTGGCCCTGTCGTTAAGTGTCTGCCTTCAGCTCAGGTCATGATCCCAGAGTCCTGGGATCAAACCCCACATGGGGCTCCCTGCTCCACAGGAGGCCTGCTTCTCCCTCTCCCACTCCCCCTGCTTGTGTTCCCTCTCTCACTGTGTCTCTTCTGTTAAATAAATAAATAAAATCTTAAAAAAAAAAAAAAAAGGAAGAACTTTTCTAAGGATTATCAGTAAAATTAAGGAAGGCATTATTAAATTTGTTTTTGTTTTGCCATTTTTAATCAGTTTTGTAAGCAAGTGACTTCAATGCCCAGAAGGAAAAGTGAGTAAAGGTGTATCAACATCTAACAAATCATTCACATTACTCTTTGTAATCTTTCTTTTGGATATTTAACGGCTTGTAATGATTATGATATTGCAGGCACTTCCCATAAGCTATATATGCATTATTAATGAAGTTCTATGACTGGAAACTTCCATCACTGCAATGACTGTTGGAAAGCATAGGTTCATTCAAAATAATAATGCATAGGGGTTTGTCACAGTTTTAATATATACATTCTTCTTGCAGATGGTTGAAAAAGAAGGCTATCTTCAGAAAGCTAAAATTGCAGATGGTGGAAAGAAACTAAGGTAATAAAAGTTCCTTAATTCACTTTTACATAACTATGATAGTTCTCCATCTCCTCAATTTGTGTCACTGCTGTTTAGAAAGGAAGGCCCTATGGTAAGAGACTAGAATATTTCCCTCTGCTATCACTATGATCAACATTATTTTCACTATAATTACAGTTTTCCAATAAAGCACTACATTCTATATTGTTGCACATAATATTAAATGAGGTGCTTCTTGTCCTCCTGGAACTTGAAATCTTAAAAAACATGCAAATAAATAAGATAATGGGTCTTGATTTTTGAGATGAACAGATTAAGGGATGAGTGCTCTCATTTTGCAGTGTATAAAAATCTCCCTACAGCTCAGGTCTTGATCCCGGAGTACCAGGATTGAGCCCTGCATCGGGCTCCCCGCTCTGTGGGAAGCCTGCTTCTCCCTCCCCCCCCGCCCCCCTCCGTTTGTGTTCCCTCTCTCGCTGTGTCTCTCTCTGTCAAATAAATAAATAAAATCTTTAAAAAAAAAATCTCCCTACAATACATTGGGAGCATATTGTTTGAAGATTGGGGGGTTTGATATACATTTTCTGCTCAGATAAAAATCATTTGAGAAAAAAGGAAAATAAAATCATCTGTCAGATAAAAAGTTGAACATTGCGCATTTGAGGTGAAATGAACACAGAATCAGTAAGAGAAAGTAGAAAAAGAAAATAAGAATTCCCCATGCAACAGCACCAAGAAAAAACGTCGAAGGAAAAAATGAGGTTGATAGGTAGAGAAAGATGCTAGACATTCTCTATGGATGGGATATTTAGAAATAATCATTTCCATTTTAGAATGTTTCCTATTTCTCGAGTACACACTATTATATACTTAGCTTTGTGCTAGGTGATATGTAAGCTACAAAGATATGTAGAAGGTGCTCAAATCGGGAGACAAGGCATTCACTTATGACTGTATTATTAACAGTTAAAACCATAAAGGATGAATGTACTAATCAGCTACACAATGGGACACTTGTTAATTGTATAATGCAATTCATTACTGGAATGACACTCTGGCCAACAATAGACCATAAAGTATGCTTTTGTTTACTGCCTGTAATTGAGTATGTATATATTTATTTAAAGAAGTAAAACTGGAGAAAACAATCAACCGTAATTCTGCTGCTTAAAAGAGCTATTTCAATTTTAAAGAACGCACTCTACTTTTGGCTTATATAGTGTTTTATTCTGGGATGGTAAACAGGACCTTGAACCCTCTTCTACACTGTTTCTGTATAGTAACGCTGCAGCCACATTTCCTTTTAGGGTCCAGGAGAGACATGAATAGGACAGAAGGTCAAATGCAAGGCTGCTTTAAAGGACTGGACTGGTCCCTACCCCAGTGGAGAATCTGGCTTAAAGAGTTGGACTCTGAAAGGGCACCAGGATGATTTTTTAACTTTGGCTAACCCAGCCTAGTGTCCTCCTTTTCCTTAGACCTCAATCCCAATTACACCAGCTCAGGGAGTAGTGCTGAGGGTACAGCAATGACTCTTCCCAAGATAAATAAGTGAAGACCCTCTCTTACCTTACCAGTTACGTGCTCACAAAGTCTAAAGAGGGACAGAAAAAGATCTGAGGACTTGTCTAAGTTCAGGTTTCACTGGGCCTTGGTAGGGGAGAGGAGGTGAGAGCTGAAAGGAAAGCCTCATATATGGAAGAGGAGGAGATACTGAGAGGAATTCCAGAAAATAAAGATGATGTCCCGGTTTTGCCTGTAAACTGTCCTTATAAAATAGGTGGCGATGTCAAGAAAAAACAGGAGCAGAACAAGGCCCTTTCCCCAACTATCTCACATGAATACATTTTTAAGGCAGTTTCAATCAGTGTGTATACCATTCTGTATTTGTTTCATTTGTTGTTACTTTAATCAGTTTGCAAATCATTTTTGTGCTCTAGTTTAAGTTCATATAAACATTAGCTTGTACTCCGTTTTATTGTTATTTCAATCAGTTTGCATACAATTATGCATTCTTTCAGCTTTTTTCATTTAAAGGTATAGTTTCTTTTTTTTTTTTAACATCAGGTGCACAGAATTGAGTTGATTTTACTGTTCAGTGTTGGCTTTATATTATCATCATTCTGGGCAAGACCCCTAGCTGGGTTTATTTTATCTCAGTCTCCAATCCTCACTTCAATCCCCTGTAGAATGTATGTTCATCAAATCCACTCTCCATATACTCATGTGGTTATATGTGTGGCATTCTAGTAAATAGTGTATAGTTGTGAGTATGTGAATGTGTCCTAAATTGCATAAGCCTTTTTGTGTTATAAACTTCCTTCTGTTTCTTGTTACTTTTATTCAATGTTAGTGTTTGGACATGGATCTGTATCTATATATTTAAAATGAGTTCACTTCTTCCAACTGCTGCCCATTTTGCCATTGTGTCCATACACTACATTTTACTTAATCTCTCAGTAGTGGACCCCTAAATTGTCCCTAACTCCTTCCATCCCCCGAACAACATGCAATAAGCCACACATATATGTCTCCTTACGCACCCGTTAGGTATTGTCTCTGGGGCATATACCCAGGAGTGAAGGATTGCAAGACACACACATTTATAAATCCATTGAGTGCTGCAGCCAGACTTCCTCCTGGATGAGCGCATGAGTTCACACTCCTGCAAAGGTCAAGGCAGCTTGTCCTGCCATCATCTCGTCACCCAGCATTATATAACTCTCAGTTTTGCAAGTCGATGGCGAGAGAATGTTACTACAGTGTTGCATTTATTTTTATTCCTCTCATTGGCATTTCGGTTGAGCATCACTTCATCCATTTAGAGTTAGTCAGGTTTCGTATTCTGAGAATTGCCTAGGTATCAACTTCAACTATTTTCTGTTAGTTTTCTCACTTTTTGAAAGAACTAATATCATCGAGGTAGTCATAACCTTGTCAACTTTGGACTTTGTAAATATCTCCTTCAAGTCTCTCACTGTCTATTTACCTTGCTGATGAAAGCCCTCAATGACCCAAAATCTTTAACTTTGATCCATACTGGTCCGTAATTTTACTCCTTATTGTTTTTTTTTTTAATTAACATTTTACAAATTGAACACTGTAGATGTAGTCACCATGTTTAATAACATGTAATATCCCGTCAGGTTGATGGCACTGTACTATACCAAACCATTCCTATACTCTTCTTTTATTTGAATTTTAAGTTGATTCCAGCCTTATACTAAAATAGTTATAATTGCAGCAAAACTCCTACTGTTTGTCAATGTTTCTTTTTTTTTTTAAGATAAATGCTAAGCCTGAAATACTTGATTAAATCACATAACCTTTTTTTAATTAATTAATTAATTAATTATTTTTTAAAAGATTTTATTTATTTATTTGAGAGAGAGAGAATGAGAGACAGAGAGCATGAGAGGGAGGAGGGTCAGAGGGAGAAGCAGACTCCCTGCCAAGCAGGGAGCCCAATGCAGGACTCGATCCCGGGACTCCAGGATCATGACCTGAGCCGAAGGCAGTCGCTTAACCAACTGAGCCACCCAGGCGCCCCTCACATAACCTTTTTTTTTAATGTTATGGATTGCCAGATTGCTTTGTCCAATGAGTCGGTATGTTTTTGTAGCTAGTAACAAGATGGTTAGTTTAATCATAACCTTGAAAAATTGTGTAGTTTTTATCCCATTGAGAATTTAGTAAATATTAAATAGTATAGCATAGTTGCTATAGTCTATATTTTTAATATAAATGCCTTTTGGTTGCCTTTTGCCCACTTATCAAGGTACTTTATATCTGTTATACATTTTACTGAGTTAATAAGCAGTATTACTAAATGCTTACTCTGTCAAGTTTAGCTAAATGCTTCATAATACTGAAATGATACTCTAAGATAGGCTATATTATTATTTTACTTTCAATTTTACAAATGAAGAAAATTGATCACTAGTATTAACCTCTCCTTTCTCCCGAACCTTATTGTATAGATAGTTAGTACCAGATTTTAGCCCTGTCCTCTGTTTGAAGTAAGTTAGTTTTTTTTCTCTTGCTAGAATCTCCTTAGAGCCAGGAAGCAAAAACTGCCCTGTTATTTCATACCATTAACAGTACCAAGGGCTTCAGTTATCACTTAGCAGACATTATTTTATTACTGTCTATAAAGTTTTCTGTCCAAAAATAATCGAAAGCTATTCCCATCATGCATTGTTTTTATTTTTCTTCCTTCCCCTCCTTTTCCTTTTTGTTTAGCTTCCCTCTTTTATATATTTTTCTTTCTCTCTAAGAAAAGTTTGACCTCTCTCTGAATATGAACAAGAGTGGGTAAAAGGAAGGAGAACTCATTGGCTATATCTTACATTCATAAACGGCTGTAAGTTTAGCCTTGTATTGAAATAGCGTTCTATAAATTACCACGTGATACACAGACAGGATTGAAAGCTGAATACATTCAGCGCTCAACTTTAATTTTTTTAATTGTTAACATTGAAAATATGTTTCACTTTTCTATGTTTTAGTTTAGGAAGTCCTTCCTTTTGGGACTTCCATCCCCAAAACGAAGTAGCAGCCCAGGTCTCTCTGAAGCTCTGTGAGGCCCCAGTGAAAAGCTATTTTCAATACTTTCCTTTACAAAAGGTACCTGACAGTGTGGACACTATGTGTCCATCTATGCCTGTCACTTTCACTTCATGCCTGCACCTTCGTCATCTCCCTGGTGGCTCTGCACAGCTGATCACATCTAGCTGTCCCTCTGCTCTGCTCTCTGGGGGCATAGAAAGTACTTGGGGGTGAAAAGATGAGCAGAAGAGGGGTATGGGAAGAAAAGAAGTGAAGGTAGTGCAGTGTTTATTTCTACTAGTGGTCATTTTCATCCCAGAGCCCAGAACTATGAGACCTTTGTTTTTATTTGTTTTCTTTTTTCTTTTCTTTCTTTTTTTTTTTCTTGAACAGTTGTTTCTCAGAAAAGACTTCCTTTAGAACATGATGCCAAAGTACCCTGCTAATGTGAATTTATTTTTTCTTTAGCACTTTCTGCTCAGGATCCCAATAAATTCTTCCAGGCTGAATTGTCATTCTCTCCTTTTATGCTCAGTAGTGAGGACTGGAGGGAAGATTTGGATAGCACAGAATACAGAAGTTAAGTTGTAAAGGTTTGTTTTAGTTTTAGGATTTCCTTCATATGCTCTGTTATAATTTCCAACATCTGATAACTCTTCGGATATATCAAGATTTTACATTTCTTGCAATACTGACAGAGATGTGTGTATTTATACTGCAGTGTCTCTTTGGCCCACTTTTAGCAGTGGCAATTTACAAGAGATTAGAGTATGAGAGAGAAGAAATAATTTCCTAACCTACCAGTTTTAGAATGAGTAAGAACACTTAACAGTGACCAAGGGATTTTATGCACAATCAGTCAGGCCTTCTAGAGTAAATCATTTTCACTCCCACCACTGAGGGGAATCATGTCAAATCCAGTGTGATCAAGTCAGATAACAAAGGCAGGTGGCCCAGGAAAGTCTGAAATTTATGAAGTTGTCTCATATGTATTTTCCTCTGACTTTTGGTTGGCCACCCGTCATTACCTAAAGGAGCCATAGGTAATGGTGGTAAAGGTGGGTGTAGGATATAAAACAAATGAATGTGTGAAACCTGAGCTCAAGCTAACAAATTCTTATAATGGTAATGAATATTTTAAGAACTATTTTCCATCAAGCTGTCTTCAGAGAAGCAGTTACAAAGTTGCTGTTATTATGTGCTGCCACCCGGTGTCCATTTTGTAGAATGCAAAGAGTTTTCTGCCAGACTGATGGCGGCGTTGTTTTTTGGGTTTGGGGGGGATTTCCCCCCTCCCACCTCTACAACCAGGGATTTGTTTTAGGAAAGTTTTGTGAAGTGTCTCACTTGGATAAAATGTCCCACCAATTGCATACATGTAAATAGTTGTCATTCAAATTTAATTCTTCCCCCTCCTAACTGTAGTAAGCACCTTTTCCCACCTTCAGGGTGATTTTTTTGTTTGTTTGTTTTTGTCAAAAGAAAAATAAAATATACTTGCATTTCTTGAGCAGCAATCTGTTTCCTGCATTGAATTACTAGTATCAATATCAATACCTCACCTGACTGTTATCCTAAATTTGTGGGGAGACTGTCCACCTATTCCTAACACCTCTGACTTACTGAGGTTGAATATTTCCCGACCTCTGTGTCTTCCTTAGCCCTAAATCTAGCCAATAGTTGGTGTTTTTTCCTCTGTGTGGAAAAATAGAAAAAAATGTCCGTACAGTTTAGATGATGAGTTGCTGAGGCATTAATTGGCCCCCACCAATGGATAAATTTACCTGCTAGCCATCATGGGAAGGTAGGTAGGGAAGAAAGGGCCTGCAACATCCCAAGTCAGGCTAAGAAGTGGCCTGGCTCCAAGGAGAAAGACATTTAAGTGCTTGTTTGACAAAAGTTCTTTATCTTCCTTTCTCAGAGCCTACACTGAGGCTCTGCATAGACATGCTCAAAATGACTCAGGGAGAGCTGCATGCCAACTGCTCTGGAGATAACTGATACAGCGGAGTGAATGTGGTCTTCAGGGTCCAGGAGACTTGGCTTGACTCCCATATTTATGAGTTCTATGCCCTTGGGTAGGATGTAGACTCACAGAGCTTCGGTTTGCTCATCTGTAATATGAGGTATCACCCACCTCCCAGCGCCATGTGTTTCCATGTTCATTGAGTGTGTCCCCCTGAATTAAAGGAAAACTCCTTGAGGTCTCTCTTATTTGCCTTTATATATTCAGTCCTGGACTTGTGAGTGTTGTGTGGGTGCTCAATAGACACTGGTGACCGGCTTTGCGTTTTAATTACTTGACACGTCCAAAATACCAAGTGGAATCCCTAGCACAGAGTGGGGACAAATGCATGCATAAGAGCTCATCTTACTGACACACGTCTGAGAGGTCAGAAAGACCTCAGGAGAAAGCTCAGGTATTGTCAGTAGAATTATAAATTAGAAGAAAATATACTAAACCAGAAGGAATAGTTTTTGTTTTTGTTTTTGTTTAGTACTAGGAATGACATATCAAAACACGAGGGAACTAAGGAACAGAGAAGAGAAATACAGGAGATTCGTGCTTTTGTAGTGCTTGTTAGTGAATAACAGTAACCACAGAGCAGGAAAAATCTAGCGGTGTGACCCTTCTGAAATTTGAGAGTCCATATATTCTTTTGCTCAAAAACCTTTAATGAGCACCTACTAAATGTCAGATACTTTTCTCAGAAGTGAAAAAGCTCCAAGAGGTTAGGGATGATGTCTATTTCTTTGGAGAAGAAATAGGGGAGTAGAAGGACTTTCTCTCCATTCTGAAAACTGCTTCATCCTTGAAAGGTCTATTTTAAAAGTCTCATCAGAAACCATGAGACTTCCCTGTTACGGCTAAGCCCTTAAAGTTTGCAGGAGTAACTTGCTTCCTGAGCTGTCTCTCAATATACTGGACAATAGCCACCTATAAGGATTCGGTTGCAGAGAGAAAGCCTTAAAGGTTCAAGTCAGGGCCCCAAACTTTGCCAACTGACCCTTTTCACAACTCTCTCCAGAGCTGACAGCGTCATCCAAGCAGCTCCTGTGTTACAGTAACGAGGTGAGGGAGCTCTTCCAGTGGTGTCCTGACAACGACAGGACGCACAAGCCAAACCCATCAGACGGGGAATGAACCAGACAGATACTGTAACGAGAATGGTCAAAGGCCCAGAGCACCTCATTCACAGAGGCAGGTTCTGACTTAAGTCATAGGTTAAAAGTTGTTGCCATTAGTGAATTCTCAGCCACTCTTAGACTACAGGCTTTTGACTCCTTGATTCCTGGTTGTATGATCTTCACTGACTGCAGGTGAGTCTGCTCATCACAGACCAGAATTCCCTAGCCGGAAAGAGACAAGAGGTACCATCATTAGGAGCACACCCCCTACTTCCAGCTTCTTCTGAGGAGTTGAATGGTCGTTTGCATGACTCCTTTAAATCAGTGCAACTTCTAAGGGAAGTGGAGAGTTTGGAAGTGGTGGGCCTTTGTTCTGTCCTTTCAATTAGCATCAGGTAAAATAGTTTATAAGGAAGCCTACATGGCTTCTACTTTGTCATGGGCTATGTACATTGGCTTTTATAATGTGAGCATTTCAACCCAAACCATAGTGAAATCTGACATTGACAATCTCCTGAGCCAAGATAGTAATGCTTAATCCTTAAAAAAAGGACAGCATAAATTAGTGACCAGATTATAGGCTTCAGAGTCAGACTCTAAATCTAACTGGCCTTAAGTAAATTACCTAAACTCTGTGAACCTCATTTTCTGTATTAGTAAATGGACATATTAGTATCTTCATTATCTTTTTTGTGGAGCTAAACTTCTACTAGGCAATCAAACTTTAGTAGGTACTCAAAATAATTTATGTTAACTTTTATTTTTAAAGAGAATGGAAAAAAACGGAAATGAAATTAGGGCATCTAAAAAGTTGACAGTATTTCTTCTTCCTCTTGAAATAAAATTATTTTAAGCAAATTGGAAAAATCTTCACTTTTATTCTAACACCATAGAGACGTTGTAATTTATAAATTCAAAATGAAATAGCACTACATGTAAAGTGTCAGAGCAATTCATATTACTAAGGTTCCAAGACCTGCAGTTCTTACCCTCTTTGACTTGTTCATCACACTCACCTATGAAGGAACATTTCATAGCAGTTCAAAGTTCTAACAAAGAACCATGAGATAATTGAATTTCATGCAACTTCATTTCTAACCAGTTCCAGTTCCAAGTTTAGGGAAGGGAAGAGTAATGCCAACACATTCTGTAAATGATCAACATCTGAAACAGATTCAAATCAGAACCATTTATCCAGGGCTTGCTATAGACTGGAAGCAAATAAGGTATAGTATCTCCCTGCCAGGAGATGAAAAATATAGTGGGAAATATAACAGGCAGGTTAAACATGTGTTCCATCAGTCCGAGGGTGTTCCATATTCCCTGATCACACACTGTCAAAATAAGGGGTAGAGATAAATGATGCCCAGTGTAGACCAGCAGTCCTTCCAATGTTTTTCTTTTCTCTATCTGGGGTCAGCTAATATTATGACCTGCATAGAGACAAGGTTATGGCTACCCCGACCTCCTTTGCCTAAAAGGAGAAGTGGGCTCTAGGGGGAAAGAGGGGAAAGGTCTATGTGGCTTTCTGTGTTGTTGCTGTTTTTCTACCTTTTTCATTGTTTGACAGAAAAAGGGACTCTTCATTTGAAGACAACTGGGTCCAAGAACATAATGTTCATATTTGCATGTTGGAATATACATATTGTTTGTTTTGTTTCTGTTGATCATGTTGGGTTTTTTTTTAGCACAATAGTGCATGGTTAAGAAAGCTTTAGGCATGTAAGAGCAATCTAATCTTGTTGTAAATATTAACTTTACTGAATCAAAACTGTCCCTTCACTCAAACCCCTAAATTCTAAGAAGCAAGTGGAAATAACTACACAGAGATCCTCAATGGTCATTGTAAACATATTTTTGTGTAGGTTTTTATTGACCTGAATAAAGTCTTTCTGTAAACTTTTTTTTCTACCACTTTTATAAGATGAATTCAGTTGTTTTGAAGTGAGTGTTAAACCAAAACCAACTGCAGCAGTATGATATAATGGATAGAAACTTAAGTATGTTAATCTCCTTAGTGTTTTACCATCTACAAGCGGGCATCTCAGAACACAAATATACACATACAACTGCTGAAGTAATACATGTTCAATGCTGGAAATTTGATAAACACCAGGAAATAGAAAGGAAAATCAAAAGTTGTGATTTTATCACCTGATTTAGCTCTTGTTATACCCAGCTCTTTTTCCCCATGCCTAAAGTTCAGTCATTGACTCAGTTAATATGTATGTAGTGCTTCCTCTGTGCTAGGCAATTGGGAATACTTTTGGAAGCAGAAAATGCTCTTTATCATTTCGAGGATTTTTTTAGGATGGGGAGAGATAGAGGTGAAATATACAAAAATTATTTTTTCATTTATCGTAAGTGCTGTGCAAGGAAGTCATGGATGGCATTTTAGGACGTGATATTTGAACTTCCGATGAATGAGAATTAATCATCAGAAGGGGCTCGGAGTGGGGGGGGGTACAGTCTTAGGCAAATGAACTAAATAAACTACATGTTGTATTATGGTCTTTATTAAAGTCTTCCCCTATCAGTATTCTTTTATAGCATAGGGTTTATTATTTCATTATAGGAACCTTTTACATGCAATTTATACAACTAATCTTTTAAGATCTATTTTTTTTTTTTTTAATTTTTTTTTATTCTTATGTTAATCCCCTTACATTACAACATTAGTTTTAGATGAAGTGTTCCATGATTCATTGTTTGTGCACAACACCCAGTGCTCCATGCAGAATGTGCCCTCCTAAATACCCACCACCAGGCTAACCCATCCTCCCACCCCCCTCCCCTCTAGAACCCTGTTTGTTTTTCAGAGTCCATCATCTCTCATGGTTCGTCTACCCCTCCGATTTCCCCCACTTCATTGTTCCCCTCCCGCTACCTTCTTCTTCTTCTTCTTTTTTTTTTTTCTTAACATATATTGCATTATTTGTTTCAGAGGTACAGATCTGAGATTCAACAGTCTTGCACAATTCACAGCGCTTACCAGAGCACATACACTCCCCATTGTCTATCACCCAGTCCCCCCATCCCTCCCATCCCACCCCCCACTCCAGCAACCCTCAGTTTGTTTCCTGCGATTAAGAATTCCTCATATCAGTGAGATCATATGATACATGTCTTTCTCTGATTGACTTATTTCGCTCAGCATAACACCCTCCAGTTCCATCCACGTCATTGCAAATGGCAAGATCTCATTCCTTTTGATGGCTGCATAATATTCCATTGTATATATATACCACATCTTCTTTATCCATTCATAAGATCTATTTTAATAGGTGCACAATTAAGAAATAATGGTGTACTTCATTCTTGTGCCCCC
Organism: Mirounga leonina; assembly: GCF_011800145.1. Taxonomy (NCBI): domain Eukaryota; kingdom Metazoa; phylum Chordata; class Mammalia; order Carnivora; family Phocidae; genus Mirounga; species Mirounga leonina. The sequence goes on along the minus strand of NW_023270377.1, from coordinate 84,856,647 downwards.
AGACTTAACTTATGAGATGACTACTTTAGGATAAACTTAAATTCATAGGAGCAAACTTGTTTAGTCAAAAAACAAACATGTTTTAAAAGATTCTTTTAAAAAAGCATATTGCCAAATTCACTCCAGGGAGATGTACCCGTGTACTCTCCCACCAAAATTCTATGGGAGAATCCATTTCTCCACCCTTTCAGTAACCCTTGGTATTAGTCCTTCTAATTCCTGCCAATTTGATTGGCAAAGAGGGAAAAATCATTTCACTGTATTCATTTGCATTTCTTTGATTTATAGTGAGATTCAACATTAAAAAAATATTTTGGGGCTGCCTAGGTGGCTCAGTTGGTTAAGTGCCAACTGTTGATTTTGGCTCAGGTCATGATCTCAGGGTCGCGAGATTGAGCCCCATGTAGGGCTCCTCACTGGGCATGGAGCCTGCTTAAGATTCTCTCTCCCTCTCCCTCCTCTCTCTCTCTAAAAAAAGAATTTTTTTTTTAATTAGGCAATGACACATTAGCTGGTTAGTTTTTCAGATTCTGAAATATACTGAAACAATGAAGAGAAGTAACAATGAAGGGAGGGGTTCTGATTTCTGTTTTTACTCTGCTATTTTTGGCTTGCCGTGGAAACAGCCTCTGAAGTAGGGGACATGGATACACAAAAATTGGAGTTTTAGTACTTGGAAAAGATTTTGTGAGGATCTCCAAATGAGAAATGTTTATTATAAATGCCATGATTTTTTAAAATTACAGAATGTCTTAATTATTACCCAAATTCCATACCACCTATAGATTTTAATAAAGAAAAGACTTTTATGAAGACTAGTTAAAAATACAGTCTCTACTCATGCCAAATGTTGCTGGTACAATATCTATGAATGATTTCTTCAAGTGATAATGCTTTTTTTTTTTTCTTTTTTCTTTTCCTAAGGAAAAACTGGTCTACTTCCTGGATTGTTCTTTCCAGTCGAAAACTTGAATTTTACAAAGAATCTAAGCAGCAGGCTCTGTCTAGCATGGTAGGTAGTTCTGCTTCTACTATTATCATCCTCACAGAAATATTATTGAATTAAAAGTTTGGTTTCATCAGAAATCACACTAAAGCCTCCAAGCTACCAACGACTGAAAGCAGATGGAGGAAATGACTCAATAAACTTTTAATCAGATGAAGGGAAAATAGAACTTAGTGTCTGTTTTATTAAGTGGTGCATTTGGAGAATAATCACAAAATGAGATGAATGGTGAGCAGCTATCTAGTAATGTGAAGGTAACACTTTAAATTAAGGTGCCATTTATAAATGCTTTATTCTTATTTATGAAATGATCACTAAATGCAGATACTTGCTCAAATAATGTATTATAAAGTATGTTATAAAATGCATTAGTAATAAATGCTTAACGGATGAGACTATGGGAAGCTGTTTTAAAGAATATTATAAGACGTAAATCCTATTAAACCATGTATGTGCATCTTTAATACATGAATTTAAGTTGTTTTCTAGCATGGTATAAAGTGCTTCATACATTAATAAATAATAATAAACTGTTTATAAATGGCACCTCAATATAGGGTGTTACCAATGAGGAAACACTCTAAGTTAACAAAGTGATTTTTTTATCTTAGTCTAACTGCAATATTCACTATATCCAGCTAACCTTTCTGAATATTTCTGACTCTGTCTAATGGAGCTAATACAATTTCTGTATCCTGTAGTTATTACATAAAGTGAAATTTGTAAGGTTTCTCTGTTGTACTTGGAGGAGGGCCTCGCATATGCCCACAGAGATTTGACAGTGACAGTAAGTAGGAGCAATTCTGAGGTAGTTACTGGGGCAATTTGAGCTCAAAACCTTGCTGCCTGAGCTCCAGAGCTGCCACACCATGAAGGAGACAGTGGACAGGCAGCATGTCTGACAGCCTCCTGATTAGGAAGGACGCCGGGCAGGAACCAACCTGCCATACCCCATCGTCCTGATGGGTGGCAGGGAAAGGGCTCTCCTGGCAGGAGTTAACCACAATGAACTAATTTGTATTTGGCAGGTAATAAAACGGTGGAAAGTTCTTTGCTTTCCAGCCACTAGTCGTGTTTGTTATGTAATCCTCTTTAAATAGGAAATAGAAAATCATTTGCTAGGAGATGTTTGTTTGTTTGTTTTTAAATAGAAGAACAAAAGGTAGCATTTGGCTTGTTCCTGATAATTGCAATAGTCTTTATCCCCAAGTGGCTTGCTGATTTTGGAGTCTCGCTGCGGTCCAATCTGTAAACTAATTATAAATAAATTAAAAATACATCTCAATCCTTTGTATTTTTAATTTAAACTGCCTCAGAAATTTGTTCTAGCCTTTGTTTTGTTTTTATTTGGGGGCTACAGTAAGATTGAGATAATCTTTTTAAGAAAAATAAAGTACTCCTAAGGGCTAAGCACAAAACAACTCCCATCCACTCACGGGTCCTTTGTCTTCCCTCTGAATGAGTTCTAAAAGGGAGTCAGGAAAGGGAGGAAAAGTCGCTTGCCTGGCAAGTTTGGCTGCTGAGAAGATGATCTTCCTCCTGCTGGGTGAGAAGAATTCCACTGGAGCAGCGTTTGTGTGAATGTTCTGGGAGAATGGGAGAGATTAGATTCCAAATTAAAGCATTCGCTTTATTTTTATTTTATTATTTTAATCTCCTCATCCCAGGACCCGGAGACATAATTATCAGCTGCCTAATTTTATACAGGTGAAAGAAAACTCTTTTTTAGATTGTAGGCAAACCTTTCAAGGCAGCTCACTAATTGCCTGCCTCCAGTTCAAGCTTCAGAGTTGTAAATTGACAATAGATTTTGCTTCTAGAAGAAATTCGTTAATGTTTTTTGGCAGTCCCCATTTATTACTTCTGGCCCCATTTTCAATGCTCTTATGGTTTCTCCCAGGCACTCATCTTCAAAGTGAATTCAGGGCAGGAACTAACTGTGTTTTGTGGTAATGGGGAAGAGAATTACAGATTCATGTTTGTATTGCATGAATTGTCGTGCTAGTCAACTTCTTGGATACATTTCTAACCAAGTATTAAAGGCCTAGTGGGATAGCCCACATTTACCAATTCCAGTCTCAGAGAAATGATACGATGATTGCCAGGCCTTGATTAAAGATGCTGTGGTTTTATTTTGAAAGAGATTTATGCTCAAGTTTCTGAATTTCCCTTGCACCCCCTTACACATGTCCTGGTATTGTTCATTGTGCTTCTGGGAAAAAGTCTGTCCTTTCCTCCAAGGGGTCAGTAGAAACTGACTGAGTAGTACAGAATGTGGTTTAAAGAGTAAATGGCATTTTAATCTTTATAGGAATGATCTTTGAATGTTAATGCGGTGGTAAGACAAAGCAGCAAAGTAGCTAGGAGCAGGGCTTTGAAGTTCAACCACAGGGGACTTCATTCCAGTTTTGCTGTTTAGGAGCTGACAGTTATTCAACTACTTTGAGCTTCAGAATCCTCATCTGTAAAATGGGGATACTGATATCTGTCAAGAGAATCAATCGAGAATGAAATTAGTTAATAAAAGAAAAAATAAATAGTAGCAATAAGTTAATTATGATAGTCTAATATACTATATCAAAATATATAAATCTATTCTATAGCATGTAATACAGGGTATAATAGAATTATAACGTATTTTTACAGCATATTGGTTTTGTACTTGAACTGATGCAGACAGGTGTAGAAGAGAAAATACATTGATTCAAGGAACACCAGCATATCTGGTCTCCAAAAAGAGAACTGTGTATGCATAGGCAGCATAAATGTTGGGTCTAAGCAATGAATAATTCTGAAAGTAAAGCCCTTGCTCCATCTGGGGCTCTAGATGGTATCTCTTGCATGACCATATACATTTTCCTGGGGCCCTCATCTTCCTCCACTGGCCCTTACCCTGTGACTTTCACATTTAATATGGCAAGTCACAAGATGTGCCTGATCCCACATTCCACGTTTGACTATCTTTCGTTCTCACTGAAATTCTTTCAATTTTCAGCCAAGTCAGATTTCTACCAAAAGCAGCCCCCTCCTGGAACTAGACACAGAATCATTTCACCGGTGTGTGTAAATTAGAGATTCATAGGCTTTGGGTCCTCAGTGACCTCCTATTCAAGGAAAAAGAGGACTGACTCATTCTGTTTTGTTTGTTTTTAGTGAGGACATTCCAGAGTAACCTACCACTTACTACCACTGTCACTTTCTAACAGAAAGGGCATCATAAAATATCCCAATCCCACATCTAGATAGGATAAAACCTCAGAATGCAATGCAGTAGTCTTTACCAAAATGGGAAACTATCCCCCTTCTATGTCTATATACATTGTCTCTGTTTTGTTCACTTCACCTTGGAACAGAGAAAGTTTGGTCAAGACTGGCCAGCCCTCCTGCATAAAGGAGCATTTGAAAACCAATGGTGTCACTACTGGATTTCCTGGATTATGAAGGAAAGGATGATGCTCATATTCTCATCATTTTTTACATATTCTGATTTGTAACTTACTTTAAATGTTGAAAATATTGTCATTGGAAAATAGTGCAGAAACCATTTTTAGTAAAATGTATAATAGATATGTATATTTTAAAAGTTATTAATCAAACTCCTACATAACCACTGCCCAAGTCAAGACTCTGTCAGCCCTCTAGAAGCCTCACCCTCTGCCATTTGTCCCTATGTCATCCAGCTTCTTCCCTTGCCCCAGAATTCAATGCATTTTAGTCCGTATTTTATAACCTTTCATGATTTTCCCACCTGTATCTATAGCCCTTAAGAAATGTAGTTTTCTTTGTCTGGTTTTGAATTTATATAAATGGAAACACAGTGTATGCTTCTTTTGTTTCTTGCCTTTTTCTCTAAATATGTCATGCTTTTTCTTTTCATTTTTTTCTTCCATATTTTTTTTGCACTGGTTTAAGTGATGCCTTTTGTTTCAATTTTGTTAGTGCCTTGTTTAAGATTACAGCATTGATACTTATCAAAGCCTAAATCGAATCAAATCCTTTACCCTCTTCCAAAATATTACCTTAGAATATATATATATATATTTTTAAGATTTTATTTATTTGACAGAGAGAGACACAGCAAGAGAGGGAACACAAGCAGGGGGAGTGGGAGAGGGAGAAGCAGGCTCCCCGCTGAGCAGGGAGCCCGATGCGGGGCTCGATCCTAGGACCCCGGGATCATGACCTGAGCTGAAGGCAGGCGCTTAATGACTGAGCCACCCAGGCGCCCCACCTTAGAGTATTTTTAATCCATGTATCCTCTTCTCAGCATAGATGCTATTGTTGTTTGATATTTTAATTCTTTCTTTTCCTTTTAACACCACCAGACAGTATTCTTTTTTTTTTTTTTTTTTTTTTTTTATAGAGTCAGTGTTGGTTTAATATTTGCCATGTTCTTTGCCATTTACTTCTTCCTAGGAAGAAGTAAATGGCAAAGAAGGTCTTTTTCTAGGAAGGTCTTTTTCTTTTGTTGGAAGTATATTCTGAGAAATTCCTGTAGTAAAGGTCTTACGGTAACAACATATCTCAGTGTCTGCTTGTTTCAAATGTCTCTATTTCTCCCTCATTCTGGAAATATATATATATTCTCTTTGGATATAGAATTTTGAGTTGGCAGTTGCTTTCTTTCAGCACATCAAAAATGTTATTCCACTATTTTCTGTCACCTATTGTTGTGATCAAGAAGTTACCTTAGTTTAACTGCTGTTATCTGGCTGCTCATAATATATTTATCATTACCTTTGTTATTCCAGTTTTATTCTTCCTACCTGGACTGTTGCCTTGAAATTGTTTATAACTGTCACTTAAATATTTTAGAAAATTATCTTATTATTATCTTATTATTTTGCTATTATCTTTTCAAATGAAGCTTCTTTTAAATTTTCTCTTATCTTTTTCTAAGTCTCTGGTTAAACCTACATTGTCTTGTTAGTCTATTCTCCACATTTTACATTCTTTTTAAAATCTTTTTTGTCTTTCTGAACTGCATTCAAAACCATTTCTCTTGGTTTATCTTCCATTCTTTAATTCAATCTCCCTTTGTGATAAACATCTTTATTTCAATTATTGTGATTTTCATTTCTAGAAGTTTTTTATTTATTATGTCATTTGTGATAGTTGTCTTCTGCAGATATTTTCCAGACTCCCTTTTATTTCATTAAAATTAGAAGCCCATAGTTGTTTTATATTCTGTGTCTTGTGACATAACATCTGAAGTCATCAGGCTGTTTCTGCTACTTCTCTGTTGCTTTGTTTCCTTGTGTGTCTGGTTATTTTTGACTGTGTGCTAATCATTTAGTCCTGGGATAAACATGTTCTACTCCAGAATATTTTACATTTTTCTCAAAGTGTCTGGGACACTCCTGGTGATTGATTAGCTCAATCTAAGTTAACTGTTTAAAACTTTCAAATTGTGTATACATAATAGGAGAGCATACAACTTCTCAGGGACAGAATTATTCTTCAGTCTTCCTTTTTTTTTTTCTTCTCTCACATTGCTCATCTACAAAGGCAGTTTTCTTTATAATCCCTTAAGTTAGAGAAAGAGAACAAGTTTAATATTTGTTCTCCTTTATTCTTTCATAAGACCTCAGGCAGCACCTTTTCCATTATTCTGTGAAGTCAATTGACCAAAGTTCAAATGTATAGTATAAACAGATGCCCTCAGGCAAAGAGCAGTTATGTTGATTTGATATTCAGCTTTCCTCTCTGGGTTCAGATTCCCATTTTCCAAAAATATTTACCCTAGCAGCCCCCACTATCTTACGGGCTTTCAATATTTTTAAGGCAATTTTAAAAAGAAATATTTTATCCAGCATTTTTCATTGTTTTCAGTGGAGAGTTGGTCTAAATAGCATAGTTTCTCGTTTACAATCTACCTCACTTTCATTTAAATATGCATTTGGTTAATCAAGTTTGTGCTATTTATATAAGCCTTGGTAGGAAAAGACTTCATAAGAATATGTATTGAAATCCTACAATGAACAGCTTGCTCATTAGGGCTACATATAAGGCATAGAGATATAATCAAGATATAGTCTTTGCTTCATAACATCTTTGCCAAAAAATAGGGTGAGATGAAATAAGAAACATAAAAGAGTTTTTCTGAGATTTAAAGGAGGGAGAGCTCACATCTGTGAAAGATTTGAATTGGGCCTTGAAGGATGGTTATAATTTCAATATGTGGAAATTTGTGGGCAGGGAATTCCAGTGAATTAAAAAATATGAACGATGACATGAAACTGAGAATGGGCAAGGTCTGTGTGCTAAAAAGAGAAATGAGTTTTTTCATTTTTTGTTTTGTTTTGTTTTGTTTTGTTTGGTTGGAAGATAAGATAAAAAAAAAAAAAAAAAAAAGCTTGAGAAGAGTATCAAGGACTGGAATTTGCTACCAGGGGCAAATCTTTAAGAAGGCGTGCCAGTATTCTCCAGCTACCTTCACCCTAGAATAATCTATCATAGCTGTTCTTGTTAATAAATACATACTGAACAGAAGTATGACCCAGGTGTTACATGTCTTCAAAGGACAAGGCCTATCATGGAAAAAGGCAAGAGAGGAAGTTGATTCTTCTGAGATCATGGCTTCATCTCATTTAGTCCAAGAGAAAAAAGTTTTGCCTCAAAAGGCATCTACATTATATTTGCTTTATCTGTTTAAAAAAGTCCCAAAGAAACAAAAGCTGTCAGTTTGGTTTCTGATCTGAGGAATGGACTCACACCCCTTGCATGTCTCAGGTACACTTGTCTATTTTAGTGTCAGTGAAGTATTTCAATCAGCTCCAGCACTTCAAATACCATCTGCCTCCTCGGTACCTGCTGTGCTTTGTGATTTTAGAGCTTCTGCTTGATATGGACTAGAACCTGACTCTAGCCATGGGATGTGACAAATATGCATTCTTGATTAAAAAAAAATGATAGATTGCCTTATGGGAGGGAAGCTTTGTAATTTAGAGCACTCATTCATTTATTTATTCTACAAAGAATTAACAACTCCTAACAGGTATCACACAATGTGTTTTTAAACCCTAGAGATATCAGATGAATACTATATGATCCCTGCTCTTAAGGCGCTTATCTTCTGATAGAGGAGACAGAATCATATGTAGGTTTATTATAACAATACATGACTAAAGAGATTTATATATAATATAAAATATGATGGGGAACCATAGATCTAGCTACAGGTAATCCTTTCCCAGGGAAACTGTTTTTCCAAGTGATGCACAACCTATATATGCTCAACTCTTTTTCCAAGTGATGCTCAACCAATATATTTCTCCATTTGTTCATTGCGCAAAATCACTGGGCATCCCTGATGTTTAAGCCACTATGCTAGGTCTTGTGAAACATACAAAAATGAATCAGACTCAGATCTTTCCCATGAGGGTCTAGAAACAAATAGAAGGTATGCCCACAAATCAAGTAATTGTAGTGAGAAAGGTGGACATTGATAGTTGGTCCAAAATGGCATGAACAGAGGCATGAGTTAGTTTTATAGTAACTCAGAAAAGAGAGATTGCTTCCAACTGGAAAAGATTCTAAATGTATCTGTCAAGGGAGTGACAGATGAACATGTTTTTGAAGGATGAATAGGATTTCGAGGCAGAAATGGGTTGAAAGGGACATTTTATGTAGAAATAAGGGAGTAACCAATGATAAAATGTAGGAAATTAATTCTTGTATTTATTATACAGACATGAATTGAAATCTGGCTTTGCCCCATGCACTATGTGCTAATCATTGTTCTTGAAAATGATTCTTGGAAGTTCCTTAAGACCTAGGGTAGATGTGCCTTCATCCAGACTATTTTGCATTTCTTCTATGAATTGCCTGGATGCACCTACAAGTGAAAGATTGCCTCAAGATAAGTTGAGGAACAGAAAGCACTCCATTATGGTTGGAAAGTCCATGTGGAACTGGTTTAGGAAAGACCTTGAAGAGGACTGTGAACAGAGATAATTTCATTCTGTAAGCACCCTGGAGTCCTTTGCAACCAATACTAACTATCTTTAAATTAAGGCAGATTCAGGGATGCTTGAGTGGCTCAGTCAGTTAAGCCTCTGCTTTTGACTCAGGACATGATCCCAGGGTCCTGAGGTTGAGTCCCACATCGGGCTCCCTGCTTCTCCCTCTGCCTGCCACTCCCCCTGCTTGCTCTTTCTGTCTCTGATAAATAAATAAATAAACAAATAAATAAGGTAATTCAGAGTTTTCAGAGACAGGTTTGAGTAATTAAGATATATATATTTTTTCTACTTTTAACACAAAGAAGAAGGACTTTTTAAATGATTTGAGAGACATGTTCTAAAAATCTGGTGATAAAAAAAAGAAGATAGTAGGAAGGGAAAAATGAAGGGGAGGAAATTGGAGGGGGAGATGAACCACGAAAGACTATGGACTCTGAGAAACAAACTAAAGGTTCTAGAGGGGAGGGGGGTGGGGGGGATGGGTTAGCCTGGTGATGGGCATTGAAGAGGGCAGGTACTGAATGGAGCACTGGGTGTTACATGCAAACAATGAGTCATGGAACACTACATCAAAAACTAATGATGTAATGTATGGTGATTAACATAACAATAAAAATTAAAAAAATAAAAATAAAAATCTGGTGAAACAGAGGAGAGCCATAAGACCTGTGCTCTTATTGACAAGGAAAATGACAAAACTGCCAAATTGTCATCAGTATGGCCCAATGCACTTAGTGAATCACAGGTCATCTCACTCAGAAAATACTTTAATATTCTCAGATGTCCTTGACAATTCACTGTATGGTTCTCTCTAAAGAAGTCCTAGTGCAAAGAAAGCAAGAGGGGCAGTTTGTCTGAGAGAACTATAAATATCCTATCCCAAGAATGTGGGCATATCAGCACATCAGTGAACACCAGTAGCAAAGCGGAGCTTATTTTTATGTGATTCCAGAATATATGTTTGGTGGCATACCTAATAAAATAAACACAATGTAAAAGTTTATTTGTGGTTTAAGAAATTTCTCTTGTCTCCACATCCATTGAAATTCAGACCAAGTGGAACTTACTCTCATCAGTCAGCTGTTTCTGGTATATTTATCCCGCAATGCTCACAAATCCTAGTTAACATAAACCTAGCCTGACATAAATTCGAAAGCATTATAAACATTTTAGGCAATATTTCTCCCCTAAAATTTTATGGTTCTAAAACCAGTATGTTCAGTACGGAGCCTACATGTTAACTGCGTGTGTAACTTTTTTTGGCTGGGGGGGGGCTACTTTGATTTTTTTCTCTTTACACTGTACTGATAATTTTTATTCAGAGGCAAACACTGGCATTTTTGCTCTTAATGACAGAAAACTTTTCCAAGGCATTTAATAAACTATTAACTTTTTCAAACCACTCATTCAGCCATAATCTTGAAAGCAAAAAAAGAGTAATATAAAGGGCCTCTTTAAAATAATTTGTTTACTTTTTTAATATTGTTAACTTCCAATGTAAATAATGAACACAAGCATTAATTAAATAATGTAATACATCTAATGCTCATTTACTGTAGTATGGCTTTAATAACAAAATGGACTTATTTATGGGAGTAAAATGATGTGATTTAGCAAAAAAGATGAAAATAGTTTCAATCAGAAAGCTATTCATGAATTATTGAGTTTTCTGTGCAAAATGAATATGGAATTATTTTATCTTTGTAAAGTGAGTATTGAGCCCTTATTTGGATCCCTGCTGAAAAAGATCATAAGCATTGGAGGGGCAAACAATAGATCTACCAAACTTAGTCTAATGAAGGCATCTTAAATTTCTGCTTAATATTTTAATTCTCCTAATGATAGTGCTCTGGCAAAGTCAGGATTGTTAACATCGGGGCAGTTTCTAGTATAGTCACAGACTACACTATCATATGGCCTCATCAGACCTTTAAAAATTAGAGAAAAATGATACTCCAAAATCTGGAGGATGATGGATAGGGATGAAAAGAAAGAAAGAAAGAGAGAAAGAAAGAAAGAAAGAAAGAAAGAAAGAAAGAAAGAAAGAAAGAAAAGAAAGAAAGAAAGAAAAGAAATTGAATTCTAGTGTTTTATTAGCATAAACATTGTAAGGAAAAAAAATGAAATCAAGTGATCAATATTACTATAAATGAAGCCATGTTCTCTGGTTATAATTCTCTCAAGATTTAGCCATTAACTGCAATAAATTCTGTATCTTACCTAATTTTTAATAACCACAAAAATCTATGAAATTGATAGGATGCTTTATAAATGGATAATAGTTTACTGTCCAATAAACCTCACCTTAGGCTCTCTCAGAAAACTATTTTAATTATGAAGTTTGACTCTCTGTGGTTTATCATTTTGGTCAATGTAATGCATCTGATTTAGAGTTTGCATTTCTCTACGATAAAATAGACTTATACTCGACAGTGCATTTTGAGATTAAATGAATGTTATGTATTTGGTCTTTCTTAACAGTTCACTACTGAGTTGAAATGCTCTGGGAAGCAGTATACTATATCAGGTGGAATAAGTTAGACCACCTGGGTTGAGAATCCCAGGTTCACATTTTATTTTATTTTTTTAAAGACTTTTTATTTATTTATTTGAGAGAGGGGTGGGGGAGAGAGTGCAGGAGCAGGGAGAGGGGCAGAGGAAGAAGCAGACTCCCCCCTGAGCAGGGAGCCCGATGCGGGGCTCAATCCCAAGATCATGACCTGAGCCGAAGGCAGACGCTTAACGACTGAGCCACCCAGGGCCCCATCAGATTCACATTTTATTTATTCCTATAATCCTTGGATATTTCACCTGCAATGTGAGGTTAATAGGAGTACCTACCTCAGACAGTTATTGTGAGATTATTGAGAAAACTGATACAGCATGCCTGGCACACGCAATGATAAATACTAATTGTATTTATTATTATCGTTGTTATTACTACATGGAGCAATAGAGTATAGTAGCTAAGAGAAAAGTCACTGGAAGCCAATTGGATTCAGATGTCCAGATTGCCGCTTAATGGCAGTGTACTTAAAATCCTTGCCTTAATTTTCCTTAATATAACGACTTCAGGTAGGGGAACACTTCCTGCTGTCCAAATACAATCCAAAATTTTTGCAGAACCTCATTTCTTACTCATACCAAAGTCCAAAACAGGTATCCCTGGTCAGTTTTCTGCTAGATGGTGCTTCTCTCATCTGTCGGTTCTGCAAACTCCTAGGGACCAATGAGGAAAAGGTAGAGAGAACATGAGAAGGTCTGCGTGCTCTTTAAAGCTGTAAGCCCATAAGTGCCTCACATCGTTCTTGCTCCCATTCCAGTGATGACAGTGCGTAATGTGGCCACATGTTGATGCAAAGAGGGCCGGGAAAAAAGGGAGTCCCTGGCTGGTGAGCTCCTTCCCTGTGACAACACACATTTTGGTGTAGCACTATTCATCTCTGCCACAAGGATCAGTGATCTCAGCCCTAATTCTCCAGAGAACAAGGCCTGAATTCAGTGCCCATCCTTTTATTGGAAGGCATGAATCCATGATTTAGAGAGTGAGTCACAAAGGAAGCGAGGCAGGAAATGTTGGGGGAATAGTGGAGGGGCTGTGTCATGAAGCAGGCTGCTACTCTCCAGTGAACCTCAAAGAGACACAGAGAATCACTGGGCAGCTGCAGCACTTGACTTAGAAAGAAGCATGTTTGGAGAAAGCATGAGGCAGTGTGTGGGAGGGAAGGAGGGTTGGAGGAGAAGGAATTTATCTGCTAAGTCTCTTCCCATTTCCTGCTTCCTTTTGGCTAAAGTTCACCGCCCAGAGTCTTCACTGCCTGCATCCTATGAACCCTGGGCACACCCTTGGATGGCTATTCAGAAAGCCAGATCCTATACCTTGTAAAGTGGCACTTTATACAAATCTGGAAGTGGATGAAGAGCAAAAAGCCTGTCTGCACTCTGGCAGCCAGGAGAGAGGGCCTCGAATTCCAAAAAGGTGACTGGCCATCCTCAGGAAGTGGGACCAAATGGGTTCAAGCAGGCTGGTTATCTGCAAGGATAGCTGAGGTAGACTTATGGGATGAGGGTCTAGGTAAGGACTCTGAGGGAGCACCTGAGGCACCAAAAATGTGTCCAAGCTAGTCACCTTGCAAAATTAAATAGCTTTTTATGTAATGCAAATGGAAGATAGTATCAGCATACAACAAAAATAGACTAAATAGAAACTATTGTATTTATTCTGGCAAGATTTGGATTCAGAACTAAATGCAATGTATCTGCTCATTTCTTGAAAAGGAGAGCATACTTTTTCCTCAAAAAACAAACAAAAAACCCAAACATACAACATTCTAGCGCCCAAAGTCACCAACAAAGATTTGCTTTTCTGAAAATCTGGTTTGATTTGGTCTTGTATATACTGAGAAATTTCACTGTAGAAACAATTTCAGTTATTATTAACATCATTTATATTCATATACATAAAACCCACATCTTAACAATCCAAGTATCGTCTTCTATGCTGACAGCGGCCATACTTTAGACATTAATAAGATCAGGTATCCATGAGGCGTTCTTTCCTAAATCATTTTGCCCAAATGAGAATTTATAAGTGAGTTTTATCCTCCTCCATGAATGATTTTCTAGAATCAAAACCAGTTATGTGATAAAACTTAATTCCTCTAAACAGATTTTGTGTTTCATGTTTCAAACTGATAAGGACAATCTGAGTTTATATTCTGGAATAGCAATTAATCCAAAATAAAAAATGGTAGCTAATAACCTGTTTCATAAAATCTGAGTCTTGTTTTGTTTTTTTGTAACCCCATCTAGTGATAAGGGTAGGATAATGAGTGGTCCAGTGATTTGTTGCCTACACACATGCCCAGTCTTCCTCATGGAAAATGCCATCAAGCAAAAGATCATCTGGCCTTTGATATTTTCTTAATGTGCATTAAAGGGCCCCAAATTTCCCATAAAAAATGGAAAACGTAATCCCAAAGGTTTAATCTAAGTCAGAGAAAAAGACAGAGAGGATACCCTGTCAGCTATTACTGGGGAATAGTAAAGATAAACTAAAAGAATAATAAAAATCAGAAGTGGACAAAACCCAGGATCAATTTTTAATGACTTCACATTGCCCCAACAAAGAGGTTTTTATATTTTATTGTCCAGAAGCAGTAACTTTTAAATAATCCTATTTAAATATTTAAAAAATCAGTCATTTATACTTTAAGTTTACCTCAGAAGAGATATGATAAGTACACTCTTAGATTTAAATCCAAATTTAGTCAATTTTTAAAAAGTATATTTTTATAATGATGTACAATATGATCCATTGGCATCATGTAGTTCATTAGCAGACTTTTTCTTGTGTTTTATAGCTGTAGAATCAGAAATATGTTTTCTATTAAAGGATTCTTTAATTTCAGCCTTCTTGAATAAAATCTTGACTGTCTTCCAAATAAATTCGACAACTTTTCTGAAAAACTTGTTCCAGTGTTTAACAATGTTTAAATTCTGAAAGTTTTTCCTTCTAATAAATCTGAGTTCTTAGCATTGTTCTTCAAGACTAGGTCTTTCTGCTTTAGCTTTGTAATAATGAACTACTGAGCAGGATCATTTTTATATACTCCTCTACCAATATATCTTAGTTTTCTCTTCTTGAAGCTGATATATTTATTTACTGAATTTTACTCAAATCAATTTAACTTTTTCTGGTATACTTCTGAATTGATCCCAAACTCTATCATTTGCTTTGATTGTGACATAAGGTCATTTCCTATTAAAGATCAATATGAATGGGAATATTGTGTTTTAATTTTGTAAACAATTAAATTACATTTTGTAAATGATCTCATTTTGTAAACTATTATCCTGAAATGTATTATTTATTTTGTAAGGAATCTGGAAATTTTCCACTCTAGTTCTCTATTGTATAACAAAAAGAATTGTAACAAAATGGATTTTAGAATAGGGGGGATGCTGGGGAGAAGAGACTGGGCCAGCAGAGCTAAAAGAACACCTCATGGAGATTATTTTGGAGTTACATCATCAAAACGAACCAGAGTGGGTCAAAGAAAAATAAATGTGTTCCAGATGAAAAGGGTGCATCCAACGTATAGAGCTGTGAAATCACGGTGGGTATTGGAACTGCCATGAATTTAGCATGGTTGGTTGTAGAAGAAGGAGGGATAAAGGGAACTCAGAGGGATGGTTGGGAAATGATGTAAAAGAGCCTGTATACCCTACTGAGAGATTTGTGCATTATCCTGTAGATAATACGTTTTCCAGAAGAAATATGGTAAGATTTGTGTTTTAAGGAAAAAAGTCAAAATGTGGAGAATGAAATGAAATGGTTTTTTTGTGGACCCAGAGGAAACAGTGAGAGAATTCAGATGAGAGAAAATAAGAGCTTAAATGAGGCTGTGTTCATGAGATGAAGAAGATGGAGTTCATTCTGGAATTCACGCTATGTTTCAGGCTATTCAGGCTATTGTTTGCTTTAAGTGGTAAAGGAAAGGGAAGAATTAAGAAAATGAAGAAGGTGAAGTGGATAGGGCATAATTAAGCAAGACAAGCAACAGAGAAAAGAAGGCAAGTCTGAGAAGAAGACAATGATTTCACAGAGGTGTCTGTGCTACAGCCTAATGGTAGTTAGTTAGAAAACACAGTTCTGGTACATAAGCGGGAGCTGGGGGCCAGAGGAAAAATTGAGGAGTCAATATGTCCCAAGTGATGGATCAGACCAGAAGCAAGACCAAATCCATAGGAAGCATATAAACTATAAGAAATAATGATGGCCTAGAACAGTAAACCAGGGATTACCAACACTTAAGAAGTGAGAAGAGGAAGAGAAGTCAGTAAAGAAACAGAGAAGGGAGAGTACAAAAGGTGAAATAAAAATTTAGAGAGAAAATGTCTCCATAGCTGAGGGGTAGAAACTTTTAAGGAAAAGGAGCAGAATCTAACAGTCCAGAGTTCAAGTAGAAGGATGATGGGGGAGAAGGCATCAGACTGTTTTTGTTGACCTTCATGATTAACATCGGGGAGGGTATGTGCTATGGTGAGTGATGTGAATTGTGTAAGACTGAAGAATCACAGACCTGTACCCCTGAAACAAATAATACATAATATGTTAATTAAAAAAATAAAAATAAAATGACATAAAAAACCATTTTAGATTAGTTAAGGAAGAGAGTAAAAGCCTGTAGTGGCTTGAGAAGAGAATGAAACATGAGCAAGCAGAGAATGTGACTGCAGAAAACTCAAGAATCCTGGCAATCATGGAAAAGAAATAGGTGAGATTGAGAACAAGCAAGATTGTGGGATTGATGTTTGCATAAACTTACATATTTTTTTGAACAGGAGTGACTTAAGTGTGGCTGTGGGCTAAAGGATGTAATCTATTTGCGAGAGGGAGGTTGAAAATGTAGGAGAAAAGGGACAACTCAGAAAATGAGGAAGAGGATTAGATTGAATTAGGAACCAGAAAGGAAAAGCCGTGGGCTGAAGAAGGAGCATCTCTTCCTCTGAGACAGAAAAGGACATGCTTTGTGAGTGGATCATGTACTGTCTGGCAACAACAGGCCAGGAGATTTTGATGTTCATAGACGCCACTGTCATGCCAGGCATGGGAGTTCATTAGACAGGTGGACCAGAATTACAGACTCAGATCCAAATGTCCAGGAGCCAGAACAGAATATGGGAAATGATCACACTTATAAGGAAGAGATAGAAAATGTTAATTCTCATCATGTGACCTAGTAGGAGGAAAGGCTAGGTATGGAGAGGAGGTCATGTATTGTGTTGTGATCAAGAACTTGGGACTTGGAATCAGAGGACAGTGAATTCCTAGCTCAGCTCAGGCACATATTAAGTGCGTGAGCTTATGAATGGCACTTAACCACTCCCTGCTTGAGTTTCTCCACATTGTAAGTTGAAGGCAATGGTAACAACCGTGCAAGACTGTTGTAAGGAATAAATGAGAAATCGATATAAAGATTTCAGAGGGCTCGACATATAGGGATTTATTAAAGTTTATGTTCGTTCATTTTGATTACACGGACTATGAAAGTGGAAAGAGTGGCGAAAGCTCTAGCTCAAGGGCTGTATGATCTCTGCAAATTAGGAGAATGCCATTTGATGGGCTACTGGAAAGGGGTGAAGCTTGGGAGAGAGGTGTTATGAGAAAGAACAGAAAGTGACTAGGAACACACAAAAAAGTTTGCTAAGTGTTGATGACATTGGTCTTGGTAATGATTTCATGGATATGTTAGGTGTCTTTATCACAGGTTTGGTTTTTTTTTTTTTCCCCCTAAGTAGAGTTAAAAACCCAGCTGAAGAAAGTGGCCATTATTTGTAATGTTACTACTCTGAGTAGTCAAAAGTTATTTCTCTAGAATTAGGGAATATGAGGAAAATGGTAGAAGAAGGAAAAGTGGATGAAAGTGTGGAGTGGATCATCGCATGGGGGAAAGCAAGAGAGTGAGAGATGGGGGAGTATTGAAGTGGCTGCTGAGATGGGGACATAGGCCTGTTTGTGGAAGGAAGTAAAACCAGGAAGGGCCTGGAGGGGTACACAAAAGGTCTGGTGATTCCAGTCACATCAAAAGCCAACATTACAGGGTGAAGTAATGAAAACTCAGAACATGGGATTTGTTAGCTGAAAAGCAGAATGAAGATTGCTGAAATGGAGAGGAGGTGAAGCCATGGGTTCATGAAGAATGCATGAATCAAGGTCAGGGTCATGGGAGGTGACTGAATGATGGGCAGAGTTCAGACTGAGAAAAATCCAAGCCAGGACCAAAGCCATGGGATTTAATGTATGATGCTGATGAGAAGAGTGTGGCAGAGCCGGATGGTGAGAACTCTGGAAAAGCTTAGATTGCTTTTTGCCATAGAGAGAAAGTCTACTGAAAATATATAGAGTCTGAGGCTGGTATGGGATTCTGAAAGGAAGAGTGAGTATCTTCCTTACCTCTGGAGTCCCAGTGCCCAACACATGGCTAACACTTGACGTATAGTAAGTGTGCAGTTAATGTCTATTGAATGGTTCTGTGAAATACTGGGTTCAATCCACATGAGTCCATTAAACTGTTTTTCACTTTTCCAAAACCAAATATAAATTGTAATTGTTGTAACATGGGGAATTTTTAGATGCCCAAACCTTACTTCCAAAGCACAAAAGCTAGTTGCATTTTGGTATTTTTCCTTCATTTATGAATTCAGCGAATATTCATTGAACAACAACTTTGTGCCAGGCACTGTTCCATACATTGGGAAAGATAGTGGAGGAAAAGGCAAACCAGGCCCCAGCTCAGGGAGCTTAATTTTAGTGGGAGAAAAACAGACAGCATATAAAAATATAAATGTTAATTTCAGTTAGGAAGAAGGCTGCATTGAAATTAAAACAAGTAGTGAGATAGAGAGTAAGCTGGAAGACAGCTCTCTTTTATATAAGACAGTCAGAAAAGACCTCTGACAAGGTGACATTTATCTGGGACCTGATGGATGAGAAGGAGTCAACCATGTGAAGATAGAGGTTTTCCGGGCAAACAGGTGGTGTAAAGGCCCAATGGGAAGATCGAGTTAAACAGAGAAGGACAGAAACAAGGCTAATATCTCTGCACTAGGGTCTAATAAGAAAGTCATATCTTTTCCCAAAATGTTACATGTTTAAACATGAACGTGATAGCAGTGAATGTTCAATTTTCAAGGACTGCACAGTGGTTAGGAGTAGACTCTGGAGTGACACTGCCCTCATTTAATCCGGGCTCCTCCTTTTCTACCTGTGTTACCTTGGGAAAGTATACCTAAATATTCTAGCATATTATTACCTGTAACATGGTGTTAATAATAGTACCTACCTAATACAGTTGTTAAAAGAATTAAGTGAATTGATAGTTGTAAAACAGAAAAGTGCTTGGCACATTAAAAGTGCTTCTTCTATAAAACAATTCCATCTTTTTTTTTTCCCTGTACTGCATTATATGGGAAAGATCATCTCTTTTGTTACATACTCTTAATGATTATTTCTGTTGATTCTGAGTATCCCATAATCTAATTAACTGTAGAGGAAGCAGGTTGTTTTAATTTTTCTGCATCATAAATCACTCGACAATGAACATCGTTATCATGCTTTGAGGTCTTCCACAATAGTGATCACCTGGGTGGCAGAGTACGAGTGAACCCGTAAAAATATTTCACTGGCTGAAGCATCTGTAAGAGGCATCCTCATCTTGATTGGCTTCTCATGAGATTACTACCAGATAACAGAGAAAAGATATGCTCTCCATGGCTGTCCTGACAGCTGAATTTATCCTGAAGGGAAGTTATGCTTGGCTTATACAATGTTTCCTGTCCCAAGAAAATTTTATTTAGTTGCCAAGAAGAAAAAAAAAACAAAAAACAACTCACAATTTACTGTAAATCCCCCATATCTCTGGCCTTTCTGAAGAAATAGTCTATTTCTATTAAACTGATAGAACTGGACATACTGGCTATGAGGCAACAATTGTGAACAGATTTCTTATAGCATCTTTGCCATTCTTCCATAATTTCATGTTTTATTTTTTTTAAAGATTTATTTATTTATTTGAGAGAGGGGGTGGGAGTGGGGGGGAGGGGCAGAGGGAGAGAGAGAATCCCCAATAGACTCCCCACCGAGTGAGGTGCCCGATGTGGTGCTCGATCCCATGACCCCAAAATCATGACCTAAGCCAAAAATCAAGAGTCAGTTCACCTAACTGACTGAGCCACCAGGAGCCCCCATAATTTCATTTTAAAGTAAAGCTCATACTGTTAAAATATTGTCTAAAATATTATATGCCTCTTGTACTAAAAGTTTAAACTATTCTATGGAAAAATTGTTTGAGAAAAATACTCAATTTATAGAGAAAACTAGAGTAGCTCAGAACATCTGAAAATAGTTGGAGTTTTTGAAATATGGCATTACTTCCTTTGAAAATAAAGAAATTTCCCAAACAAGTGAGCTTTTGCTTAATGTACTGAGTTCTGGAAATTTAAAGTTATATAAATGTGATACACTTGAATCAAATTAAAATATGAAGAATTGGGGTGCCCGGGTGGCTCAGTCAGTTAAGCATCTGCCTTTGGCTCAGGTCATGATCCCAGGATCCTGCGATTGAGC
The DNA here is from genome assembly GCF_011800145.1 of Mirounga leonina. NCBI lineage: Eukaryota > Metazoa > Chordata > Mammalia > Carnivora > Phocidae > Mirounga > Mirounga leonina. The sequence goes on along the minus strand of NW_023270377.1, from coordinate 84,836,546 downwards.
CCCGTGTAGGGCTCCCTGCTCATCAGGTAGCCTGCTTTCCCCTTTCCCTGCTTGTGCTCTCTCTCAAATAAATAAATAAAAATCTTTAAAAAAATAAAATAAAATATGAAGGAACAAATATAGATAATATCCCTGTTAATTATTATGAATTACTGAAGCTTTTAGGTAACATCCACATTGTTTCATGCAAAAGGAGGCCCATGCTATAATCTATTTGGTCTAAATTAAATTCATTAAATACAAATATACATATACTCACATGTATCGTCTTAAAAGTCTGAAAAATGAACTTCCAAAAGGTGCACAGTTGGCACCTAATAAACATTTATTAAATTTGGGGTTTTCTTCTGGTTTATGGAGATATAAATGACAACATTGTGTAAGTTTAAGGTGTACTGAGTGATGACGTGATATATGTAAATATCGTGAAGTGTTTACCACGTTAATATTAGTTTACACATCTACTACATCGCATAGTTACCTGTGTGTGTGTGTGTGTGTGTGTGTGTGTGTGTGGTGAGAATGTTTAAAATCTACTCCCCTAGCAACTTTCAATTATACAGTAGTGTTGACTATTACCATGCTGTGCAATGATTCAGAGAACTTATTCATCTTCTAACTAAAAGTCTGTACCTTCTTTTTTTTAAGATTTTATTTATTTATTTTGAGAGCGAGAGAAAGCACGAGTGGGAGGAAGGGCAGAGGCAGAGGGATAGAGAAAATCTCAAGCAGACTCCACGCTGAGTGCGGAGTCTGACGTGGGGCTCAATACCACAACCATGTGATCGCAACCTGAGCCAAAACCAAAAGTCGGGTGCTTAACCGACTGAGCCAGCCAGGCACCCCCTAAAAGTTTGTACCTTTAACCGACATCTCCCTATTTCCCCAGCCCCTGGTAACCACTCTCTGTTTCTAGGAGTTTGACTTTTTTAGATTCCACATGTAAGTGAGATCATGCAGTATTTGTCTTCTTCTGTTTGACTGACTTCACTTAGCATAACACCCTTAAGGTTCATCCATATTGTCACAGATAGAAGGATTTCCTTCTTTTTTATGGCTGAATAATTTTTCCATGTGGATCGATATTTATATCTGTATCTATATTTGTATCTACATGTCATTTTCTTTATCCATTCTTCTGGCAACAGATACTTAGGTGTTGCCATGTCTTGGCTATTGTAAATAATGCCGCAATGATCATGAGGGTGCAGATATCTCTTTGAAACTGAAAAAAAAAAAAAATAAAGAAAAAGAAAAAGAAAGGCTTTATACTATAAGTATGTAAAGCCGCTAACTCAATAAACTTTTGTTTTTCCTGACATGCATCACCAATGATGTATGCTTTTTATTCTTATTTCAATTTTGTTTACAGAAAACTGGGCACAAACCAGAAAGTGTGGATTTGTGTGGAGCACATATTGAATGGGCCAAGGAAAAATCAAGCCGAAAGAATGTCTTTCAGGTAAGAATGTTACATATATTAAATTTATTCCTATTACTTCTAAATGTGAGCTCTCAACATACACTTCTTTGTTGTGATGTTTTCATGTGCATGAACTAGTTGTTTGAAGGTCACTGTGAAAAACTGATTTAGCCTCCTTGTTGAATTTTAGTTCATTTTGTGGCTTTTCCTTGGTTACTCGTTGCTATCTAAATAGGAAATATATGTTTGTTTCTTGACTAATTCTACACTCAAAGTCATTGAGTGTTGCATTATATTTGATAGCTATTTGGGGTTCAAACCTAGAGTGCTTGACTTGAATAGATTTATTGCGGAACTTTCAGATATAAACTTTTTGCATTCATTTCCATTCCTGCCCCTAGTCATACATTACATTTACCAGTGTAACTTAGGGGGATGGAAAGAGCTGAAAAGCTATAGAAATTGGATATTTTTGTATTGCATAATTTAATTTTTGGGAAAAAATAACTATGATTAATAATTTCAATCATGTTCCATTGAATGAAAAGAACCAGATGAGATCCTTGAAAGAAAGGAAATGAGAAAACTGAATATTTCATATATGATGTTACTAAGATCCCTTTGGCAATTAATAACTTTAAATTATGGAGGTTTATCTTTTTCTATCTTTATGTGAGATTTAACTTACTTTTATATTTCCAAAGTAACCAATAATTTTCTAGGTATATTTTAGGATTTATATCATTTAGTAGCCAGGAACTAGATTATTATAATTACTATATTAAATGCCTCCTAAGACCATTTTGGCTCTTGAAAAAAGGTCAAGTCCATTCTTAAATGCATCAGTGAAATTAATATATTGGGTCTTATAGAAGTGTAGATGGGTGACATTTCCTATCTGAGCTCTCCCTGGGGAGAAAAGAACTGGTCTCCAGTTCTGCATTTCCCAGATGCTAATCCAGGTCTACCAAATAAACCGGACCCACATTAACATTTCTAGAATAACTTATTTTTCTGGTCCTGCTTTTATTCTATTCAGGCATTCATTTTTTATATGCTGGAGATTTATTTCTTTTTACCAAAAGAGAGAAAGAAAGAAGAAAAAAATAAAGAAAATTAAACATACTTGCCTAGAAATCAAAGGACGAAATATAGCCAAAAGTGATTAGAATCTGAATTTACAGAATCAAGAAAAGAAAAATAAGTTTTGTTTTGAAGAGAGGAGTTGTAAATCAGTGACATAGCCTGCCTCCCAATTTCTTACTCTTTTTTGTTATTCTGCAATAAATAAAAAAAAATTAGAGGTCATATTCTTAGCTTTTATGATAACCTGGATGACCAGTATGAATAGTTCTGAACTAGGTTGGGTGAGTTAAGTGGTGTTGTTATATTACGCATTATGAGTTTAGCATCCTTGTCCCCATGTCATAAAATAAAGACATTAAAATTGACATTGACATAATTCTTGGACAATAGAAACTCTTGGAGTTGGTCTAAGGTAGCCTTTTTCTGTTCCCTCTGTTAGTCTTTTGAAAAGTCAAGTTAGATAAAAAATGAGGAGGATAGTCAAATACATACAATGTATATAGGACTGCAGATATGGAAGAAGAATATTTATGCATAATTTTACATAGCTTTGAACATAATATACATAGATTTATATTTAAGCCACCTGCATTGATGATATGTATGATAATATATATTAATGATATGAGATTGACCTTTCCTTATATGACTGACTGCCTCCTGCTATAATTTTTCCTTGTTTTTTATATTTCTGAATATAGGTACTTCCAAAGATATTAAAAAAAAAAACCCAACTAGTCTCACTTTTGGTAGCTTTTTGGAGTAGCTTTGCCAGCTACTTTTGTTTGTAAGGTACCTAAGTAGTTTATGGGACATCAGTGTTCTTATATCCAGCTTAACTCTTTTTGTCTTGTACCCTTGTAGTTTAGAGAAACAGGAAAGAAGTGATTATAAGGATGCTGTGAATAACAAAGCTAAAGAAAGATTCCAATTTCATTCCTGCTTCATTCTTTTTGGGGTGAATCATGTGGTTTTCTTGTCATGCTGACATCTTTTCATTACCCAAACACATGAACTTAGGTAAAATTTACTAATACATTTCCATAGATACAGACTACAAGGGTAAACCCTTTGAGAGGAACAATATAAATAGCTTTTATAGTTCTGTTAACAAAAAAGCATAGGAAAGGATTTGCCAGAGAGCTAAATCTAGATGACTTGCATCAATATTTGATTAGATACATTAGCTGGTCTAACTCTCAAATGGTCAGAATAAACATGATTATATCTCAAAAACATGGTATTAAGGCATTGTTGAGTGTTTGAGTGTGTGTGTACAAGGGTTTCATTACCTACAGAATAATGAAGTGTTTCTTCCTGACTGAAAAAGACCATCATAGCTTCAGCTGATGTGCTACATCAGAAATAGCTTTAAAATTCCAAGTTTGAATTAGGCTTGGTGTTCAATCTCAGTCTATGAATTATAGATTACAGATAGCAAATGACTATTGAGATTTTTGGTTCAAGAAAAATCAAAGAAGAGCAAAATTAGAAATAATTTAAAATTTGAAATCTGTCTTTAAAAAGTTGATGGATTAGCAATTATACACCACATAATTACAGCGTCTGTAAAGAAGTCGAACTTAACACGAATAGGAAAACAAATAAAAAATCATGCGCCTGGAAGACTCAGAAGCACACATCTGTGACACACACAAAGATGGAAGGATTTCATTTGTCTTGTTCCTTTGTATATGCCACTGGGGCATTTAAGGTGTTCATTTTCTTTTTGTATTAAAAGCCAAATTTCCTTCATAGTCAAAGCCTTACTAAACTCTTGATGTAGATTCAATCTTACTTGATTGGTACGTGGTAACATAACAGTGACAATATGAATTAAGTTTTTGTTTTTTGTTTTTTTTTTATATATATACATATATATTTAGATTTTATTTATTTGACAGAGAGAGACACAGTGAGAGAGGAAACACAAGCAGGGCAAGTGGGAGAGGGAGAAGCAGGCTTCCCGCTGAGCAGGGAGCCCGATGCGGGACTCGATCCCAGGACCCTGGGATCATGTCCCGAGCTGAAGGCAGACGCTTAACCACTGAGCCACCCAGGCGCCCCAAGTTTTAGGGTTTGGTATTCAACAACTCTCAGTAAGTCAGAATGATGCTCGCTGACTGAGTTCCAGAACATCTGCCTGTTTTATAACAGAAAACTCTTTGGCCTAATTGGTACTTCTTAATAATAAATGATTTATTTATTGTTTAAATCATTAGGAGCTTCTATAATAAAGTACGTATAGACAAGTCCTGGTATGTGTTTCAAATGTATGATTGTGATATAATGTATGTGTGTCCGTGTATGTACCCGCGTCTAATAGCTCGCCTTAGGAAATAGAATGACCATTTCCATACGCGTACACACAAACCCAGAAAGACACGTTGTACTTATAAAAGGTCACGCAAATTCTAAGTTATATCCGTAAATGTTCATTGCTGCTAACCTTCGTTTAATTCTGCATTTAGCATAATTGTCAAGGACCATCACAAGTTTGATGTAGCTCGAGAAAGCATTTAGCAACCGAGTGATTTGTAATGAACTCTGGTACAAGTTTTCTTAGTTAACTTAAGAGCAGCGCGAGGTCTTCATCAGGGAAAGAGTGAATAAAAAGATTTATGTTCAAATCACATGTTTTAAACATTCCTGCTAAGTGCTAGTTTGCTCTTTGGTGTTTAGCCTGAAATTTAAAGCATTGAGGATTAAAAGGATTACAACATAATCTTAAATAATCCTAACTGTCATTTACAGAGAGATAGTTGTAATAACTAAATAAAACCCTGTTACAGGATGGCAGTATTTCAGGCGGTCGCTGTGACACACGGGGTGCTCCGTCCCCTTCTCTTCCGTCATGGATACAGCTGCATTTACAAAGCTTTTCAGTGGGAAGTTCAACCGAGCAAATGGCTGCAAGGGGATTTAAAACAATAAGTAAATTTTTTTTAACCATTAATATCTTCCTGTTTCCAAGTTGAAGGAACTTTTTCACTCAGGTTTCCTTCCTTCAAACAAAAGGCTCTCTCTGAGTTAAATATTTTTGAAAGTCAGGGGAAGGGAATTCATGACGCGTCTATCACATCCATAGATGCTCTATGTCAAAAACATTGACCACCTCCAAGGAGCTATCCCCTTTTAAATAGAAGATGGTCCCAGGCTGTTTAGCTTAGCACCTACACGTTCTTTACTCTTGTGTAAGTGAGTTTTTTCTCCTCACAGAGCACAACAGGAAAGAGACTATAGGGCATACTGCTTTGTATTTATTACACCAGAGGACTGGACTCCTTTCAACTCATTCAATGGTTACTGTTAAGACTAGATTGGCATTCTGGTAGCTAAAAAAAAGAATTCACTGTCGAAAGAAATCTTAAGATATTGTGTCCACAATATAGACTCTGTCCTCCAAGATGATTTCCAGAGTGTCCACTCTATTCCCTTTTGTAAATAGGGGTAAAGAATAAGAAACATCCTATCTGTTTCCTTGGTCCTTTTCATTACAACCTATATGACAGTAGAGGATTATTTATCTAAGATAATGAAATCATTTATACTCTAAAGGTTTTCTGTTTCTCACAGCAAGACAGTGAGTAGGCCTCAGTGTTCCTGAGTTTCCTTTCAAATAAAACTTAAAATTTTACCCATGAACACGCAGCAGACTCATTTATAGATTATGTGCCTTAAATAAGATAATTCTACTATTAATGAATTATGGCTGATTAGAACTATATCATTTACCTGCTTGAAAGGCAGGGGGAAAAAAAAAAAGGCAGTTAAATGACTCAACACGATGAAAGTCCGTTTTCATTCCCTGGCACCAATTTATGACCTCGACAAAAATCATGACTGCATTTTCTGGATTTGAGATTCCTTTTTTAAGTATCTGAATACATTTCAGGGGAACAGGTTCTGTCCCTAAAAGTAAAGTGAATCATTACTTGTATTACTTTTCTGACTTCGGTTGGGGTCTTCTGGCTATAATGTATATTAAACATATTCATGTAGTATTTTCCATGGATATGCTTTACATTTAAACATAATTTGATTGCTCTTCCTGATCTGAGTATGTCTTAGTTTAAAATGTTTAAGTACTCCTTAAGTTTATTAATGTGAGGATAATTTAATAACATCTCGGAAAATGTCATTTTAAGCCAAAAGGAAAACTACTGGTATTTTGCTCTTATCCATTTCCTCCTGTTAAAAGTGGTGGTTTAAAATAAATCTGAGCTTTTACCAATTTTCTCTTTCATTTTTCAATGCTTGTAGTTAGACTAAATGCAAAAGGATGATTCTTCCACATTCATATATGCATTAGATTTCGAGTAAAGCTGGTTTCACTTTAGAGAATTACTCACAGTATCTTAAAAGGCATGGCATTAAAAATATACCAGAGTAAGAGCAGCATTAATGTCTAATACAGTTGGGTTTTTTGTTGTTGTTGTTGTTGTTGTTTTTGCTTTCTAGCTTGTCCCCAATCATTTTATCTACCTATTAGATATTCATCTATCATTCAGAAGGTGCAGTGGGGAGAGCACGCGAATCTGGGGACACATGTTCCAGTTTGGCTACGTCAGTTGTAACTGTATGTAAAACCCAGGGCAGGATCCCTTCCTCCAACTTTGAGTTTTTCACACCAAGGAAGTAAGAGATAATAGTCCTTCCCTCACCTGTCTCCCATCTGTGTTAACATTAAAATGAGGCAATCCGTATTTGAAGGCAACTCCAAAAGGCTGATTTTAATATAAATGCAACCAGGTATTATTATTCATCTGTTAACCCTGTCATCTCACAAAGCTTTGAGGGAAATTCCAGATGTGGATTTTGGAAGGATCTGGATACGAGACATCGATATGTGTGAGAAACAATTCAGGATTTTTGTTCCACTTCTCTTCTCTGTACTGCCTTGTGAACTTATCCAGTAGACTAAGATTTAATACCCTGAGTGAAAATATTTTTATTTTGTAACTAAGAATGTGTGTCCTCAAACCTTACAGAAATCATTTTGAATAGTCTATTCTTATATATAGTGTAATTAATGTAATATCTAATCAATATAATTAATTATATTGTCTTAATTAATTAATTATTGTCTTTTCCCAGTAAGTACTTTAAGACAGGCATCTTGCCCTGAAAGGCTCTACCATGTTATTGATAGCAACTTGCAAAAGGGGACCTAGCGACAAGTGCAGCAACTCTGCTCAAAAATGAAAGAAAGACAGTGGTAACTCTCTTTATTCCCCCACTGAGATATTGGAACAATAGTGATTTTCTTATTGAAAGGAAAGAGATATGATTATTTTTATGATTTTGCCTTCACTTTTGCCAGTGGGATTGCACAGAAGAATTTTGATGAATGGAGTGATATAATTTTGTAATTGAGGTTTTGATTTAGGAATATTAATGTCAGGGTGTCTAAGATTTACGGCAAAGCAAAGATCCTGGGGGCAGGAAATAAAACTGACTGTAAGAATCCAAGGTGAGACCTAAGGAACATGTAGCCTGACTGATGAAAGGAAAAACAGAAACAGGTTGATGGATAGAGAATATACCCTTCAAGTAAAGAACACGCCTATTTTTTCAGACCAGGTGACTTGGGGACCACTGTCCTTTTGAAGGTTCAATTTTTGAGGGCTAAAGTTCTCTGGAAAAAAAAATAGTCTCAAGTATTGAATTAAGATACTGAGAAACTGAGTATACTATTAGAGGAAACAATAACAAGCGTATCTTTCCTGATGATCCCATGAAGCTTAGTAGTCTATGAGGGTATTTACGCATTTGCACAGCTACTTTATTCCACTCCCCACTGAAGGGCCAGATGCAGTCTTTGTGTATTCATTTCCTTTTGAACTATTACCAGAGCAGAATGCAACAGGATGACAGTAAAGATTGACAGTAGCCATGTTAGTAAATTTTAGTACCAAATTAGCCAAGGGAACCAAGATTTTAAGATTCCAAAATAAAATAAATCAAGATTTAGAGAAAAGAAAAATGTCAAGTTGGTTTCTTACCCTTTACCATTTTAGTGGAAGAATGGATGCATGGGACCTAATGAGCTTAGATCTCTGGTTAGCTCACTTCACATTGTCTCCTGGAATGGCCGGCTCTGTCTGCTCAAAGATAAGAGCTGTGCATTTGGAATAAATTTTGGATTTTAATTTGATACAAGGCTAAATGCAACATGCTGTTCTTCATTTTTTGACATGATGTAAACCGCCTCCTTTCACGGAACATACTCTATTCCTTGAGGACTGGTGTGATGGTCGCTGTGCCACCCATGGGCGGACAGTGTAGTTCCTCATGTCCACAGAAGTAGAGTGAGGTTAAATGAGCTATACAAAATCAAGCCTGGAACTTCAGGCCATCCATGCCCACCTGAGCAAAAGCTACCACAGCCAGCTGGGGATTTCATGAGATCCAAGTAGAATCACCAAGTATAATAGTTCTCCATTTGTGACTTTCATCTTGTAAAGTCCAGAGGATATTACACTGATACTGGCAAGACAACATTCAAGCCACTGGATCCCCTTTTCACGTATGTTTCAAAACACTTATTATATATTTTTAAAGAGAGCAGCCATGTTTATTTCATGCTGAGTATGATTTTTTTTTTAGTAACAAACAGCCTTCTTCCAGAAAAAGGAATGATTTAATCCCTAAAGCTGGTACATAATAGATGGGGTCAGTAAATGGTATCACATTTTACAGCTTGTCCATAAGGATGACACAGGGTAAAATAAAATTGAGTGCTTTTGGATAGCCTAGGATCACTGGCAGATAAATAGCCAATGCCATTCAGTTTTTAGAAACATAAGGTAATGAGGCTGGTTCTGAAAGCAAGAGAAAAGAAAAAAAAAAAAAATATATATATATATATATTCACAGTGTTTATATGCCACAAGCCACTGAGCAGGAGAAAAATCTGGGCAGTGGTGAGCAAAACTCTCAAACCTCAGAGCAATGTTTAAAGGAGTATAAGAAAATAACAAAGCAAGCATCCATAAACAAAGGTTTGAAATGAACACAAGGGGGGAAAAACCCACTAAGTTTAAGATGAAAGGAAAATGCCAGCACTCATACAGAATTGGAGAGGCCACTTGTAGAATCTATGCATAGAATCTCTCAATATATGAGTTAAATGTGTTACTAAAAATTTGGTAGAAAATAAATATTCAAAAGCAAAAATATAAAACACTGCAGAAGAGTGAAGGAGTCTTGTTATTTGAAGAAGAGAGGAGGCTGCTCTAAATTTTATCTTAACAAAACAGGATGTTGAGAGATGACCTAAGTGAAACAATGAAATAAAATGCCTGATGTTGAGGAGAAATCAGGAAGGGAGCTGTTTGAACTGCTTTCAGATAACAGATCAGATAATGACCAAGAAAGGAACATTCACATCAAGGGTTTAGATGGATTTCTGTTTTAGAAGAGCGCTATTAGATTCTTGGCTTTAGTCCCACCAATTTGCCTAACATTTTATTTCCAGCACTGGGGAAATTCTACCGTCCTGACTTCCTTGGTGAACATGTGCAAACCAAAGACTTTAGTGGCAAAATTAACGAATTACTGCAATCGGCTCCAAAAGGGAAAGAGGCACTGATATGGGGGGTTGTCTGAGACTCAATAGTTTTTGTGTTTCTTTTTTTAACTTGAATTTAAGCAAAGCTTCATTTTTCAAAATCCAAACACCCATCATCAAGTAGAAGACAAGCTTCTGATATTTGAGAACTGTGGTAGATTTGAAATCAATTCGTAGAAAGGGAGGTTACGAACACACTCTTTTGATGTGTAGGATGTACCAATGAGGGTGGCAGGAAATTATGTGAAACCCTTCTCTTTTGACAGCTACACTGGAACATTTACAACCACAGATGTTATTTGTCCATCAGAAAGGAAAATATTTGTTTCAAGCCACAGGCATTTTCTACCACAATATCAAAATGAAATTCAACAGCACTTTGATGTTTAAAGTGTAAGAAAATAAATATTTTGGGGGACCCAAATACAAGAAAGCAAATAGACCCCACAAAATATAACCAGTGACATGAAAAAAAAAAATGGCTGGCTTCATTATGAACAAATCTGTCCTTTTACTAAAGTAAGGATTGTTCTATTATTAACATAGGAAATCTTAGATGGACGGCACAGAATGCTGCATTATTCATAAAAGCATTGCTGCCATCTGGTGGCTAGTTGGTGTTTCAGCACCGACTTCACTGGTTTGATTTTGGCTGGGGGCTCTGGCGAGGTATTCGAAGGAGGGCTGTCTTTATGTGGTAAAATATAGACGTGAAATCCCCTGGCCCAAAATGTCATTCACCTGATGGCAGTCCTTTCTCTCTGTCACAGAACGAAGGATTCAGGGGAGGCAATGGCTCACTTGTGTATCTTTTGTCCTGAACATAAAAGTATATTGGTATATGGCATATCTAAGGAGTTTACTCTTGGCTGTTATTGACTGATTAATTTTATAGACACTCATGTCTGTTAGCAAATAAATATGTAGTCAAATATTAGGAAGATTTATTGAATCTAAAGATACACTGTATTGCTTAAATAAGAATATACACGAGATGCTATAAATTCCTTACCAGGATCCCAGCATGAATTTTTTTGTTACCACTCATTGAGTTTGGTTTCGGAAATAACATAATTTACAATGTCGAAAGAGAAATATGTGTAGGACTTCATAAAACTCCAGATTTCTTCCCAGTCATTCAATTGTTATATTAAAGAAATCTGATTAATTGTTAATGACTTAAGAGACTTATGATTTCGTCTTTCTTCAGGGATTTACAAATTAAACAGCAAATATTTTTCAGCTGAAGTGTGTGTTTTACTGGAAACAAAATAGTTAAAATGTAATTTAAGAAATTTCACTGTTTCTCAAGCGTCAGTGAATTAACTCATTCTTAATTAGAAGCAGTAAGTTTACCTTTATATTTTTAGTATATATTTTAAGTTTCTAATAACTGTGGGATGTCTCCTTATACATAGTGAAAATCCTCATCCTTAAAGTGGATATTTATACAGATCACAGGTCTCTGAAGAGTATAGGAGATAATGAGTTAAAATTGCCCCAAGAGGAGAGTTGAAGTTTAATCCCGGATATTCAAGGATGATATCTGATAGTTAATACTCAGTTTCTAGTGGATATTTGCCTATATCATTAATCCCCTTATGATTCAGTAAAAGTCAGATAACAAAGAGCCATTGCACTAAATTTAGAGAATTATAATATTGAATAAATATTATCCTGTGCAAGAAAGCTTGTAAATGCCTATTTTTAAACGTTAGACTGTGGGTTTTATTTTAAGTTTCTCGGTTAAGATTTTCACTGTGAATGCATACTTGGTATTACCCTCGTTACTAGCTTCTTTTGCCACTTAAAATGTTTCCTTCCTCACAACATTTCATTTGACTCATGAAAGAACATTGCTCATCTTTCCTGGGAAGATTGCTCAATTCCTCACCCTTACTCTGTCTCTATTTAGGAAGAGGATATAAGAAAACACCAACAACAATAACACCTGACAAGGAAAGCAAAATCAATAATGATTATGCCTTTGCCCCTTTCATCTATAAGTGTAAAATTTCTAGTAAATTGTTCTCCTAATCGACTTGGATACAACCCTATGGTGGTTTCTAATGGCTCCATAATAGAGATAGTAGCTTTGGTCAGGATGCCCCAGGTTGTAGTCATAAGTTTATAATGTTTGTTTCAATAACACTTGCTTTTGGGCAGCTTTAACAGCTACTTAGCACTAAATTTCCATTTAGTCAGGAGGATCATTCATATACTGTAATGAATGATGTCACCTTAAATCCTTTAGTATGTAATTGCTAGATGTTACATTTTGTAGCAGGGCATTTGATGGTGTATTTGTTTATGCTAGATTTTATGACAGTGACAGCTGTATCTCAGTGGAGGGGTGATCCTTTCCTTTCAGAGGAAGCTAGTTTTGAATTCTCTTTAAGCAAATAGTTTTGCCATATATGCCTTCGGACTAGGCTGGGTTCCCTGCCATAGCAAAGTTTGAGACTAGGAATTGTGTTGCAACTAGTTTATTTAGGAGGTAATCCCAGAAAGCAAGAATTTAGTACTGGCAAGGGTGAAATGGAGAAAGGAGAAAAGACAATGCAGGGCCTTTATCGAGTTGCTCATAGAGTGTCTGGATGCTTGTCAGAATTTTCCACCCAAGGATTGACAGGACGAAGCATTTGTCCATCAGCTTCTCCCCTCTTTGGTTATGGTTGCTTCTGGGATGAGAAGGTCCATAGACTCTGAATATCCATGGCAGAAAGTGCAAGGTAAGTAGTGATGCTTGAGGCAAGATACAGTCAACACAAAGGGATTTGAAACCCACACAGAGCTGTTTACACCTGCTGCAGCTGGAGTCACAGTAAAGGCAAGAGGATGTAAGGCAGGACACAAGAAGTATTTGATAAAATCCTCCTTGTAATACTCAAATTGACTTGTACCTCCGGTTAAGTCTTATCCATTGCAGAGTCTTTAAGATGGTGGCTGGGCTCCATCTCTACAAGAAAACGAATAAAAGAAGTTTTAGTGGAAAAACGACATTCTTCTACTGCATCAGTGTCTGAGGCCATATTTGATAGTCATCATCCACCTTCTCCACCACTCATTCTAGATTTTTCTCAGTATCAGTCAGGCCTATAAGTTGTGTTTGCCTCATGGGGTAAATCAGACCTTCATACCTGACAGCCCTGAATTCTTAATTTTTTGACATTGCCGGGCTCTGTTCACTGCACTTGAGAGTTCACTGCTTTCTCTAGGCCTGGAAGCACCTAGATACAAATCAGTGAATCTCCTGAGTTCCTGAATCATTTCTCCTGATCCCATTGTGCAGAAGCTGCCTGACCTCTTCATTATAATTAGGGCCAATTATCCCTGAGGAGAGTAGCTATTTGGTTTTCCTGCTGGCCAACATGTCTCGTATCCATTGTTACCAAGGAGTGGCTATAGCTTTAAGTTCAGAGATACCATTACTAATCTGTGCTAGAAACAAATCTATTTCCCATCCCAAGAACAAGAACTTTTTCATCCAGCCGAAGTTGAAAAACCTAGAAACGTAGATGCTGCAAATGGGTTACTAACAGGACCAACTCCTACTTCTACCGCTTGGTCCTTAGAGCCATGTATTCTGGCTACTGGGGACACTGTGACATGTTTCAGATATTGATCAGTGTATATACTGCACTCGGAATATAGCACCCCAATCAAACAAGGTCTTTTCCCCAAGCTACTATCTTAACTGGAGTAATTCTATTATTTTATTAGGTTGATTACATCTATTAATGTGTTATTTACTAAAACCAGTGGATCCCAGGATCTTGTGTCCAGCTTTGTACTTGCTTCACTTCCTTGGTTTGAAACAATGTTGTGAATGGTCCTCTGTTGCAAAGTTGGGCATTCTTAAAACTGTGGAATGGTGGGGCAGGCAGAGGCATCACAGGCAGAGAAGGCAAACCCATATCCAGGGCTGATGTCGATTCCAGTGAGGATGAATCACTGTTCCCCCAAGGATGGAAAGGGTCTGTTACAGTCAATTTGCCATTAGGTGCACCTGGCTGGTCTCCTTGAAGGGCTCAGTGCCTGCGTCTGTTGCTAGAAGCCTGAGCAGTCAGCAGTGGTAGGAGTTACATCAGCACTGGTGAAAGGGAAGCATTCTGTTTGGATGTGTGCATAGTCTCCATCCCCGCCACCATGGCCACTCCATTCATGAGCCCATTTTGCAAGTTCTGAGTGGTTAAAGACAGAGGTTGGAGGAAACTTTGACTGATTAAATCATCTGGTACACTGGCTTGCTCTGGTAGACATTACGACATTAAGATGAAATACAAAGATCTGCATGGTCTGTGCTCACTCCCATGAGTCTACTGACATTTGCCAAACTTCATTGTCTCTAGTCTTCCAGACCATCTGGTTCTAGGCCTCTGACTGGTCAGCAAAAGCATTCTCCACTTTCTAGAAATCAGTCTATATCCTTACCTCGGGCTACCCTACTCCCTATAACTCAAGTTTACTGCTTCTATCCCTTCCTGAGGATTTCTCTTCACCATTGTCCTAGAGGGTGACCCCAGGGTGGGCCCTTGGTGCCCCTACAGTCCATTTTTTGGTGCTCACCAGCATATTTGAGCCATCCATGAATCAGGCTTCAGCTTTTCATCTTTCACCAGCTGGCTTTGAAGAACCCCCCATGAAGCCATAGGTGGAATCTCAGGGAGAGGCCCTGGTAAAACAGTGATAGATAAAATAGAAGTTTCAGCCATATGTGCAGGTGACTTACTTAGGCACTCTGGACCCACTTGGACCAAATTCTGAATACTGCACTTCCATCCATGGGTTGCTTCCCCAAATTACATTTCTGTGGATTTGGCATTCCTCATCTCATCATGGGAAGCTGAAGTTATGTAGTCACTTGATGTACTATGATAAGGAACTCAGTCTCTATTCTGACCCAATAATAGGCCAGGAGGTACTTAACAATGGTGATGATTTATTTACTATAGGAGGTAAAGCCTTCAGAACCCAGGGACGTTTGCTGGGAAGCTTGTATTGGACCCTGTCACAAACTCCATAGCAACATGATACTCTAATTCCTCATTGAATTTTCTGTCAGAAGGACCTGAGTCAAGAAGTTTACACCATAGCCTGGACTTGCCACAGGCACTGATAAGTTATGGATAACCACCCTGGTGTACGAAAGGCATCCAGAAATAGGCCTATTGCCCAAAGTACTGACTTACCTGGTAATGTAGGTCCAGGACTTCTGGCTGCATTACTATATGAGAATATTCAAGTGTAACCCAGATTCCTGATTCTAAGCAAATCAATACTTGTTTTAAGCCATTAAATTTTGGCCTACTTTGTTACAGAGCAATAGCTGATTGATACAAGTAATATGTCTACAAATAAAATTCAATAGCTTGATTTTCATGATAAATGATGACAGATTTGAAAGCCAGTTTCAACCTGCATAAAAGGCTTTTTAAAAGGTTATGGAACCACAGTTCATGGTGTCAGTGTCTAATTATTAATGACCAAGCACTGGCTCCTTACAAGGTGGTAGAGCAAATGTAGGTAGTGGCATTTCATCTGGTCATGTGTCTTTTCTATCACACAGTTTGTTTATAGAAATAGATGCCTAACAAAGTTAAGTTCCAGGAAAGATGCCAGGTTACACAGAACCATACCGGAGTCCTAGAATCACTTTGGGCTTTCACCCAAAGTTTTTGCAACATTAGGTGGAGGCAACATAATTTGGCTTCAAAAGTTACAAGGGAAAAAAATGACAGCAAATGCTCATGGAACAGCATGTTCAGAGTCTTCAAGATAGTATCTTTCTTGGCTTCTTAAAAATCAGAGGGTTTTTATGTCTATACTAGTTTTTAAAATAGTCTGGACCAACAGGATCCAGGGTTGTCACAGGTCATTGCTAGGCCAGCAACCATAGAGGTTCTAACCTAAAAATTGAGCTGTAAGACCTAAGAGCAGATAGAGCTACAGTGGGGAAATCTAAATATAACCAAAAAGTTTTGGCACTTCAAGACTTTCTGGGAGAAAGAAAAGAAATTTGATTTCTGTGCTGCTGATGGAAAAGCTCGCAAATGACCTAAGAAAATGATCCTTGTCATATTTTCACTGCAAATGATAATTTTTTATTTGTTCCTAAAAGTTGAAAATGACCCTCCATGTTAAAAACCATTAGTGAAGAAAAACATAAAGACCACATTGCTTTGGCTTTTGGAATTAAAGATTCTAGAAATTTCTTTAATCCTGATAGACGTCCACATCGAAAGTGCCGTTATTATTCCTGAGAATTTTCAGAAGATATTTATTTGTGTAAGGCAAATATACAATTCCCATAACTGCCTTCATCAATATGTTTTTACTTTCTTTATTTCTTCCCAAAACGTGTTTATTTCAAATATGTTTACTTCCAAAAATGTTTAATTTATTGATTTCTCTCTGGAGTTTTTTCTAACATAATTAAACCCAAAGACAAGCATAGTATATTCATATTAAAGCTACATGGATACGATGACTATTCTGTCTTGGATTAAAATTTTATTTGAATTATTTAATTAAATTAAATTTAAAAATTTTAATAAGGTTTATTATTTCTAAATCTGTGTTAGGTTAAATTCAGGAACAGAAACTGATGAAAATCAGGAGATAAAATTATTCAGTTACATCAAAGCCTAGGTTTTAAATGATACTTTTATCATAGTTATTTTAGAAGTTGTGCATTCAGTTATTACTTTTTCACAGTATTGAGTAGAACTCCAGAATCTTGGAAAAAGTCAGTTTTCAAAAATGTCTAATTTATGTTTAAGAAATTAAATAACACTCAACTATTTCCCATTTATTCCTATTATGTCCCTTGTTTCACAGTTTATTTTATTTTATTTTATTTTATTCACAGTTTATTTTAAATCAATTTTCCCACCCCATATAAAATGCCATTTTGATAACACATGTTACTTTATCTTCTAAAGCCAAGCAAAATTATTTTTTTCCGGTGTAATACAAATCAAATCATGAAAATGTCTTTGGAGAAAGTAGCTGAGATATTTTCAAATGCAAGATCTAAGAAAGGAACTAATACTTGGATTATGTACTTACTTGCTATGGTGAATCCTACTAACTTTTCTGGAACACAGAACAGGGCATACTGAAAGTGGTCAGTGGTTGCCATTATAAAGAATTAGATGGCTTTTACAAAAGACACTATTTGGAAATGTTACACATCTATGATTGCTAATTCATGTTTATTACTTTGTTCACTTAGCATATGAATTTGTTAAATTTACTTATTAAAGGGGAAATATTTCTGAGAGTGTAATAATTTTCTAGTTCAATGAATCCAAACTGAATCAGAGGCAGGGAGACATTGGAGGGACCATCTGTATTATTTTACATAGGGTTTCCACTGTATGGACAAAATCCTTATACTTCATTTTTTTCATAAACTTTGCTCAATATTCACTCATATTTCCAAACAAATAAAAGAGATATAATAATTTAATGAAGAGGGCGCCTGGGTGGCTCAGTTGGTTGGGCAACTGCCTTCGGCTCAGGTCATGATCCTGGAGTCCTGGGATCGAGTCCCGCATCGGGCTCCCCCTGCTCGGCGGGGAGTCTGCTTCTCCCTCTGACCCTCCTCCCTCTCATGCTCTCTGTCTCTCATTCTCTCTGTCTCAAATAAATAAATAAAATCTTTAAAAAAAAAAGAATAATTTAATGAGGAAAATTTTAACAGAATGATACAAAGGACCAAATATCACCAGAGTTTTGATTTATCAAAATTAAACTGATGTTTCCTTTATTAGCCAAGATAGGGTAATTTACTCTTTAGGAACAAACTTCTGTTGTTTGGGTCTACACTATCTTCACTCCGAGTTCTATGTTGATGGAATAGCCTCTCTCTGAAATAGATGGCAGACTACATGCTGGCCTTTAAATCTCCTACCTAACATATGTCCGGTCTGTCTTCATTTCTTGGGACTAAGGTAGTCAAGAGTCAATAAAGCACAGATGCAGAACCCTCCCATATGCAGGGCCTCTGCAGGGAGAGGTGTGGTATACACGGTTAACTAGTAATAGACCCTACCACAATCCCTGCACAACTAAATACTCAAATCACCTGATACAACCCACTCAATCTAAATAAATGGTTGTTTTTGTTATTTAAATGGAATAAAATTTCATCAAGCCATTCCAGAGATAAAAGCACATTTACCATAATTTATTGTGTACTTGTAATTGATGGTAACATAATGACTCATTTAAAAGAACCATTCAGCTCCTTTAATAAACACTGTTGAGTATGAAACTAGAGTTCAAGTTATTAAAAAACATATGTCAAACTGCATACCAATTCATATCTGTTTTAAAATTAGTTCAGAAGTGTTGAGAACTTAGAAAATTTCCATCAATAATTATTTAAGCCCAAGTCAGATGCATGACTTATGAGAACTAAAGGTCAAAGTTCAGGGTGAAATGCTTTCTGAGGATGACAAAACTGAAGTAAGGGTTGGAAAATGTTTGCATTTAGTAACTGACTGGTAATAGGTGTATTCCTTTTTACAATAGTGAATTAATATATGTCTTACATTATCAAATAAGTGTGTGTTCTTGTCATAGAAATTTCTATACCATCTTTTAAGGTATAAAGTGTATACATGTTGTGTCCATATTGTTATACTGTCAGGAAGTGATCTGCTGAGAAAATATACTGTAGAGCGCTTTTGTTGAAAAACCAATTATTTTCTGGAATACACATATTTAGCATGGGAAATTATGATTGTTTTCCTATCCAGTTGTATGAGTGATACCCTTTTGGGGTCTATACTAAAGAGATAATATTAGATAGGATGGAAGAAGAAATGAGGGCTGTTAGTATAAATTGTTCAATAGCAAAAAGAACACGTTTTCTTTGGGAAAAAAGCCATCTATATTTTTAGCATGAGACATAAACCTCATTTTAATGTTCTAGATTTGTTACAACAAGTAAAAACTACTTTAATTTTAGCAAAAGTACCAACTAATGTCAGTGAAAAATGATTGCAATTCAACTCTATGTATGTAGCCATCAAGGCAAAGTAATTTTACAGAGTGTAGGGTTTTTTTTTCTTTGAAAGCATCAGTTTTAAGTCCTATTTTTCTAATGTAGAGCATATTGGTATAAAACAAACAAACAAAAAGGCCCTCAAACAAAAGTCCCAGTAAACCAAGTTGCAATTAGCTGCCACTCCTGGGAAATATTCTAGTATATGTTGCTGGCACTTGAAAAATCTACACCTTCTGAGGAAAGGCAGGACAATTCTGTCAAACAATTAAACTGATTGGAATTCCCAAGAATGTGAAAAAACAAAATGAGTCCTATGTTAGCAAAGAATGGCAAATAGTTGTGTATACGGCTGTGAATTGGAACAGAAGGAGTAAAAGATTTTTTGCATCTTGTACAAACCAGTATTTTTTTTTTCTTTCAAACAAATGTAATGCCAGTCAGGTAAAAACTCTTAGTGTGGGGGTGTGGGGGTGTGTGTGTGTATCTATATTATGTATATTATGTATATATATGTATATTATGTGTGTGTATATATATATATATAATATATCTCACAGTCTAGATTCAAAAATGTGATTAAATGACCTATAAAATAGCAATAGAATGGCACACTTGGTTTTCATATTTTCAGATGAGCAAGATGGTTGTTAAATCTATGCGAATGTACATTTGACAGCCAAGTTGGTTAAGGTAAAATATGTATATGTTATCATCAAGTAATGTAGAAGATACCAAGAAGAGAACAAATATTTAGCTTAAGAGTGAAGTAGAAAAAAATTGGCATTTAAAGACTAAATTAAGACCAACTCCGATATTTATTAAAAGAAAATTCTCCGGTGGGGTGAAAAGCAAAGACCCTGCTGCATGCTGCCTTTCCTAAGCAAATACATTTCAAAGAATTGTTAAAAAAATTTCAGAACATTGGGGTGCCTGGGTGGCTCAGTCGTTAAGTGTCTGCCTTCGGCTCAGGTCATGATCCCAGGGTCCTGGGATCGAGCCCCGCATTGGGCTCCCAGCTCAGCGGGAAGCCTGCTTCTCCCTCTCCTACTCCCCCTAGCTTGTGTTCTCTCTCTCACTGTATCTCTCTCTCTGTCAAATAAATAAATAAAATCTTTTTAAAAAAAAAAGCTCTGAAAGTCAGAGACAGCAGAGATAAAGATATAGATTTACGGATCTTCAGGATTTCAATAGTATTAAGCACAGGAAGCTGAACTTTTTTTTTTCTTTTTTGCCATCAAAACTGTCATTGTCATCACACGATTTGTTCTAATTTTTGTGTGTTCTTTCACTGCTGATGGTTGAGAACCTTGAGCTTTGAATTAAAATCTGCTCCTTCCTTATTAATAAGATAAAATATGAATTCCCATTCACCCAATCAGATTTTGACAATTTTTCTATGAAGATAAATAACAATATAATCCAGGAATCAAAAACTCTGATTTGATTACATATACTCCTTCCAGTTGAAAAAAGCATCCCAAGTCATTTTCTATACATTATGAATTTGGTTAAAAGATTTTTTTAAAGTCAAGCAATTTAGAAAATAGTTATCATTTTTACCACTTCACTGAGCACACTGAGAAGATCAAAAGGAAAAATATTCCAAGCCAAATTATTCTCAGTGAGTGACACAGTGGTTGGGAGTATATTCAGAATACAGGCTGGCGGTCCCGCAGACCCAACTGTTCTATTGATAAGTGTATCAA
Organism: Mirounga leonina; assembly: GCF_011800145.1. Lineage (NCBI taxonomy): Eukaryota > Metazoa > Chordata > Mammalia > Carnivora > Phocidae > Mirounga > Mirounga leonina. The sequence goes on along the minus strand of NW_023270377.1, from coordinate 84,815,739 downwards.
AATCCCATTATATGCAAATATCAATAACTTAAAAAAATTTTCCACAATGAGGTGCAAATACTTTGTTAATAATTTACAAGCACTCTTCTAAGGAAATGTTAATCTTTGTCTGTTACGTGTCCTTTACCAACTACAATACATTTGATTTTTACTTTGCTCAAGATGTTACTACTCAGATTTCAACCTGGTGTAGACATTTCTGTTTTGTTTTGGATATGATTTCCTTTGCATTTATGCTTTAAAGTAAAATCATTACCTACCCTGAGGTCAGTTACTTTTCATCTGTATTGCCTATTTTTGAAAGGATTTCAATATTTTTAGACATTTAGCTAGTTGATCCATTCATTCATAATTTATTCTGGTGTGGAGTGTGGAGTGACCCATCTAGTCAAACATGCAATAATGTCTTTTCGTGACTAATGCATCATTCTCTATGGTTTTATGATGCTTATCTTTTATCATATATTATCTTCTTTTATTAATAAGTGTATTTTAGATACCAATTCAATTTCTTTGACATTGTACCCAATATTACTGTGTTCACTATTGTAACCACATAATTTATTATAGTTACTGGGGGAAGATCAAATCTCTTCGTTAGATTTACTTTTTCAAAATTATCTTACTATTGCTCTATTGTTTCAGGTTGTTAGTACAGTAGGAAAACAGTCTGATTTTGTTCTTTGTAAGTAACCCGTTTTACCGCCCTGTTTTTATCTTTATTCTAGAAATTTAAAAAAAATCTTATTGATTTTTCCGCTACTCTGCTAGTCAGAGTCAAAATACTTTAACTCACATTCAAAAGAGTTTGAGCTCAAAATTACTTTTTATTAATGTCATGTGACTGATGATCCCATCAAGTTATCTTTTTTCATCTTCAGTACATCTACCTTTCTGTGAAATTGCCCCTTCCTCTCTATTTTTCATATGTATCACTTTTATGTCAAAATTTCTCTTTGTCTCATTTCTCTGTATTACACGTTGCAGAGTGTTTCTCTCCGTTGTTGATTCAACTTTGTGCATGTAAGTTCTGATCTTTTCTGCCTCTAATAAAGATTTTAATTCTGGAGTCTTTTTTTTTTTTTAAGATTTTATTTATTTATTCATGAGAGATAGAGAGAGAGGCAGAGGGAGAAGCAGGCTCCCCGCGGAGCGGGGAGCCCGATGTGGGACTCGATCCCAGGACCCTGGGATCATGACCTGAGCTGAAGGCAGACGCTTAACCGACTGAGCCACCCAGGCGTCCCTTAATTCTGGAGTCTTGCTCAGAGTCTCACTGCCTTGTTTCTTACTGCTGGCAGTCATTTGCACATCTCACTCTGTATAAGCAGCCCTTAAAGCATTTACCTTCCATTTCTGGCCATATAAATTCCACTTTTTTTCTTCCTGAGAAGGTAACACAGGTACATACCTATGGGTTAAAGTCTCAGAATATTTTTTTCCACAGATATATTTCCCTGTATTCTTTAAGCATTCTTCCCTTCTTCCAGCTTGCAGACTCTCTTTATAGGACTCAGGCTTTTATATCTTATAGGTTTTTTTTTACACCTTCAGTCCCACTTGAGTGCTGACAGACTCACTCTCTCCCACCTCTAAGTTGAGGGAAAATCAATGTCGGTTATCCTTGTCTATGTTCTGCTAATTATAAGGAGATGGATTTATTTGTGAGAATTTCAGAAATAGTTTTTGGTTCTTTTTTTCCCTGAATGGAGGCATGAATCTATGATTGCCTAAAAGAATAAACCATTTCGTGGCTTCTTTTTAATCTGCAGTCATTGTTGATTTTGCTCATCAAGTAAAATCCTGTGCTAGATCCTTTGCCTCCCTCGAAACTGATGGTGGCAGGAAGGAAGCGATGGGGTGGGAGAAGGATGTGAATAGTCCTCGTGGCCCCAGGAAACAGCTTCCTTTAGGAGACACAAGTCTGACGATCACAAGACTTTGCAAGGAGCAGTGCAGGCCAAACCATATTAGGGAAGAAGAGTCAGCTGGGATTTTCTTAATATCCACCCTTTTTCTTTGTGTATTATTCTGCTTAAATGATGTAGCAATAGGTATTATTCACTGCTAATCTCAATACAGATGAACTATAAAGTATTTAAAGAAAATTATTACCAATCTCTGAGAGATCACCGATTGATATCCTCAATTTCCAGTGCTACTAAGACTTATCTCTTCTGTGTTTTCATGAGTGTTTCGGTAGAAAAGTATTAATTGAGTACATATTTAGCTACCTGATCAGTCCTGATTCTTGCTTTTAATAGGCTACTTTTAAAAAAATTTACACTTAGCCCTATCTAATGGAATTTCTTTTTGTTTTGGGCATTGTGATTTTAAAGTTTGACAATGGAAAGATAATGTCAATTGTTTTTATTTCGTGTGTTCAACTAATTGTCTAGATTTTGAGCTGTGTATCAATTCATTGTTCTTGTGTGTGTCAATGAATTTTTTAACTTAAAGATTTGGTTAAAGAAATTATTTATTCTGTTTTGTCTACACAATCACTATATTTGTAGAGCCGGTGTTATTTTTAAATATTTCCACTTAAAAAATTGCTACATTGATATTTTTGTCTTTAAGTTATTGACTTCCAGAAATGAAAGTAATTAGGTTGGGATACTTTTGTTCAGTAAAACAAATGATAAAATGAAGAGATGAAAATAAAGCAACAAATTCTAAATAGAATCTAATATATATTTCTGGAAAATTTGATGGTGGTATTTGGTAGTAATTGCTAATAACTGCTTTATTTTACAGTATAAGAGTTTTGCCATAACTCTGATTCTTAATAATAAATGTAGAAAAGAGCCACTTATTAATTAGATGAGATATATTACAAATAAAAAAATCATGATGCCTATCCTAAAGCAGCAAATTATATGACATTTTTTAAAAGATTAGATATTTCAAAATGAAGGTTAATATTTTATTTGTATAATTTTTAGTTTTATAAATTTTCTCTTCTCATCTTAGTTATTCTTAAAATTACTTTTTAATTAATTTTTTTTAAAGATTTTATTTATTTATTTGAGAGAGAGAATGAGATAGAGAGCATGAGAGGGGGAAGGGTCAGAGAGAGAGGCAGACTCCCCGCTGAGCAGGGAGCCCGACGCGGGACTCGATCCCGGGACTCCAGGATCATGACCCGAGTGGAAGGCAGTTGCTTAACCAACTGAGCCACCCAGGCGCCCTACTTTTTAATTAATTTTAAATGCTAGTCATTTCCAAATATACCATTTCCATATTTTATTCCTATAAAATTTTATCCACTTAATAATTTCCTCTCTATTTTTTGCTAATTTATTTCCTGCTAATTCCAAAAAACCTAGGACAAAGTCCGGCTCGTTGTAGGAGTTTAAAGGTTTTCAAAGAATAAATATATATTTTACTTTTTTTCTGGAATTTTAACAACTCTTAGATTACATTTTTAGTGAGGAAGAACCTTTAATATAAATGACCTTTCCAGAAAAGTAGTTTTTCAACATAGTCACTATACATTTTTTCATGGTCACTGTTTAACTTTTAATCTCAGATTTTATGTAAAATGTTCTGTGCATCTTTTGTTATCTATGTCTGTTAGAGGAATACTTTACTTCGTTAAGTACTCTGCTGTTTAAAAATAGATAAATTCTGTACCATACAACTTTGCAGCCTTGATGAAAAGTGGCAAATGCATCTCTCTACTCCTTGTTATCTGTAACTAAGTGAGTTATCTAAGCCCTGGCTGGCTTCAAAGTCCAGAATTTTAGCCATACAAAGCTGTCTTTAATAACTAGTTTGTTTTCATAGAGGAAAAAAAAAATCCAAAGTACTACATTAATTTTCATTGTTGCATTAGAACTAGTTTTCTCTGGTCTTCTCATCTGTCCTTCATTAAGTCACATTCTGTGGTATAATGTTGCAAGTTTGGAAATGCAGAAACAGTTCAAGAAATTGATTCTATTTGTTCTTTCTGTTCAATAGACCTTTGATCTGAAATGTTCAATGGTGCCTGGCTGTTCCAGCAAGCCACTTTCAAACCATTGTTCGCATTGTAATAGCCTTGTTATCAGGTTGTATGAATTAATTCCATCACATTAGGAGGAGGAAGTTACCCTCGCACAGCACAATCTAATAACCGTCTCATGTTACTGGCCAATTGATTGGGTAACAAGACGACATACCACATTTATAATTCAGTTGTTTTGCAAGGTGGTCTTAATTTCAGAATTTCATAATGGCAATAATAAATGTTGATTTCCCCAGGACACCTTGCCTAACCGGCTTTGGGAACGTAACAATGTATAGCTGAGAAATGTCACAATGAAGCAGGCCACCACTCTTGGTAATTCCTGAATCAAGAAGAAAACCCTGAAGAAACCCTTTTGCACAATGAAAGAACCACCCACAAACAAAAGCAGAAACCACCCACACGCTAAAAGGCTGAATCTGTGGTGCGGTGGGGGGAGAATACTTAGAAGAAATATCAGACTTCCTCAGTCAGCCACTGTCAAACCATAGGCAGAGAGGAGCTACTGACTTGAACTGCTAGAGGAAGGGGAGGAGATCCCAGGGCCCCCCAGGCTGACCATGCTGTCCCTGAACTATTGACACAATGGGCAAGGGAATGCAATAGCATGTTGTGTTGATGTCTACATCACATATTGTTGACCTTGGCGTTGGTGTGATGCAGTTAGACAATTAATTTGAACACAATAATTTAGAAACTGTTCAAATCGACATATTAACAAAATAATTGTTTGATGAGCAGAATTCATCTCTCTGCTTGATTAAGTTCGTATATGTGAAAACAGACCCATTTATTAATTTACTTGCTTACTTCAGAAGATCCAGTGAGCAGATTTTCCCTAAGAGTCTAGCTCTTCAGGGTTAGCAGCTTGAGAGATGACCTGTCAGTTCCCTGCTTCGCTGTGTAAGGCAGCTTCCCGGTCTATTCCTTATGACGCAGTGGCTTGAACTCAGCATCCTCTTATCTACCTGTTTGCTGTGGCCATACTCTTGGTGATAACGTGTGACTTCTTTAAAACGACTGATAAAGCCCTCTTACTCCACTGCATGTTTGTTTGATTTCCCAGTGCTGAACCAAGTCCCTGCCTGGCATGCCATCACATTGCCTTTCTTCGGGCTCAACTCCTATGCGTCCTTTACAATAAATTCTCAGAGCCAGAGTGGACGTTGCCCACCTCTAAACTTCCGTACTGCATATGACCTTATAGGGGTTGGTGTAGAAATTAAATGAGATAACTTAGGCCAAGCATTCAATAAGCTTTAGCTCTACTTATGAAGACCATTTATCCCACCCACCATTCCTAGTCTAATATTAACCTTTACTAAACACTATCGTGAGGGCTCAGCACTCTGTTGAATACTTCACATGTATCATCTCTACTCCTCACAGCCGACCTGCCAAGTCTGTAGTTTGGTCTGTTTTCTAGTTAAAGAGGAGAAAGGGATTTGTCGGGAGTGTTAGTTAAACTTGTCCAGTTTTATGCAGCTCTTATGGCAAAGCTGAGGTTTGAAGCTACAGTTTGCCTCTTCTGCCCACACCGCTAACACTCGTTTAATCCTGCCTCTGGAATGTTAGCTTTGCTGTCTTTTCACATTATTAGTATTATTAATCCCGTTTGTTAGACACTTTGTGCTTACCACCTGGCATTTTTATGCGTATCTCCACAGACCTATGCATCCTCTCTCTAATTACACTTTACACCTTTGGAAAGCACAGGCCACAGGTACTACTATTCTTTCCCTCTTCTTTCCTCCCTCCCTCCCTCCCTCCCTCCCTCCCTTCCTTCCTTCCTTCCTTCCTTCCTTCCTTCCTTCCTTCCTTCCTTCCTT
>NW_023270377.1:84809703-84809891 GCF_011800145.1 Mirounga leonina | reverse complement strand
TCTTTCTTTCTTTCTTTCTTTCTTTCTTTCTTTCTTTCTTTCTTTCTCTTTCTTTCTTTCTTTCTCTTTCTTTCTTTCTTTCTTTTTTTCTTTCTTTCTTTCTTTTTTTCTTTCTTTCTTTCTTTCTTTCTTTCTTTCTTTCTTTCTTTCTTTCTTTCTTTCTTTCTTTCTTTCTTTCTTTCTTTCTT
>NW_023270377.1:84719104-84809693 GCF_011800145.1 Mirounga leonina | reverse complement strand
CTTTCTTTCTTTCTTTCTTTCTTTCTTTCTTTCTTTCTTTCTTTCTTCTTTCTTTCTTTCTCTTTCCAATTTCTCTCAGTGCCTGACATGGTGTCATGGCTAGTGATGCTCTAAAATCATGTTTAGTCTTTGTTTAGTATAATTTTGTGTCTCACTGAAACATTGGCTCAGCATTAGGCACACACTGGAAATGAGCAAAAACTGGGAGAGTGGCTAGAAATTCCATCACGGGAGGCTAAGCCAAGCCATCTTATCATTCGTCTACTTATTTGGATGCTTCGAATTTCTTAGAGTTCTTTGTAGTTTGTTTGTTTGTTTGTGTTGTTTTTGTTGTTTTTGTGGCTTGTGTTTTGATCCCGGGGTTTATTGAAATACTGCCTTAGACCCTTTTGAACTTTCTTTGCTTTTTCCCCTCTAGTACACCCTGGGAACCTAAGGGTAGAAATGAATTCATTCTTACCATTCGCTTTGCAAATAACAAGCAATGAAGTAGTTTATTTTTCATTTGTTGTACACTCCTTAATAAGAAAAAATGAGCGGTTTCATTAGGTAGCATTTGTTGCATACTTGTTTAGTGTAACTGACAGACATGGCTTGTTTACTTTTTGAAAAATGAGTATGAGGTGGATAGATTCAGGAATTTACACCAGGACTCAGAATGTACCTTTCTCATCTGAGAGTTATGTATGCTCCTGCCACATGCATGGACTGTCTCCCTGAGTATTTGCACAGGTAGAATTTTTGAACCTTAAGCTATTAGCCACCTTTGGGCAGCTGTCGCAGAGAATTTTCAAGCAGTGAGACAATAAGACAATCCACAGATGATACTGTCCTGCTTTGTTTATTACATTTATCTATCTATAGGCTAACTTCGAAATTGGCCATACAGACCTACACGGTGCATTGTGGACATAGCGCTCATTTTTATCAACTAGATAATCTTCAGATTATTCTCTAGGTCCATGATATCCTCAAACTCTTTGCCTCCGCATCCAGGTCTTTCCATTCTATTCTCACCAGCTTCTGTAGGGCCTTTTCCTGCCCAGTATGTTCCATGTGATTTATTTAGGGAAAAGTACACAGAACGTTTTTCTACTCCGTGAGGAAACTTATGTGAACACTCTACATTTCTGGCTTCTCTCAAACCTTGTGCTCACCGTCTCGGTATTTCCACACTGGGGATAGCAGCAGCTCTGAGACTTCATCAGGAGTAATGACACAGAAATAACTCTGAAAACAACATGTTCTAGTTTGTATTAGTGATGACTCAGCTATATAGAAAACCCCACATTCCTAGAGTAAATGATGTAGAAATTGTAACTCATGTAGAAAGTAAGGACCAAAATACAACAGTTCCAGGGGTGGTTAATTCAATAAGTCAATGAGGGCACAGTCATTGAGAGCATTCCTTCTTCTTGTTTTGACATCCACTTTGTGGACTTGTCTGACTCATGCCCATGAAGACCTGGCAAAGTTAAGCAGACTAGGGGACTTCTTCTTGTACCTCTTGAAGATCAAAGCAGCCTCTCCCACATGGCCTCTGTGTGTGTCATGGACAGAACCAGTTATACGCCCACCCTGCACTGTGACGGGAAAGAGAAATGGATGCGCTAGGACTGACAGGGAGGAGGACTGGCTGCCCCATACCTGGGGTTCCATTAGCCAAAAAAGAAGAAAATGACTTTTGAGTAGAGAACAGAGTACCTATTAAATTAGTCCTCTCTTTTAGACTTTGTCCTTGGCATTATCTCTTCTCCTATGTGTTTCATACCTGAATGTCTAATTACCTGGCCCAAATGCAGATTTCCTTCCCTTCACTACTGGATAGTTCCATAGTCCCTCAGATATTTCTATTCTGATACTCACAACACACATTCAACTGTTTAAATATACTAAATTGACGACGACAGCAATTTAAAAATACAAGAAATCTTCTTCCTTATAGTTTAATAAAAATAACCTCTAGCCTCTTGGCCCAGAAGCCACTGCTAAATTCACAATCACATTTTGAGATATTTTGTTCTTTGTACCTAGCACGGCTAAAGACTTTTTGGCCAGACTACGTGTAGGATGGATTAAAAGAAGGCAGATTTAATATACATTGTAGGTGCTCTTTTTACTCAAATAGCAGAGAATTTAGAGCCCACTTATTTAAGTGCAAATGCTGCCTCCTACCTAAGTCACTTAATCAGGACACTTTAATTTCTACAACTGCTAAATTCAGATAATAATACCTGCCCCCTATCTACTTCTCTGAGAAGCTGGGAGGATTAATTAGATAAAGTATTTAAAGCTCCTCAGAGAGAAGTGGCATATGTAAAAGATGTTATTATTTCTAGGGAAGAATGAAGCAGTGTCTCTTTTATGGACAGTCCATACTTTTAGAATTTTTTTCCTCTTATTCATTCAGCTGAAGTGCCAATTTGGTTGGATTTTAATTCATCATGTGAGACCCTTCTCGTTCTCAAGTAGTTGCACTTAAAGAAAAGATTGTCAAGTATTGCCTTCAATGACGGGGAACAGCCTGTGATTTTTGAGTTTCTCTGCATATTTCAGAGCATTGCCTTGCAAATTGGTCTATATGCCAGAATCCGGTTACATGTGCAAAAACAAGCCATGGCTGCATTCAAGACTGTGACCTGGGCCAGTTTTTGAAGTCACACTCAATCCTGATTTCTCCCATGAAGCACTTGCTAACACCAGCGGTCTTCCCTGATTTTTCCTTCCCCGGGAGTTTAGATGGCTATGAGTGCCTTCACTCCTCAGTTTAGAACCTCAGTTCTCAAACCCAGGGCATCTGAGTTCCAACCGAGTCCTGTTTTGAATACACCAAATTGTTCAGAGGTTATTCAGCTTTGTGCAGGAGGAGCGAAATCTCTCCCACCCATTTACAATAGAAATGGGCCAAGTCAGATCAGAAAGAAGACAAATTGAGAGCATAATCTTTATTCATTCTCATATAAACCTTGTGAAATAGTTTACATTTAAATATCTTTTTTAAGCAATAAGTTTTCCTATTTAGGTCACACAACCCTATCTCTCATTTGCTTCTAGAATTCTCCCTTTTTAGTTATACATTGAGAATGTCTCCACTTTGTTTCGCCTCTACTCCTTTTTACAGAGGTTTAGCTGTGCTTGACCTTTACGTTGTTTTATTGGACACTGAACACCTTTGTTAACTCGAACAAAATTCAGTTAGCAAGTCCTTGTGTGTTTTAATGACTGCAACTGTGGTTCTCTGTTGACAAATCTGCGTCCTGTCAGGGGCACAGAAGCTCATTAGAGATGGGGCTGAGCTGCTTTCCCACAGAAGGGTGGGAAGCAAGTGAGTCAGGGAGTCTACTACAGAGCTTGGGAAGTGGCTGCTCTTGGGGACCTCAGTGTCAGCTTTTTGACAGCCTTGAGTCTTTCACTCTGCCTAGAAACAAATTCAATCTATGATCCTTCACACCTCGGAAGATTTCCTTCCAAGCGAAGGGGTACCTACCGAATTTTATCTGAATCTGTTTTTCAAATTTATAGGCTCTTTGAAAACACTTCACATTTCTTACTTTCCTCATACTTCTAGTTCTAAAGGAAAAAGAGAGAAATGGGCCTCAGGTTTTACTCAGCAACTAATCACAAACTCACTTAAGCGGCCAGCCTTCATGAAGTGAGCAGCTCAGGAGGAGAAGCAAGGGAGGATGTAGGGAGCATGCTGCCGGGAGCACGCTCTTTCACGTTGCCAGCAGCAGGGAGTGGAAAAGAAAATCAAGGGTCAGGTCGGGTCCAGGTCCTCCAATCCCATGGAGAAACAATAGAGGGAACAAGAGACAAGAAACAAGAGAGGATAAAAAGGAGTGCTTTTAAGAACTGGTGACACCACCCTTTAACTTAGGTCACGTGTTAGACCCTCACCCTTCGGATCAGACACTCCTCCACCCTTGAAGGCTAGAAATGAGTGTGTGTGAGGATGAAGCTGGCACGGGAGAAGGCAGAACGTTTCTTTCCCTCTTGTGCTAAAGTGACGGGCTCTGGTGAGGCCAGCTTCATTCTACCCCCCAAGCACTGTGGGTCTGTAAGGATTTGAGCAAGGATTTATTGAGTGGTTTTGAGAAGGTTTTGAAAATCAAATATGTCCTTCATATCTACCTCCTGCTTCGTGAAAACGTGAATAATGGAACAATTTGTAAGAAGGTATCCACACTTGAGTTTTTGATATAAGGAGATGGCACGTGTAAAAAGAGCACTCTCTTTGTTGTTGTTGTTGTTGTTGTTATTGGAAGAAAGAACATTAGCAGACATATTTGTAATAAAAAAGTAGTAGAGTTCATTTATATTGTACTTACTATTCACTAGACTCTAAGAACTTATGTCTGCTGATTTAACCCTTGGAATAGCTCTGATACAATGATTATGCCCATTTTATAGATCAAGAGAAAGAAGGCTCAGAGAGTTCAGGTCACTTGCCCAAGGTCATAGAATTAATAAGTGAGAAAGGCCACGCTTAGAACTAAGGCACTTCATCTCTAGAGTTCTTCATGTTGACCACTCAGCTACACATAGAAGGGAGAGAATTTTAAATGTAGAAAATATCAAGTTCTAGTTTCAGTTTCTCAAAGTACATAAAATACATACGTAGGAAGAATAATAATCAGAAGATATCATTAAGCTATGCTAATATAAAGAGACCTAGCACTGAGATAAAGTCTCTTCTACGGAAAGTCCTAACAACAAGTCATGATCAAGAATATTAGTCTATAACCTAGTAGTAGGTCAATATTTCATCTACTGTTAGGATTTCTTTGCAATTAACCGTATTTGCTTAAAAATAGAGACCGGCCTTGTGAGGCTTTGAGACCGCTCATGTGGAAGCAAGAGCTAAATGGCAGTGAACCTGAAAGAAGAGAGAGCTCTATGAATCATGGCTCTGCAAAGGGAATGTGGGCCCACAGGAAATAGGCCTGAAAACCCACTTCTCCGGACATTCTAATGAAGCTGCAGATTCACAGGATGGTGCTTCATTAGATGATGAAATGGCCAGCAGGCACCCCAGGACAAATGCGCTTTATTAAATGTACATTGCGCTTCAAGCACCACAATTTTCACTAGCCGTTAGTGATGGACTCCAAATTTTCTAGTTTCTATTTTTTTAAATCCCCATATTGAGATAAAGAAAAGAGAAAACTTCTTTATTCTTTTTTTAATGCTTTTTGATAGATGAACTATGTGCAAGTGTTACCTAGCCAAAAATATTTTTAAAGTCGTCTATGGATCCAGTATTCATAAGCGTATGTAACTCCTTCACTCTCAGACTAGATGAAATTATGATCGATGCAACCCTGTGAGGTTACCATCTACTGCGTGAAAGACTTCTTTCTTTTAGTAGTTCTTAGTTTTAGCAACTTCTCTTAGAGTTCTTTCTTAGAAATTGTGTTCCTAGTCCTCTTGTACTCGTAAGTAAATTTTTGAATTCACGAATCATAGTATTTATGGTATATGTAAATTTTGATTTTCCAACGAAAAGTTGATAGACTTTCAACCTGTTCTCCTATAGAAGAACTTCTACCTCTTTAATAATAATGATTTTGATTGTGATAAAGTAACAATAGGAATACCACTTATGAGGCATGCATCTACTTGTCATTATCCTGCATCATTATTGGGTAAATATTAATTCCCTCACTTTAAATCTGAGAAAACTAGGATTCAGAGAGGTTAAATAACCTGCCGGATTTCACATACCTAATAAATAGCAGAACCAAAATTTAGACCCACATTTGTCTTTAAAGCCTGGGCTCTGCCCACCCACCCACCCCGCAACTGGTTAGAAGCTTGCCCCTCCCCCCAACCCCTTCCTCTGCCTCCTTGGCTTGACATGTGACTCAGAGCTGCCTCTTGCTGATCTCCCCTGGTATTACACTGTAGCCAAACCTTCAATACAATCCAGTGAAAACAATCAGTTCTTGTTGGGAGCAGATCATTTTGGAGTATTGATTCTAAATTTATCATTGTTTTCCATGAAAGCTAAGCATAGAGTATAAATTGCCACTCACCACATAAAGTTGATGACTTTCTATGCCCAAATGATTTGACAATTTGTGATTTCACCCCCAGGAGATTTTTTGCTAACATTTTTCAAGGCAAAATATTCAATCCCTGTCCAAAATGATCAAATTTTGCCCTGAAGCAAACTTGTAAATTTTTGCTAGGACTTGTGAAACTTCACCAGGCAAGAGATCAATAATTTCACACTGTTCTGTTCTCACCGCTTTCCTCGATGTACACTTGTCTGCAACCACCAAGATGAGAAAGTAAAAAATTTAAGGGACAAGTAAGGATCTCCCTCACCATCATTTATAAAGTGCTATATTTAAAATAAAGGTGATCAATCTGTAGTCAAAAATTTAAAGAAAGGCAGAACATTCAGTTTAGATAGTAAAAAAAATAAGTTTACCCAAAAAAAGGCAAAATGCATATCAAAGGCAAAAGTAATATCTTATTGTATATATTTACATACTCAAAAATGTTTTTGTCTTCTCCCTATTGTGTCCGACACTTATTTGTCTTTGTTGCAAATGAGGATTTAGGCAAGGCACCCAATTGGGCTTTGCGCTGTTGTTATGCCAAGGTACCCAGACATTTGTTCCTACTTGTAATAATATTAAACTTTTAATTACTCACCTTTCATGTTACGCACACCTTTCTCTTTCTCCCACAATAAAATACACCAATAAATTTGAGCCAGTAGTAAGGTAGATTTTTATCACTCTTTTTTTTCAAACTTTCCGTCTCCCTCTGGCGGTTCTCTTTCTCTTCCTGCATCATAATTGTGAGTATTTTCCCATGTTCAGCTATTGCTCTTTCGTTCTTCCGGTTATCTAATTTCCCCTCCGGAAAACTCACCCATTTTCATAGCTTCAGCTCTGCCTTTACTTGAATGATTCCAATAATCTCTATCTTCAATCCTTTCCTCTGGTGGAGGCACTAGTCATTTATTTCCAAGGGTTCCCTGAACATTTCTACTTTGATGATTCACCCCTTCTTCCAAATAAACATGCTGAATCCATTTTAGCCCAAACCACCTCCTTCTCCTGATTCTTTTTTTATTTTCAAGAATAGAGACATGTTTCCAATCACTCATACTTGGAACCTCGGATCAGGGCACAAGGAGGGCAACAACTCAGATATGTTCCAGAGCCAGGAATTCATTTGCTGGGTTAGAGTAGGCCAGGCTCAGCTCCTTGTCCTGGGAGCTTTTGCCCCTTTTTACTACTCAGTGCCACCTAATGGTCACCACGTAGAAAAGCAGGCCCAGCTTTTCCAGATACTGTTTTTTCCAAGGAAAACACAAGTCTTGATTTTGTAGTGAAATCTTTCAAATATATTTAGATGCTGTTAACTGTTAAACAAAATTTAACTCCATAGAAGCCACCGGAAGTTTGTACGTGAGCATGTCTGTCCCAAGGGCTGTCAATTTGTGACCATTACACAGACATTGAGCTAATAGGCAATTGGAAAAAATATAAATAAGTGAAAGTCAACTGTGAGAGGACCTTGGGCCACGTGGTACAGTGCTCTGGAAAAACGGGCTAAACTAACTTAATCAGCAGGATAATGGACATTGAACCGAAACCCATAAACCTGAAATTAAAAATCACACATTCTGAATTATTGAGCACATGATATATGTAGCCAGAAACTATAAAAGGTGATCCTGATTCTTCAAAAATAAGATGCAGATTATATTTTTTTCCTTCAAGTTTCTTCTAGGCTTGACAAATTTCCAACCAAAAATGCAGATTTCAGTGAATATGCCGTCCACATGTCTTTAAGTCTTACTTTGTTCTTTTAATTTGTTTTAGAAATAATGTACATTTGGGCTTAACAGAGTTACTGTAATAAACTTTTGGAAATAAATTTTACAGACTTCTCATGTTAGGCTTTTGGAGATTTATTCAAAAATGTATTGATGACATAAAGCAATCTATGACAAAATCTCTTAAGACATCAAAAAGACGTGCAGATGAAATTAAACATGTATAAATTCATCCAGTTGTTACTTACAAAAAATTAAAAATTTGATTTAATACTTCTACACTTGGGGGTTTTTATTTGTAAACCCAATACTGACTGAGAAAATTAAATAACTGTGGAAGCTTAATTAATTCAATATTTTTTTCAATATACTATAAAGAGTATTTTTTAAACATAAAGGAAATGAGAAGTGTAAGCATACAAAAACCTGGTTAAGATTATGTAGATAAATGCTCAAACTACCAGTGCGAAGTCCATATTAACTATAAATTAGTTGAGTGGCTTAATAAATAATACCAATTACATTTGGTGTGTGTCCCTTAGAAATAGTGTTTTATCTTCAAATAACTTATTTACCTAGATCAGGTGGCAAATTGATTTGATTAGAAACATCTTAAGGATGAAAATGGAAAATATATTGTGTGAAAAACTATGGTATAGGGGTTTTTGAATTTTTTCAGAGTTGTCATTGATCTGTATGCATTAATTTTTAAATTAAAAAACATCTATTATTTTGTGAGAAGATGCACATTTTTTTAAATTGAGAAACTAAATTTCGAAGTTAATATAGTATCAGTTTATTGTACTTCAGATTTCCAAAGCACAAGCATTTCAGAACACTGAAAGACTATATTTAGAGTGAGATTTACATATTCCATACAGATGGAATAAGTCCATGAATATATGTTGGTATCATCCTCGCCAGTCCTAATAAAACTCTATCTTTAGTGTGTTTGAACAAGACTTAAGTTATACATGAAAACTGAAACATCAAACCATTATATATACCCTTGAAGTGTAGATAAAATAATTTTGCATCCATACAATATTTTTAAATGTTGACTTTAGCAAAAACTTAAAATTCCCCTGAAATTTAAAATGAAAATTCATGATGCACAAAATTATGAAAGAAAAAAATGTCTTCTCCAAATATCCCATAACTTTTTTGAACAAAATCTCAGTGTTGTGATTTAATCTTCCTCATTTACATTTGCCAAGTGTATATGAGTTTACAAAGTGTTTTCACATGCAGTACAACATTTAACCTGCACAGTGGTCTTCAGCGGAAGTGGTGTTATCATACTTTTAATGATGAGATAAGAGTCTCATAGATATGAATAACCATCTTCATCACCACATATCTAGGGGGAAAAAATGGCAGAATTAAAGCCATAAGCCCTGGTTTTCTGAATCCCACCCCAGAGCTTTTTTTCCCAAGAGATCATGATCAGCTCTACCAACCTCTGCTCAGATCTCTATTTCTGCCATCCGCTTTACATACATATAATAGGTGAGGGCAGTGTAAATGTGATCATTTAAAATTTTTGTGCTTCTCTTTTTAATTTGACCCTTGTTGTATTCCCCCAATTGTCTGAGCATAGCTTGACTAGAATGTGAAATTCTGTTTATATCCGTGTGTGTATGCATATGAGTACACACATACATATGTGTACATGTAATGAATTCCTATAGAAGTAAATTTACTGCTTCCTTTTATTTTCTCTGGCAGAAAGATTGCTAGTTGTTAGGAGGGAAGTCTGCTTTTGACTTCAGTGGAAAATGTACCCTAAAAAACTTTGGAAAAGATCAGTCTCAGTCTAATTATCTGGCCTTATGACAAGTGCTTTCTTCCTTTCTCCGAATCCATCTTGTCTTTGCTTGATTTCATTGTAGACTTGAAATCGTAATTTGGGACATCAGCTTGCCACCCTGAGAAGAACTGATATCCCAGATGTGTCCTTGAAAGCTCACTTCCAAAACAAAGAGGAAAATAGGATGGGCTTTTGTGGGCTTCTGATCAAGTTTAAAGACTTGTCTGAGACTTCTGTTCTGCGTGTCTCTCTAGGGGAGGCTAAACCTTAGATTTGGAGGCTGCCTCTCATGCCAAGAGAAGGATGCTTAGTGTCCATTTCTGCAAATTGACTTTCTGATCTTTCAAATTTGGGGAGACTGTATCAGAGTCATTGTTTGAAATATTATATTTTCAAGTCCCTGGCATTCCCTGGTGGTTCTAGAACTCATAACCCTTGTATACATTGTGTGAATACTCTTTGCACTGATGAGAAGCACAAAGGACCAAGCCCAGTGCACACTCACATGGGAAAAAGTGCCACGTGATTCGATAGTACATGAATCTGCCTGAGATGGTGACAGAAGGTGTCATGCTAAGCCATAGGTCACAGGGAGGGCACCACTCACATGTGTGCACGTCCAGTTAAGTCTTGTGTGCGTCCTACACCTCCTACTGCAGACCAACCATTTTTCTTTGGAGTCACGTATACAATATGCAGAATGGCTATGCAGGAAAAATCCATGGCAACAGCACATACAGAGCTTGTTAATTTTATTTGAAAAAATAAGCTTACCTATTTTTCAGTCTTAACTTTTTTAAAAGATATGTTTCTTTAGATTTACCTGATTCAGACTCAAAAAAAAAATAGTGCTGTACAATTATGTGTTTTTTATTATTTAAATTCAATTAGCCAACATATAGGGTTTACAATTTTTTAAAGCAATAGCTTACCATGGGCTTTATGAATAACCTAAAGGCTATTCACACTTCCCTTTAGAAACCTTGGAGGCCCCCCCAAGAAATGTTAAGGGGGACTTTGTGAGTGGAAAACCAAAACCATAAGCAAGAGTAAGAAAAATAGGATATACACAAAATAAAAGCATATAAAAGGTGACACCAAATATCTGAAACGTGGAGGGGAGAGGAGTAAAGAGTGAGTTCAAAAATAAGCGACCGTCAGCTTAATATAGACTGCTATATGCAGAAGATGTTATATATAAATTGAAAGGTAACCACAAATCAAAAAACAGTAATAGATACACAAAAAATAAAGAGTAAGGGACCCAAATATATCACAAAAGAAAACCAGCAAACCATGAAAGAGAGCAAGAGAAGAAAGGATCAGAGAAAAAACTACAAAAACAACCACAAAACAAGTAACAAAATGGCACTAAGTACATATCCATCAGTAATTTGAATGTAAATGGACTAAATGCTCCAATCAAAAGACATAGGGTGACAGAATGGATTAAAAAAAAAAAAAGACCCATCTATACTCTGCCTACAAGAGACTCATTACAGACCTAAAGACACCTGCAGATTGAAAGTGAGGGGATGGAGAAACATTTAGCATGCAAGTGGATGTGAAAAGAAAGCTGGGGTAGCAACATTTATATTGGACAAAACAGACTTTAAAACGAAGTCTGTAAAAAAAAAAAAAAAGAAAGAAAGAAAGAAACCTTGGAGGTATTTTTCTGTCCTGTGTATATTTTCATCCACAAGAATATTTTCTTCTCGTCCTCCTAGATACCTGGGACATGTTTTTATTCTCTGCAGATATCTTCGAGGACTGTTTAAGACCCTAACCATTTCATCTACTCTTAGCCTCACCTGAAGGGCTAAATCCCTAAGATCTGGACACAAATGCTGATAAATACATGGGATTATGAAAGGTGCTGCCTCAGCAGAAGAAGTTGCCTGCCGCCTTTGTTCTCAAGGAGATACATATTTCACCTAGTAGCCAGACACCCAACTGCTGCCACAATCAGAAAGCTCTGAAATATATTTAAGCTAATCATCTTTGAACATAAGCCTTTGTTGTTGAATCAGGGACCTTCTAGATGCAAGGCACAGAAACCTTTTATTATTATTATTATTATTTTTTTTATTTTTATTTTTATTTTTTTTCCCTCTACCTTGCACAAAACAGCATCAAGCCTGTCATGACTACCAGTAAGGTTCACTGATCTGTCAACATCCACCCCTGATGAAGACAGTGAGAGAAATCTGTAGCTCCGGAGAGTTCAGGATAGAACCAAACAGAGTGTTTGCAAAAGAGCATTTTTATATGTTTTCTTGTGACAGCACTAGTTTAACAGAAAATAGTTGGAGTGTGCCAAAAAAGGGAAAAAAATGAAAGACAGTAGTAGTAAGTTAGGCTAGCATGACATGATGGATCTGGGCTATGACAAACCGAATTGGAAAAAAGCTTCCCTGGGGACCAACTATACCAGGTTTGCTGAATTGTATTTCTTGATTTCTTACTGTGCAACAGTGCTTTTTACTGTTAGATTGACTAGGCTTCAGAATATTTTTAAAATTGTACAAATCAAAATCCATGTAGCTTAAAAATGAAGGATGTAAAAGGTTTAGGAGTTTGATGTATTGAAAGGCATTCTGTATTCCCTCATGTGAGTATTAAATATACACTTTGTCTGTTTGATGAATTTTAAATCTTTGTGGAAGGCAGTACACACAATAGCAGTTTACAGGGCTGAAAACCCTGGTTGGGAAGAAGGACATAGATTGCAGAGATTCAAAGCTGCTTTCCTCTTATCCCACCCAGATGTGCCCAGGAGTTACAACATGCAAACTCTATAGGTTCTCATTTGTTCTGAGATGTTGATATAAAGGGCAAGTAAAGAAACCTGAAAGCTGAGCCCCTCTTAACAAAAGTGTGATGCCTTATTCTTATTACTTGTCCTTTTAATTCTTATGTAGTAGTTTTCATACACCCTGGACCAGGTGATTTCTTAAAAGAGTCACCCGTAATAAGCCTTGAATGAAAGCCTCCATGAATGGATTATATTAGATTCTCACATGATTTTCAGTATTTTAGCTACAAATAATAAATAATTACAATAAACAGTTGGGGTCTGATTTTCAAGAAGTTTACAACCAACTTGAATAATTCGCATAATTGTCAGAGTGCAAAGTCATCAGTATTAAGTGATAGCCAAGCTCAAGGCAGACAGCAAACTATGCAGCGAGCTCAGGCAATACAATTCCATGATGTTTCCCATCAGCTATTCATGTCAGGGAGAAGATGTAGAGAAAGTGGTTGGTGTAAGTGAGTTTTGGTTGAGATTTAATAAAATAGAAGATCTAAGCATTGAGAAATGAAAGCTATATGGCAAAATGTAGGTTCAGAAAATATTCAAGTAGGAACCACAGACTAAAATGTTTATGGATGGCAAAATAAAGAAATAAAATGATGTGTTTTAAGTGTTGAGGAAAATAGAGTAATTTCAAAACTGGAGTTTGCTCCTCCCATCTGAAAAAAAACAAAAAAAAAACCCGCTGCTTTTTGAAATCACTGATACATGCAGGAAACTGGAGCAAAATTGCCAAGTCTTTTGGTTTTCCAGAAGCAGAAATCTGGATTTTTACATGAACTCTCTTGATTTTAAACATTAGCAAATAATTTTTAGAAGTTTACATAATATTATGTGGTTCAAATAAAATACACCTGAGATTTGTGTTTTAGCTCATATACTTTCAGGGTGTGACCTTTTTACTAATTAAAAGAGGCAGCTTGAATTATGAATACACATATAGAAAGCTTGAGAATGTGGAAGGTGAACTACTCTGGTAATTCTAAGAAACAGTTTTAGCAATAGCTGGCCCCAGTAGGTAAGACTAAAGACATAAAAGGGATTTAGAAGTCAAGGAAATACAGGGGCTATTGGAGAGGTAATTAAGGTAGCTAGGACAGTGGCAGGTAACAAGGTAGAGAAGAATAGCATCAGTTAGGTGTTGACATCATTGAGGTATATGAAAGATTTGTCTGGGAGGCCTTGAATGACAGAGAGAAGAAAGCAACAGGGTGTTATCAACTTGCTAATGAGATTATCAGTTGGGGTGGCGGGGGGGGGGGGGAAGCAATACTGTCCTGTGGCCTAAAAGTAGCATTGGGCAGATCACAAGGGAATGCCCAAAGTCTAGACAAAAGAAGTAGAGAATTACCAACAAGAGCAAAGAGAAAGCCTAAGTGATTTTGACCTAGTTTGATAGTTTATATAAAAAATGTATCAATTCAGTTGGTTAACTGAATTCAATTTTGTCAAAAAAATATGCTAAAGACTTACAATTTGTAAAGTATCAGATTAATTATTTTTGGGAGGTACAGGGGACAATAATAAATATGAAGACACACTGTCCTTAAGATATTTAAAATCTGTATGGAAACAGCAGACACACTCGCACACACATTCGCACACACACACAGGCACACACCCCTATGTGTTTTGTTTCATTTTGTTAAGTGCTATGACAGAAAAGCAAAGCATTTTTGCATGGCAGCTCAAAATCAAATGATTGTTTTCAATCATATATGTAAATCAGAGTTCTCCAGAGAATCAATAGGAAGTACATACAGATAGGTAGGTAGGTAGATAGATAGATGGATGGATAGATAGATAGATAGATAGATAGATAGATAGATAGATATTTATTATGAGGAATTGGCTTACATGATTATGAAGGCTAAAAGATCCTATGATTTGCCACCTGCAAATGTGAGATCCAGGAAAACCAACTGTATAATTCAGACCTAGTCCAACAGCCTGAGAAGCCAGGAGGAACTGATGGTGTAATTCCAGTCCCAGGGCAGAAGATGAGATGTGTCCCAGCTCAATCAATGAGGCAGGAAAAAAAGAGACAAATTTCTCCTTCCTCCATTTTTCATTCTATAAATACCCTTCAAAGATTAGATGATACCCACTCACATTGAGGAGGACAATCTACTGAGTCTACTAATTCAAATGCTAATCTCATCTGGAAACACCTTGACAGACACACCCAGAAATAATGTTTAATCAGAGCACCCTGTGGCCAGTCAAATTGACCCATAAAACTAACCATCACACCATGTAAAGGTGTTTTCCCTAATTATAAAGAACTCCAGTGCTTTATTATCTGGTGGGTTCCCTTCAGAGAATCACAATAGCAAGCCAGGGGGAGTGCTCTGGAAGATATCAGGTAATCTGGGTAAGACCCTCCTTTCTTCAGGCGCCTGGGTGGTTCAGTTGGTTAAGTGACTGCCTTCGGCTCAGGTCATGATCCTGGAGTCCCTGGATCGAGTCCCGCATCAGGCTCCCTGCTCGGCAGGGAGTCTGCTTCTCCCTCTGACCCTCCTCCCTCTCATGCTGTCTCTCATTCTTGCTCTCAAATAAATAAAATCTTTAAAAAAAAAAAAAAAAGACCCTCCTTTCTTCTTTTCTCACCTCTGTCTTCAAGATCTGGTTTGGGTTAGCACTCAGCTAATGGGCAGTGAGTTAAAAGTTTTAATTAGGATGGCTAATCTGAATTCAAATGGATTCAGTTTGAACCTTTGCCCCGTGTATCTACCCATTTTCTCATTGCCCTGCTTAGATATGACACCAAAGCCCACTTCCTTGCCTCCTCAAGGCTGGGAATGAGACTGTCACTAAAAAGTGAATTCTTGGTACAAGGCTCTAGTATCTTTAAGACTTGTATTTGGATACTGGACAAAGTTAAATAGAAATTCATTTAGGTAAATAGAGCAGGTTTTAAAATTTCAGAATAAAAATATTTTAGAAGATGGAAAGTTTCAAAACACTTTTGGAGGGCTGTAACTACTTCTCAAAGAAACGTCCATTTCTCAGTGGTGTTAATGGACAGCTATGGCCAAGTGTCCCCAGATCAGTAAGTGTAAATAACAGTTGGCTTTTCTGTCCTACAAGCACATCCTGTTCTTATTTTGAAACATAGTTGCTTGGGCTTTGCAATGATTTACCAATTTCATCGGACATTTAAGGTAACGTTAGCTTCTATCCCGTAACTTGGAATATTGTAAAAGGAGAAAGTTAAGATAAATCTATGGTTTCTATATAAGTATGGTTGCTGGTTTTTTTTTTTAAGTTAAATTAATTACTCATCAACGCATTTCTCAATATATAATGCAGGAAGATGCCAATACTACTCACTTATTTTGATCCATTTACACCTTAAACTAAGGAAATAATAGGGATGCCACCCCTACTATTCACAGATGGTTATTCTCTTTGGTTTTTGTTTTATTTATGTGTAAATATGCATAGTTCAAAACTTGTTAGTAGCAACGCTCATAATGTCATTTATATACTTCACCTTGTCCATTTAAAATGGATAGTT
Source organism: Mirounga leonina (assembly GCF_011800145.1). NCBI lineage: Eukaryota > Metazoa > Chordata > Mammalia > Carnivora > Phocidae > Mirounga > Mirounga leonina. Next base: position 84,793,750 of record NW_023270377.1, on the reverse strand, counting down.
CTATTTATAGAGTAACAGCCTGTAAAATTGAATTAAAAAATTTAATAGAAAAGGCAGTCCTTTTAAAAATTATTACAATGGAAAGAAGCATAATTTTTTTCTTGAATTACTCCCAACGCAACTTTTTTTTTAAAAAAATCTTTTTTAGTTCCAAAACTTTAAAATAGTCTTATTGATTTTTTAAAATAATTATTTATGTAAAATAATTTATAGCAGACTTCCGTATTTGAAATATATATTCCTATAATAGGAATTTTACAAGACCATTCATTTTAGCAGTGCTAGGAAACACAACTATAATTTAGGAGCTATTGTTGATTGTTTCTAGAAATAGATATTGACCCCATTAGTTCTAAGTGATAGCATTACTGAGCCAAAGTATTAATCCAATGGTAGCAGAATTAGTGATTTTAATTGTTCTTTTTATTCAAACCCTTCCTTTAGCATTTAGATTTCCTTTAGCTTATCATATATAAATATAAATGTAAAATTTAAGTAAATTATCTGAGAATTCTCTCTTTTTTTTAAGTCGCTACAAAATTAATGTCTGTGGGGGCCCCGCTGCCTAAAGTCTTTTGTTTGTTCTAGTCACTCTGGTATGCATTTGGGTCTGGTGGTATTGATGCCACCCATTAGGACATTGTTTCATTAATCAAGAGGGCACCTGGGGTTCAGAGAAGCCTTGTGGCCCAATAATCAATCACTGAGCCGTGTATTCATCAAGTGATGCTCTCAAGGAGAGGAAGTCATCATCAGCAGCAGCAACAAAACAATAATAGCAACTAGCATTTATCGGGTCCTCATTATGTGCCGAGGATGGTTCTAAATTCAAGGCATATAAAGATATTTAGTCCTCACAACAAATGAAGTGGTTCGGAGAGGATTTTATGAAGTTTCTTAGCTGGATATGCTACTCTAAAATATTTACACACACAGCATGTGTATCTCCATTTATCTTATCTTTATTCTTGTCTTAGGACCCATAGATGCTGTGGTGGCAGGGGCGCGGGGGTGGGGGAGGGTACTTGATGGAGGCTACCCTCAAACAAATCTACCACCAACAAGAGTGTGATTTGTATTCATTTTGGCAGAGGTTAGATTAACACTGACTTCAGAGTTTTAAACCACCTCAGAGCATCAAAGATGTCAGGCTTTGTTAATGATTCATAATCCCAGAAGTACCTGATGAAAGGGACTGAAAGTGCCTCAGATATGGGTCTTAAGGCTGGGTGTTCTGGGGGACGGGGGGGGAACTAAAAGTGATATATGTGTCGTAAATATTAAGTGGTAAAATGATAATGTGGTGATGGACTATCCATATTCAAACCCGAATTTAGGTATTATTTGATGGCAGATGCCTAACACACACAAACATACACACAGGAAAAATCTTTTTTTTTTTTTTTTTTTGCTTATTTAGTTGTAAAATTCTGTACTTAAGAAGAAGAGACAATAGCAAAATCAAGGATATTTATTTAGAGGACTTTATGCTAAAACCTTTTAAGTGCATTTGACAAAAATTCAGTAAAGATCTGGGAACTTAACTCATGGTAAACTGGCCTTGCTCATCTTTTTACTTAAAACTCCTTTGGTGTTTGTCATGATGATAAATGATCATCTCCCCCTAAGCCTTCCTTTCCCTTAAACCCGAATCCTAGTAAGCACCTTTCAAAAGCCTAAGTCAGTCCGCTGCAAATCACTTACTTTGGAACCCAGAGCATTTGAGTTTATGGATGAGTTGAGAAGCACTGGTGAGCTATGATGCAAGTTTAACACAATTTTCTCAGAATATAAGTACCAAGTAGGCAGGAAAATACTACCACATGTATTTACTTTGTGCTTTCTGAAACTCTGATATTTTATGAGTTAATAATAATTTTTGGTAAGATGAGTACGCTTCTCTCCAATTTACTGATGGGCAACAGATTAGTTGGGATCACACTAGCTACTGGAACAAATAAACCCCAAACCAGGTAATGGATCAAACAAAACAGAACTTTTTTTGCTCACTCTCGTTAAGTGCAGGATGGGCGTTGGTGATTGCAGGCTGCTTTCCTGCAGGCAGTACATCAGGGCCTCCTTGAGAACTCCCACCAGATGGACCCAGTGTCTTTAACATGTGGCTTCTGAGGTCACCGTATCCATCTGCATCAAGCCAGGGAAGGGAGAGTGAAGACGAGGAGGGGCATACTTGGACTGGAAGTGACACACAGCCCTTCTGCTTATGTTTCATTGGCCAGAATGTGGCTCACCATTTAAAAACAAGGGGAAAGGTCTGTCAAGTATGGTCTCTGGGGGGAAGCCTCTTCCCAGCCATAAATGTGTACTGTGGAAGGCAGACCACACATATTTGGTGTGGTCAGCATCAGCTGCCAAAAGCAGTCCAGAAATATCAGCGATTATCCCAAAGAATCCTGGCCTGATGCACTGATCAGTGACTGAGGAGTCAGCCCCCCATCCCCGCTACCTCAACGTCCAGCCTAAGGCTCTGGGCAGTAGGTCACTGGTCTCCAGCCAGTTGGAATGTGCTTTCAAACAAGTGACCTGTACTTAGAAACCAGAGGGGAATGTAATTGAATACTAAGCTAATAAGAAGAAATGTAATCCTATCAAAATAATAGCCCTCATGTATTTAGCACTCACTATATTTCGGGTATTGTTCTAAGCACTTTATATATGTTAGTTTAATTAATACTCAGGGTGATGCGAAAAGCAACGATGTTTATTAAGTCCATTTTACAGTTGGGGAAACTGAGGCATGGGGACATGAATAAATTCCTCAAAGCCATATGGTAAACATCAATTGGAATTGGATTTAAATCTAGGCGGTCTAATTCCATCAGACTATCATATCTCCCCTGGAAGAAAGAAAAATGTCATTTGAAAAGAAAGAAGAAAATTGGGAGGAACAGTTTCTTCCTGAAAGAAACTTTCTCTAATTAGACTTGGCTTAGGCTACACAGTTTATAATCGTGTGCTATTCATCCCAGTCTGCAGACTCCTGTTCTTCTTCCTACCTTGTCTATATCCTGAGGGCTTGGCAGAGGGCAGAATTTTTAAATGACCTCTAATCTCAAGGAATTTAGATTCTGTTGAGAAGAAAAGAGATTTCTAAAACTGATAGACTAGGACAGTCGTGATTAAAGGACAAATAAAAGGCAGGCAGTAGGATTTCCAGGAAGGGTGGGACCAATACATATGGATTGTCAAGAGCATGTTCATGAAGGATGTGAGACTTTAGCTTGTCCTTTTATGAATAGAGAGGAAGTACAAAGGGTTTCAAAGGAGAAAGATGATAGGAACAAAGATTCAGATGGATAAAGAGTATTTGTAGCAGCATGGCTGTAATAGAAGGCAATTTTGGGAATTAGTGAGAGTTATATCTTTATCCATTTTCACTTTAGAACTTATTTTTGCATATATTTTTAATTCAATGTAACCATCTGGTGAGGCCTGGCACTCTACGTTTTGTTGCAGTAGTAATGTTTATCTGAAGAGCTACGTATGTAGGCACAGGAAAATGAATACTGGGTTCTGGGAACAAAGACTGGGGAGGGATTTCCAAACAAATGCCACCTTCTACTCATTTCAACAAGTGTGAGAGTTAAGGAATGCGCTCTACTGTCATTACATTTCTGGGGCCCTGAGCTTGTTACAGAGAACCTAACCAAGTTCACAGTGTTCAGCCTGTCCTGCTTCTAAGTACCTTTAGAGTAACTGACCATTCTTCTGTACCTACTTCACTTCATCACTTCTCATCTTTGCCTTTTCATGCAGAGAACACTTCATTCCTCTTTCCAATCAGGGGATGAGCCCCTGGATGACATCAAGAGAGTTCTGAATTCTCTGAGGAGCCACCTCTGACTATTACCGTTCTTCTTTGTCAATCACAGAACACTTCCAGTGACATCATTGCTGTTTTCAGTATTATGTTGTTGCTGTAGGCAGCATGAAATTGACAAGGAATGGCACCGAGAAGAGCTGAAAGGGCACTTCTGCTTTTTTGATGCATCTGACACCTGTAGTTACAAGAAAGAAAACAGCTTTCATAAGCATATTGCTGGGTGATGTGGAAGGTGAATGATTATTTAGAAGTAGCTTTTCAATGCAATAGCACAGTAGAATCCAAACTGCTTCTGTGCACTTTTACCCGGAGAGTATCTCCCTAACTAGAAGCAATCTGGTCAGATAGTTTCCTAGAAGTCTCTGGATCAGGAGTTAGGCTTCAGTGAAAACCCAGTCTAAAACTCAGAACCTCTTGGTCAATGAGGTAGGGATCCCCACTTGCTCTGATTTTCATAGAATATGCCTTTTGTTTTAGCTTATATGCTTGCCTGTGTTTCTTCTATTGAAGTAACTATATCATAGCTGAAAAGCTAGTTTCCAGAGTGAAAAAGAAAGAAAAGCATACCTTTTTTTCTTTTGGTGAAGCCTCTCCTAAGACTGAGTAGACACATCTACCTAAATTATTATTATTATTATTATTATTATTATTATTATTATTATTATTATAAAAGCAGGTCTGACAGGTAAGTCATGGCAAGTGAGGGGACTTAAACCTACATAAGGTCAGTCGGTTCTATTGATAACCAGGGTAGTTTTAGCACTAAGTGGACAGATTACAAAATTGGGAAATGATTGATCATACTGGCTAATGATCGCACACCATCAATAGTGCCTTGAACCTGAGCAGTCATACTGAGTCTACAGTATTCAGTAGTTGACTCTAAATCTTCACCTTACTTAGCATCCCACAGTGCAGATGTTGTCCTGATAACTCTGCTTGGTGGCTTTTGTGACACTGTCATCCTGATCTTTCTTCAGTTGCCTCACCATGATTTCTATCTTGCTCCTCTTTAACCTCTCTGTGTGGAAGAGTATTTGTGTCTTTAGCAGCAACTCAGAACATTCTCAGGCAACACTGTTCACTTGTCTCTCTTACCAGTACATCCTTCTATTCCAGGCGTATTATGATGAGTGCATGAAGCATGATGAGAAAAGATATCAACCGTCTTACTTACAAGTACTATAGGAAAGAAAAAGAAAATTCTCTGTGTAACTGTTTGCATGTCTCCTAAACCATGGCAACTAAGGAAAACTACAATTATTGAAATAAAGTTCTACATCCCAGACGAGGATGAATAGTCAGCACAGAGCCTCAATATTTCATATATATGCAGTTAAGCAAAAAATAACAAGCAAACAAACAAAAACCCACAAGACTGTGTCAGGTGCCAATTACTAGGCTATCTGCTTTGTATACAGTAACTCATTTTGTGATCTCCCCTTAACAAATGAGAAAACTGAGGCATAGAAAAGTTAAGTAATTATCCTAGGTCACACAACTAGTAATGGCACAGGAATTTTTATTCTTCCCCACAGGAACCCTAGATTTTTAGATAGATTTTTGCATTGTCTCATATATAGTGCACCTGGTTTGGACCTTTTGCTTTGGCTGTTCTCCTACATTCTTATATCATTTTGTAGATTTACCACTTTAATTCTTAAATTATGTTGCACTGGGTTAACAAGTATCATCCTCTTTAGTGGGAGTCTTTTATATTCCCTGGCACATATCTAGTTAACAATTATATATATATTCTCTATCACTTCTTTATCACTCTAGTTCTCTATCACTTCTGGCTCTAGATCACATCCTGTCCTCAGATATCTCATCCAAATGTGTATTACTATACAGATGTTGGTCTGTCAGTCTCATCTGTGTATTTCTATATGGAAGAATTAATAAAAAGGTAATGTTATGTGTTGTGATGAGCACTGGGTATTATACAAGACTGATGAATCACAGACCTGTACCCCTGAAACAAATAATACATTATATGTTAATTAAACAAATAAAAAAATAAAGGTAATGTTAGGATTCTACCTCAAATGGATGTAATCCCTAGTTAGCAGCTTCAAATACTGAAACTCTTTATTATCCTCTTAGCACACCATGGTATTGACAGTGCTTTGTTTTACCTTATCATTATAACGTCATCTCTGAGAATTTCCTCTTATATCATTATAAAATGATTATGGCAGCTTCACTAAGCCTTATTCATGTGAATGGAAAATTAGTGCCATAAAAAAATTTCTAATAATTATTTTCCAAAACATACTGGTGCTTTTCAAACTTAAACTCATTAAACTGATTTGAATCTCACTTCAGCAAATCTACACTGAGTGTTCTTATTAATAAGTCGGTCTCATAAAACTTTTAGGTAAAGATTTAATCAGAAAATATATTAGTAAAATCCACATGCATGACCTTGATCTCATCACATATTTGGCAACAGTGTATATGGATCTCAATACTTGGAAGTAAGTATCAAAATAATTATATAGTAAATTAAATTATCAAAATACTTTAAAAAGCAAATGGTATACCAGATACTGTGCTAGTTGTTTTGCATTCATTATCTTATTTTAACATACACAACTTCCTTCTGAGAACTTTTGTTGCTATTTTACAGAGGTGGTGATTGAATGTCAAGGATGTTAAGTAATTTTCTCTGAGTCACACGATTACTGTGTGGCAAGAAATTTTTTGGAATACACTTCTCATAGATTCTAAAATTCTTATTGTCTTAACTCTGCTACCATTAATTCACATTTCTAGCCTGGGTCCTCCTTCCATTGTTTTTTAAATCACAAGAACAAGAAAGAGAGGAGCTGAGGATGAGTTTGATATAATGAGAAGCAAGTACTGAGTTTTCTTAAGTTCTAGCTCAAGATCTAAAAAATAATTTAGAAATGATTCAATTTTATTTCCTAAATGTATCCATTAAAAGAAATATTGGAACAAATACATATTGCACTAATTAAAGTCAGCATGCAAAATGCTTTATCCAAGTCTATAGAGAGAGAGAGACACAGAGCTAGGGAGAGAGAGTAAAATCTCACCACTCCAAAAAATTTGTTTATGTAGTTATATTTTCCCAGCAGCTAAGATTTTCCTCTTTAAACATCAAAAGATAGTAGCCAACATTTTGAATAGAAATACTCTAAGTCTTTATCACACTTTCCTAAGCCTTTTATATACATAATTTATCATAATGCTTTCTTGATGACCTTTTATACATGTATATTATTTGTTATATGTTATTGCAGAATGGCTCTTGATGCTTATTAAAATGTGGGAGATTATTGAATCCTACATTGAATTTTTCTCAGATTTTTATAGATTTTCACCTCTTAGTCTCGTCCTATTCTGGCCCTTTTTAATAATGTCATTCTGTGACATTTCCTGTATTCTTTTTCTTTGTCTTAAGTTGAGAAACTTAATTTCTTAGAATTGTGTCTAAAATAAACATTCATAGGCCTTGGATGAGGATGTAAAGAGTTATGTGTACAAAATACAAGTGTTTTCCATGAATAGGTAACTCAGATGGTAAATTAAAAAAAACAAACAAACAATTTTATATTGACTTCAGACAATGTTACAGTGAATTTGTGGGCTATGTATACATACATGGATATATATATACCTCTCTCTTTGTATATATACACACACTCAAATGGAGATAGATCAATAGATTAGATAGAGAGAGTGCTCTTTAAAGGTTTTAAATGATGAATATGATCCCACTTGGTTAATCCAATCAAGTGTTGACCAATGTGATTACATATGAAAAGTCAAGAACTTCAGTTTCTGAAATACTATTGTGCTTAATTCTAGACTCAGTTATTTACTATAAGCATGACCTTGAATGCATTTTACTCTTGCTGTCCTCAGTTTCTTCATCTGCCAAATAGACCTAATAACCTTTCCTACGTAGGCATGTTGAAATGATCACCTGAGATAATGAGCATTAGGTCCCTTTTGAGTTCATTCCTGGTGTTCCATATCTCTTAGTCTCTTTCTCATTTCTTCTATGTGATTCTATACTTAAAGTATCACCACACCATGATCAACACTACCACACTTGCCCCCACAAGACATAGTTACAGAGGATCTTTAATGAAATGGACTTCCAGATTTTACTTTTTCCCCCCAAGTTAAATTTTTTTGTTAAGTTTTCACATAAAGAAAAAAACTATAGCAAGGTATAAATAATACTTCTTGCTCTGACTAAAAATAATTCTGACACTTTATATTCTTTTTGAAAATTTCAGTCCAATGTGGTGTGAAATTCTGGGCTGAAAATCTGCATTTCTGGTGAAAATACTTATTTAACTTAGTGGCACAGATAATATGGAAGGTGGGAAAGAATTCTATTTTATGATTTTATGACAAAAATTGCTTGGAAGAAGGAGATCAGGCATTCTTTAGTTTGCAGATGACTAAATTCTCTCAGGTAGTGAAATACCAGTCCTTTTTATTATACATGCATATATATTCCTTTCATTTGAACCAAGAAGAATAGTCCTGCCCTTTCACAAAAATGACCCTTTTATCAAAGAGAAAATACTCAGCTGAATAAATCATGAGCTTGACCACAAATAAACTCTCGTGGTTGTATAATCTAACCCTTACTTCGTAATCGGTAAGGATAAACATAATGGCTTATATCCTTAAGGATAAATATAATAAAACTGTTTCTTTGTAAATAAGTATAAAATTACAAGGTAAGTACGCACATTCATAGGATGCTAAGATAACTTTCTTATTTCTAGCTTGTGCATTTAACTTTTTAAAGCAGATTAGACTAAGATTATGGGTAGTCTTAAGGCAATGCTCATTGAGTTTTATGGATACTTCAGAATCATTACTTAAGTCTTATTTGAACCATATGAAATTGCTATTTTTGTGGGTCACAGGTGGTCAAATCTTGGCCTTTCCACACCTTTAAAAACATAGTATTTCAAAAATCAAAGTTGAGTATAATAATGATGAAATTTTAAAACCCAGATTGTTTAGACAAATCAAACTTGAAACGCAACCAGCCTTCTTTTTACAATGTTTTAATTGTCAATGGACTCTTAGGAGAAAACACATTTTTAATGTGAAGCAAGTAGTAGAATATCAGTGCTTTAGGGAAAAAATGGTCCTTCTATACAAATGGAATTTGAGCAACTGTTATAAACAAATTAAGGGTAATTTAAAATATATAAATATCATTTAGTGCCAAAAGTATGCCAGTCAAATAAATCTAGTTGATACTATATGCTTTAAGATATTTTCTAAATAAGTGTATTGTGTATCTTATAAATAATTTATTTCATTATAAAAACAGTTTGTGGAATACATCTAGATTGAATTTTTAACTAAGTTTTTTTTTTTTTTTTTGAAAAAATACTTTTGCAAACACCTGTTCCCCATCTCTACATTAAAAACTATTGGAACAATCTCAGTAACATTATGGGGCATACTGTGAATTTCTTACATAGGGACATGCCACTTTTATTTAAACAAAAATGCTACATTAAGCTTAGAAATGCCTTAATATACTGACCAAAAATGTAAGAAAGACATAGAAAATCTTTCTAAGATTTATGGGTAGATATTAAAGAGATTAGTCATCACTATAGTGCTCAGATTGGTAGAAATAGAAAGGAACAAGTACCTGTATAGAGAAGAGGACCACAGCAAAGTATTTAATAATGGGGTTTAGAGAGGGTTAAATCTGTTAGAATTTTGACTCTGCCAAGATTGGCTATGTGATGATGGGAACATTATGTATCATCAATTACATCATCTAATAAATAGGGCTGATAATAATACATAAACATACATCTCAGGGTGGTTATGGAGATCAAAATTTAAAATATGTGTAAATTGTGTTGCACAGTGTCTAGCACCTATGAAACACTCAAATATATTAGTCCTTATTGGTATGATTTAGGAGAGAGCATTTAGGACAAGTGTGACTGATCTGGAGACAATCAGAAGTGTGCTTGGGTAAATGGACTCCAGGATCTGACCTCAGGCTTCTGTCTAATTCAAACAGGAGGAACAAGGATTTATTTTCCTGAGTGCAAGTAACCCTTGGTCTTTTTCCTCTCATTCTCCCCACCCCTTTTGCCTATATCCCACCAATGTACAGATCCTTCAGATGATATACTATGCTGTTAGGTCTATGGTATAGCTGTGGGGTGGGGAAAAGTTGAGAAAGAACCAGAATGGGGATGAAATAAATTATTACTCAATAGATTCAATAAAAATAGCCATACCAGAAATTGAATTAAATCATACCTAAACTTCTATCTTAGAATTTGATTTCATACTCTATTAAAATTTTTCTATTTTTTTTCATGCATTAAGCGGACTAACAGTACACGTGAAAACTAGCAAGAGTTTTACAGTCAGACAGATCTAGAGTGGGATTCTAGGTCTGCTACTAGCTCACTGGATAATAGGCAAGTTACCCTCTCTCCAACCTTCCAGTTCTTCAGTAAAAAGAAGATAATTGTATCTGGTTTGCAGGATTGACTTAATGATAAGAAAAAAGAACACACACACACACAAAATACACAACACAGTGCCCAGCACATAGAAGAGCTATGGTAAGTATTATAATTGCAAGTCTTTATACTGCCATTGACATGCTAGGTGGTTTTAAGTAAGAATATGATAGAAAGGCATTGCTGGCTAACTTATCATGAAATTCTAGCAAAGCAATAGTGGCAAAATCATTGAGCAAATCAGGGGAGAAGAGGTGCATGCTAATTATTCCGTTTCAAGACGACTTATACTATTATTATTCCAAGACAATATTCAGTAAGCTTTCTAGGAAAATAGAGACAGTATCTACTTAATTATATTATTTATTCATACATCCAAACATCTTAAAAAAAAAAAGATAGTTAATCAGGGCAACGGAAAGGATAAAGAAACAGACACTAACCATTAAAAACTAGTATTTTCGCTGCTGGTGAAATGTATACTTTACTCTGACTTTCTTGGTAGCCAGAGCAAATTGAGAGGAAAATAATACCTTTTAAGGAGAGAAAAGTTTTTCTTGACTTTAATTCTGAAAATATTATCTCCTGCTATTCTTTATATATGTTAAAGCATTGCCAAGGGAATTTTCATTTTTGTAGTTAATATTAAGTTTCCTTAGTAAAAAAAATGAAAAAAAATGAAAGTATAATATTAAAATATGACTCGAGGAAGATTTTTCAGCTAATGAGACCTAATAAAAATATTCCTGTAAAATCAACATTTTTCTTTCATGCCCTACCTCTGTTTCTTAAAATTTAACTGTAAATATCCTATTCCAAGCAGTCAAAGCAGGTTGGAATTTTAACTAATATATGGGAAACACATACATAATGCAAATCAATGGTTTCATTTAATACAAATATATGGATACCATTGCCAGTTGTTGACTCTGCTGAGAGCAGAGGTTTCAGTGTATGAAAGATTTGCCTAGGGTCTCAGAGTCAAGAAAACTCAGCTCAAACCCAGCCATGCCAAGGTGAATGTAGGCAAATCACTTTACCTACCAGGACAATTATTTTCTAATTTTTATTTAAGAAATTGGGCTAGACAAGTGCCAACTTGTTCTAGAAGTATGACCACAAGAAGACCTGGCACAGAGTATGCACTCCATAAATAAGTGTTAAGAACGAATCCTATTCCTCTGTGATGATAGTGCTCTGATTTAACCAGTCTGGTGGCTAAACAGGGTTCTTTGATGTAAATACCTTGCATTTCTCAATGAAAAGAAGGCAGGTGGTAATAACAAGAACTATAGGTATATATCAGGGTTTCTCAATCTAGGTCGAACGGTATTTTGCAATGGATAATTCTTTGTTGTGAGAGACAGTTCTGTGCACTGTGGGATATTTAGGAGCATGCTTGGCTTCTACCCACTAGATACCAGCGGCACTGCTCCTTGAGTTGTGACAACTAAAAATGTCTGGAAACATTTAGACCCCATTTGAGGAAAACTGGTGTATATAAACTGGTTTTATGTGTGCGTGTACGTGTGTGTGTGTGTGTGTGTACATAGACAGTTTTTTATTGCATATTTACTTTTATTGTACCCTAAATATATGAGATCAATCATTTTCAATTATTAATTTTATGTTCTCCCATGACATACTAGATAATTAACACAATTAGCCCAATGGTCACTTCTTATTTTGAATATAGCTTGACTGGAGTCTAAAAGAATCAAGTGTTTTCTGAAATTACAGCTAATGTACTTCATTCCACTGCTTATAGTTTTTGATAAAATCATGCAAACACAAGCAGTCTGATGTTATTTTTTTGTTTACAGTATTACTGTGTTGTTTTGGTTAACAGAATGAAAAACAGCACTGTAATACTACAAGTAAAAATGTTTTATTCTTAGTTTGTTTCATCAATAAAAGCTGACATTTTTGCAAGAAAGATGTTATACTATTGAAATTAACTCTTAGTCAATTGTAAATAATTGTATTATATCGGTATGTTATCATGAAGATTAGAAATCATTTCCTACAGAATCATGTTTTTGCTTCCTCAGCACTGTTTCAATTGAAAGGAATTTGAATGAAGTGCATCTCATTACTAACATAAAGTAGATGGAGCTTGAATAATTTTTATATTTATTTTCCATGGATGGCTATTACATTTCTTATCCTATCTATCCAAATTTTATAAAATAAATTGTTTTAATCCATTCTTTGGAGAGGAGCAATGAATTTATTTTTGCAAAAGCTATGCATCTGAATATATTGTAATATGCATAAAGCTCCGTTAACACAGTTATTTATATAAAAAGTGTAGCTGTCTTACCTTTTATTTAATTTACATACTTTATTTACTTTCTGACAGGTTCTTCCCCTTGCATTTTTATTTACATACCAAAAATGTCTTCAGATAAGTCAACTAAAACTTTAATGTACTGTATAATTTAAAACTCCATAAAATGTTTTATGTATTGCATAGCTTTATATGGAGTTTTAGGCTGATGATATAGAATTTTGGAAATATTTCATCAATGATTTCTATACAATAACACCATATTTCTTAAATATGATAGGAAATAGAGTATTGTCTTTTATCTGAGATCATGTTTAGAAAGAATTATAAAACTTGTGCTCAGTCTATTTGTTTCATACAGGGAAAAAAATCTCTGGCTATTTTTAAGCATTTTTTTCTTAAAATATTATCATGAACAACAACAAAAATATATTGTCATGAACCTGATAGAATAAGGGCATCTCATCTCACATCGTTAGAGAATTTGGTACCTTTGCCCTAAGCTATACAAAAGATCATCATTCTTTCATTCAAATGTTAGAAATGGTATTTCCCCTATGTGTTTCATAAGCTGTAACAGAGATCACTCACCAGTGAAGTAATAAGGCCATGGTGTGTCAATACAAAGAAGTCCAGGTTTAGAAATATAAACTTAACCTTCATCCCTCCCTTTTTTGTATTTATCTTTTGTAAGCATGGTTTGTATTTGCATAACCCACCATTCATATTCTTGTGAGTTCATGATATAAATAATTTGAAAAATTTCATTCAGTTCCCCCAAATTATTCTAGTCATTATGGATGATTCATGAGAGGATTAATCTCTTGGATGTGACATAAAACTAGAGAGGAAAGACACTACCTATCATATCATTTGCAGTTAAGAACATGCTGCGTATCTTTAAGCCTTAGTTAAAGTACTTATAGTAATTGGGTGTGCATGCCTTAGCTCCGTTAAAACCCAAACAGCAATATGGGAGAGTGTGGTTTGTTTTTTAAATGTGCAAGGAAGGAAAATTAGTGAAATCTGTTTAAGTCACAAAACTGCCTCATTCAGGACCCAATTCAGCAGCATGGAAAAAGTAACTCAAGTTAACTGTACTCTTAGCATATGTCTAAGCTCACAAATTTCAATTCACTTCAAATTCCTTTCTTTTCCCATGGGTCTGCCTACAAAGAAAAGAAATACAAAGATGGCAAACTGGTTCAATAGTTCATGAGCTCTAGATTCTCTCAAGGTTTTCAAAACGAAAATGTGTCCAGTTACAGACCCAGTCCTTTATGTGTCGGAATGGGGATACACATAAAGAACTCTTTTTCATTTTACTATGGGTCTCTCCTCTTTTCTACCCTCTACCACCACCACGGGCATACACAATTACATACGTGCATGTGGAGTTAAGGGTATAATGTATTCACATTTTATCCACGCAGGGAAAATTTGGCAGAAGAAACAAAACTAAGCTAATGAACAATAGGTTTAGGTATTATACAGAGACTGTGGTGTAGTGACCTAAATTGCACCATAATCTTTTAAAGATTAGAGTATTTGGGTAGAAAAAAAATGATCTTTTTTTCTATAATGGCATCTCTGTATAAGAGGATATTATTGGATATAAGCTGCATGGTAGCAGCAGATATTTCCATCTTCCAGTAATTCAGAGTAGTTCTCAGATACATCTGAGAAGTAGCACTGAAGAATTAGTCTTCATTTATAACCAAACATTCTTGAATAACATTTTCTTCCAATTTTTGTTTTAAAGGTCTAACATTTGATCGTATGTTTTCTTTAGTTAACTTTCTATATTATATGGCAATCTCTGCAGTTATTTTTTTCAAAGATAAAAAAGAAAAAAAAAAGCATGCTCAAAATGTAGAAGTTATTTTTGCAGTAACGTATGTCATGATTTTTAAACATTCAGGCCTTTAAACTTTTTTTATAGTGTATGTTCTTGCCAATCCCAGCACAGTTCTACAAAGTAAAATATTTGGCAGTGAATTCATATTAACAGATGGAACAAGAAATTAACACGTTTTTGCTTCGCTAATTCACAGTTCTTTTAATACGCTAATTCTAAATCACCTGTTCTGACTTTGACAGGCTACAGACACCTGTTTGGGGTAATATTCCACAGCTAATTATTACACGAGAAATTCAGTTTCCAACAAAAGGGTTTCTGTGTGAAATTGTCATAGTTAAAAAATTAGTAATACCAAACATATACAAATGTATTTCAGATGTCTTAATTTAAAGGCAGTTAATCGACAACTTATCTTTAAGTAAAGAATGAGATATGAAAACTAGAGACTGTCCTCTTAGTGTTTGAATTCTGTCTATCACACTTTACACCATGGTTGCACTGATCAAGTCAGAATTTCTTCCCAGTTGCAGTGATTTACTGTATTACTGTATTTTAAATGGCAGGAAAAGAGTATAGAATTTTCAAGTGGCTGGAAAAATTCCTAACTGTATGTTAAAAATGACTCAGGAGAGTTAAAAAAAATACTGACAGGATGAAAGAGAAAAAAAAAAGAAAAACTTAGCCTGGGTGGCATCGTATGGAAGACAGACAATAAATAAATAGGAAGTTCACTGAACTGCAGAATTTGAAGTATGACCGACTCAAGTGAGGCACCAAGAGGACCACGGACTTGTTTGCTAAAAGAAAAGCAAGGTCATGATGCCAGGAAGTTTATGGATATAAAACTCAAATGCCCCACCCCCACCCTGCTCCTTATATTTCAACCTCTAAACAAACTACCCTTTTACACTAAATCCTGATTTTCTTGATCTCCGCATAGTGTTCTTCGTTATTCCAACAGGGCTATTTCCCCTTTGTCACCTTTGACGATTTCCTTTCGCAGTGACTTTTTCACTTCAATTTCCCCACAAAACCTGCTCCAGGGGAATGTGGAGGCAAAGACTGTGTATGTGTGGGAGGGCAGGTTGGTGGAATAAGAAGCAAAAATCAGAAACGTAAGGTTTTTCGATGTTTGTAACATAACGACAGATGCTGAGGTAGAGTCTATCTTTAGGTTTGCCAAAGGTTCCATTTTGTGTGTCTGTTTTTTGATTCTCTCTAATTGCTGTTCAGCTTTGTATGTGGCTTTGCTAACGTGTCTTCCTTAGCCACGTTAGGGAAGCAGAGAACTTGTCGTTTCTTTAATTAACCTTTATGTCTTAGAACCCAGATAGTAGAGTTCATCGAGCAGGGACTCTTGGAAGTTTTAGGATTCATGCTGTTGTACTCTGCTTTTGAAAAGGTATTGTACAAAGAGTATTTTTTAAAATACATTTTTATTTTGCAAGACTTCAGGTGGATGAGGAGAAAGCTTGTTTTTCACATTTAGCCTCCTTGCAATTTTGTTGTTTTTCTCTCAATTGCTGCTCTAGAAAGCACATGATCTGTCTCTAAAATCATGCTTTATGACATTGCTATTTGCAGAAATTTAACTGGCAGCCCACCCCAGGAAGATAAAATCCTGTTTCATCCAAGTTTTGTTCCCCTCCTACACCCACACCTGAAACCGTATTTCTGCCAGAGCCTACATTCTGCTAAGGAGGAAACCAATCTTTTATAATACTTTAACATACGTGAATTTTATTTTATTTTTAATTAAAAAATTGCATTTCTCATCCAAAAATGCTAGATGACATTTAAAGCTAGAAAAGAGTTTCCAAATAACTCACCTTTACAATTAACTCTTATCAGAACTAGACCGTTATTTCACTGCTAATGGCTATGACGTAGCTGTGAAGTTGAAAGGCCTCCGTCACCACTCAAGTTCTTGGCGAAGTCCAAAAGCACATTATCCTATAGGGATTTGCTCAGGGCTCAAAGTTTGGAAAAGAGTGACTGGTACAGAATTGGAGTGAAATCAACTTTTATTTTCAGTTAATAGGGTGCCTCAGGAATACACTAAACTTCCTGGTCTTTAAGGGAGTAAAAAAAGACTCTAGGGAGCTTTCTCTGAAGTTTTCCTGAAAACAGTTTTAGATACACACTCGCTACCTCTAAAACAACTTGAATGAATTAGGTCTAGATTATAACGCAAGCTATGTGAGATTGAACAGTTAAAGGAAAATGACCTCGGAAAAGGCTATGTGGGATTTATACTCAATGTGAAATTCTTAAGAAAATTGTTCGAGATGATGAATGACATTACAATGCACTTCCAGTCATCTGTCCTCAGTTAAAACACTTTGACAAATCAGTTAATTGATAAGAAAAACTACTATCTCCGATCTGTCCCACTTTAATATACTTCTTATGTATAATGTCTGAAGACGTCATGTCACTTTGTTATGGACAAATACATATGTATGTATTTTATTTGTATGTAAGTATACATGTGCACACATGTACATACACACATGTATATACACATACATTTTAGGGAGCTTGTTCAGTCCTTCCAAGAGGACTGAGCAGGCAGTGACTCTTTAATCTGTTATAAAGAGTTACTTACTGCAGCAACAATTATATTTTACTTAGTCACTTTTTCAAGCAAATAAATGTTCAACATTTCAGACTTATTTAAAAGGGAAAGATTTAAGTAACTAGCAGATGCCATTAATTAATAATCACCACTTCTATCCTTATACATATTTTTAAATGCTTACCCATATATATGTAACTCAAGGTGCTGTATTAGTCTCTTATTTATAAAACATATTTTAAAAAGAATTAAGTAGACTTCATTTAGAAAATTTAGTTCTCTCAATGTAATTCATCCTCAGCCAATTATATTAATATGTCATCTGTCGTAGAATCATGATATTATTATAATAATAGCTTACCATTTATTGAGCACCTGATAAGCTCTAAGCACTCTCCATAAATTATCGCTAATTCCAGGTTTATCGTTCTGTTTCACAGAATAGGTAGCTAGGACCCATAGAGGTAATAACTTCTCCTCTAGTCTCAATGCAGTGGCCAAAATAAAAATCTCAGCCTGGGACTCTGTTATTGCAAACTCCATTCTTTCCCCTCCACAAGATGTTGATGACCAATGTTCAAGTAGCTGGATATGTAGAATTCAGGTTTAGCAGTAGCCAATACCAAAAACCAAAAAAGGCACTTAGATTGTTATACAGTCAAATGAACTATCTGTATAAGAACTCAAAACTAACCTGCATAAAATAGCCAATGAACAAATAACTTTGCGTCAGTAATCTACAGGAATATTTGTTTATCGCTAGAAGTATTAATGTCTAATAGGATGTGAGTTAACTATCTCATATTTTAAAAACCCAACTTCCATGTTGTTTGCAAATTATTCATTGACCTTGCCTCTACCTTCAAGGAGTTTACAATTTACTAAATAACAAAGCTTATAACTTGAATTTTTAACCTTTAAAATGCCTCTTTGTGTTTCTATAAAATAATATATTTTTATAAGCAAATTACCCTTAGCTGTGTCATTACTTTAAAGGAGTTTCTTTTAATTTTTATCCTAAAATGTAATTGGCAACTATTAAAATCCCTGGCTTAATTATTACCCGTGACTGGATTGCACTATTCCTAGGCCAAAGGCCGTATCTGATTTATTTATCATCAATTTTCTAATCTTTTCACAGTCATAGGTACATAGTGGAAATTTGATAATGTTAAATGATTGGAGGCGTGGGTCAGTGGGTGGATGGATGGATGGATGGATGGATGGAGTGAAAATGAGGAGAAAAAGAACACATACCTATAAACACAAACACTGGTAATCCAGATGAGAAAAACTGAAAATTTCAGTGACTTCATTTAGCAAACCTTTATGGAATATCAGGCACTGAGTTAAATATGAGGCTATGATGATGACGGACAATTAATAGTGGCTGGCCACATGGGATTTACTTTCCAATGTGGGAGGTACAAAGAATAAATAAATGAACATTGTAAAGACGATAATTGCTTTATTTGATTATTGCTATAAAACTAAAAAAAAACAAAAACAAAAAACAACCCTGCATGATGACATAAAATTCACTGAGATGACCACTTTAGATAGCATAGACAGGGAAAGCTTGGATAGAGACTTCTGATTGGGAGTAAGCAATGTGAAGAAGGAGGAAAAGAGCATTCCCCTGAGCATAGGTGGAGAGCTCCTGATTGCTGGCAGTGGGGGTGAAGAAAAAAAGAGTCATTCATGTTTTAAGGGAGTCAGTAGTCACTCATCTCAACAGGATGCATTCTTTGTCTTCCTTACTTAAATATACATGTGACTCTCTAACACAGCTAAACATAAGAATTTCTGGGGTAATATGTTTGAAACCCAGATACCAGAACACTTACTGTTGCCAAGGGGTGGGACACAGCTGTTTGTATATTATAAATAAGCTTCCCAGGTGCTTTGTACAGGATAGAAAAACAACAACAGCAACAGTACTATCATCTTGTGGTTTCTACTAGCTAAAAATGACAGTCACAGAAAAATACTAACAACCATTATAGAAATAATCATACCAATGAGAACACCACTAAATCTACTCTTTCCAACAATTTTAACAAAGGAAATAACCCGAATCATGTTATATATACCTGAATCACTTTAATCCCCCTCAGAAATAAATATCTTTTAAATATTTACTTGTATGCATCAAAAATTCTTCAACTCAAATTGCTCTAAATAGGATATTACTTAAGGAAAATTATAACCATAAGTCTTTTCCCCCCAGTTTAGTCAATCAACCAGTCAATTAAGCAGTCATCTACTAAATGTGGTCCTCAAACAGACAGCATCATCAGCATCTCCCAGAATTTGTTAGAAACGCAGAATTCCAAGCCACCCCAGACCTACTGAGTCTGATCTGCATTCTGACAACTTCTCAGGCAATTTGAATGCACAATAAAGTTTGAGAACTTCTTGAGCACCACTTTATGTGCCCAATCCCACGCTTGAGCACATACGAGCAATACAAATTGACCAGGATTTAACTGTGTCCAGCAGAATCTAAACAGTTATAACTGGGAAAAAAAGAAAGGAAAAAAGAAATCTAATAGTTTTTAGAGACTTTAATTTGAATTTGCATGTGAGTCAAAGTCCTAAGTCTGGTTACTAATTCTGATCCATAACATGAGATTCTCTGACCAATTTGTTTCCAAATATATAAACTCATTGTAACATAATACAACCCACCAACCCTCAATATATAACCAGAATCCCACCATTATTTTCAGCCTAGATTATAGTAAATCACTTTCTAATTGGTTTCCTTCTTCCAAATTTGCTCCTACTATAGTTTTTATTCCAATAGGTTGTTAAACTCAGTGACTTTTTACTTTTTTTAAACAAATATGTTTAATTTTTAGAAGTAAACTCCACCCCCAATGTAGGGCTCGAACTCACAACCCTGAGATCAGGAGTTGCATGTCCTACCAGTTGAGCCAGCGAGGCACCCCATAAACTCAGTGACTTTTTAAAGACCTTTGCTTATTGTTCCCTTCCCAAATTTATCTTATGTAATTACATTATATATACTTAAGGTGTCTGATCAAATGGTAATGCTTCAAATAAATTTTTCTTGAACACTTCATTTAAACTAGACTTCTCATCTACCTCCCTCTCTCTTTCTTTCTCTCTCCAAGTGTATCTTGCACTTTACTTTATGGCTGTTATCACTCACTGTAAGTACATTATATCATATTATTAACTACTGTCTATGTTCACAGTGAAAAATAAAATCCAGAAGGCAGGGACTTCATCTTTCTTGTCCACCAATGATTAGATGTATGCTACATAAATAACAGAGACAGGAGAAATAGTTCTTGAGTAAATGTTGAATTAAATTAGTATTCTAGGATGTTCAAAGTTGTGTGGTTATATCATTATCAGAAATATTGAGCACCTAATATATGTCACTGTGGTAGACTATAGAGAATGATATATAAAACAGGATATGCCTTCTGGAGACATTGAGTACAGTTGAGTAATAAATGAATAAAATTGGGGAGTTGTATGGTACACAAAATAAATTCTTCAGGAGCTAAAAGTTTAGTTCAGTGGCAGGAAGTAGAAGAAAGAAGATCATTTTGATATGTGGATCATATGGTAATGGCGTTTTCAGAAGCATAAGGGGCAAGCTTTAGAGTTGAGATAGATGAAGTATTATTCATCAAACTGTAGAAATACCTGTGGAACCCATGGTTAGAAAGATAACCAGTGACCAGATGACAGTGGCTTCACCACCTAAACCAAGGAATTTGTACTTTATTCTGTGGACTTTTTTTTTTTTTTTTTTTTTTTTTTTTTCAGAAAAGAGTCATGTGTTCAGAATGATGGCTTGGGAGGATTTGTGCAGACAGTTGGGAGGAGGAATGCGCTTGGGAAGAGGCTTACAGAGAGACAGCTGGCAGGAGATTCCAAGTCGTCCATGGCAGGTAGCCTAGGTTAAGGAGTGGCACTGGGAACAATAGGTATTAAAATGAGTCAATGATACATTAAATGATAGAAGAGCACATAACAGGGAGAAATACTATATGAGTCATTGCCACCATCATTATCTTTATCACTATTACCACACGTAAACGTATCACAAATTGTTCCCCCAGTCAGAGCTCCAAGGGCACTAATATAAGCTGTGTAGAAAACAGTTCTTCCAGAGATAAGGATATTATCATTTTCTGGTGATTTAAAACGCAAATCAGCGGGCTGCATTTTACAGTGACAGTTCTGGCAATTAGAAACCTAAAAACAGGAGCTCGTTCTCATCTTCTCAGAAAAAGCTGTGACCTCACCTCCAGATAAAGGGCCATTTTTTTTTTTTTCCCCAAATAGTCAACACAAAAGACAAGAGTTTTCCTATGTTGCCAAGTGCCTTTATTTGTTTGCTAGATGGGAAATCCCTCATACATTCTTCATTGTTTCCTCGTTCTAAACAACAGTTTTCTTAACCAAAAATGAACATATTAAAATCGACCTGAAAGACTGTGAGGAGTGTTAAGTGGCAAAATATAAGTTGACTCAGTCTTTGTGCTGGACTAGGACCTTAATAAATATTTGTTGTTCTCTCTTCCCCACCAGCACCTTGTATGGTATCTTGACAACGTTAATTCTCAGTAATTACTTATCAAATCAATGAACATTGTTGAATTTGCATTAAGCATTGAGCTTTTATTTATTTATTTATTTATTTATTTATTTAAAGATTTTATTTATTTATTTGAGAGAGAACGAGAGACAGAGCAAGGGTGGGGTAGGGGCAGAGGGAGAAGCTAGCTCCTCTCTGAGCAGGGGCCCCCACTCAGGGCTGGATCCCAGGATCCTGAGATCATGACTTGAGCCAAAGGCAAACGCTTAACTGACTGAGTCACCCAGGCGCCCTAGCCCTGAACTTTTAAACCACTGACCAACAAACATGCAAATGCCCAGATGGCAGTGTCTTCATACAGATATCTTCTAGTGTTGAACCTCAACTGTAAGCTTGACATTTTTTCTTAGTCTCTCTAATCCACAAATTTCCCTTCCTATATATTTGTATAATTATTTCTTTTCCTCACAATATTCAACTTCATACAATGTCTTCAGTGTCTTATATGTTGGCCCACAGTTTATTCGCTATGGTATGTTTTTTGATGCTTTTGCATTGATTGCTCTATGTCCATTTTAATCCCTTTCACTCCCTTCTTACGAAACACAGTAGTTTTTCTTTATTGGGCTCCACTTTTATCTTTTGAATGCTGTTAATTTGTAATTTAAAAATATGTTTATAAAAATATAAATTCTTGATCCCATATTCTATGCACCCTAAACCACTTACTCTCTGCTATCTATATTTCTTTCCTACTTCTTTTACGAAACTCTTTTCCAGTCTGCTGTATAAACATTCCCACCTCTTTGCACAGTTCATCTGTGCCCAAGGTATTGTATTCCTAATTGGGTTAGAAAACTCATCTTTATGGGGCCTTTTATGTGTTCTATGCACTTACGGTTGTTGGTAAACAAAACAAACAAAAATAATAAATAACAGGTGGGTAGCTAAATATATAATTCACTGGGAATCAAGCATTTCCAGAGGAGGAAAAGGCTATGGCAGAAACAGTCTACGTAGATGACACTGTGTCCAGTAGAAACACAAAAGGTGGGGCGCCTGGGTGGCTCAGTTGGTTAAGCGGCTGCCTTCGGCTCAGGTCATGATCCTGGAGTCCCAGGATCAAGTCCCGCATCGGGCTCCCTGCTTGGCAGGGAGTCTGCTTCTCCCTCTGACCCTCCTCCCTCTCATGCTCTCTGTCTCTCATTCTCTCTCTCTCAAATAAATAAATAAAATCTTAAAAAAAAAAAAAAAGAAACACAAAAGGTGCTCAACTGTCACTTTTAATAGACTAAAACCTATTATTTTTCATTAATAAAAAGTAAACATTTTTACTTACCTACCGATTTTTTTCCAGAAATGTGTTGTAATAAATATTATTATAACTATGTTTTTTTTTTTTTTTATAGCACCAAACATGAAATCTCTCTTCTGTCTCATCATTATCTCCTTCTCCGTAGGTACAGAGACAGATGGGCCCAATGAAGGATGATTAAAACTGTGTAGGCGATAACCAAAACTTAGAAGTTTCTAATGTAAAGTAAATAATCTGGTTAGGATTCTTTTTTTTTTTTTTTAAAGATTTTATTTATTTATTCATGAGAGACAGAGAGAGAGAGAGAGACAGAGGCAGAGGGAGAAGCAGGCTCCCCGCGGAGCAGGGAGCCCGATGCGGGACTCGAACCAGGGACTCGATCCAGGGACTCCAGGATCATGACCTGAGCCGAAGGCAGTCGCTTAACCAACTGAGCCACCCAGGCGCCCCTCTGGTTAGGATTCTTTAACCGTAGCAATTCCCTCTTCTCCTATCCTACCTCCTACCAGACAAAGGAGGGGCCGGGATGGTGGTGGGCTGGAGCCGGCTGCAGCGCTGACCATGAGCATCTCCCCAGCTCCACATCCCCTGATGTCACCATGTTAGCTTATAATGGCCTGCAGTGGGAGCGTGCACACTATGGAGATCAGCGAATGCTACAAATCAGGACTTTTCCCCAGAGAGCCTGTGGTGGACTTCCACTAGCACAGCACTGGGGCAGGGCCGGTACATCTGTGGCAAAGATATGGTGGAAGTTACTTTGCTTCAAGCTTAGAGGGTAATCTCTGATAAGAAGGAAGGCGGATCCTAGGATCTTGACTAGGCTGAGCAGAATTCAGGGATTAATGAACAAGATGCTATTCTGGGAGAAAAGATCAAGAACAGAGTTAAAAGTGAGACTAGGCAGGGAAGCCTGGAGAAATTCTCTGAGCAGAGAAAGGGGTAGCCGCACATTCTTTTCTACCTGACAGTCGCAGTCTCTTAAGGGGATGGAGGGGGGTGGGGCTCATGGGGTTGGGTTTAAAGCCTCTAAGGTGAATGGGCTGCAGCATTAAACAAAAAAGGATTTTCGAGGGTCATAATACTGCAGAGAAAGCAAGGCTCCTGACAAGTAACAGATATACCTGGTGAGACTAGCTTGCCTGTACCTCGGTGTGGCAGCATCTCCCCCACACGGGCCTTTGCTTGGGGCCCGACAGCCCCCACTCCTGGCAGGTTGAAGGCCACAGCCACAGCCCTGGGTAGCAATGCAGAGCCCTGCGTCCCTGCATACTCGGCTCTAGAGGCCCACTACCCTCTTCCTGGAGAAGGGTAAGGTCTCAGAAGGAAGATCTTATGTACCCAGATAAGAGGAAAAAGGCCTTGGAACACCCAAACCAGAATGCTCATGTTTGTACAAAATGTATAAGCATGTGTTCAGGTTAAGTGCCTCTCTCCAACATTAATTCATGCAAAGTATAGAGCTCTTTAGGATGCCAGTAATAACAGCTCAACTCAAACTTGTGTGAACAAAAAAGGGAATGAACTGATCTGTCTCTCTCCTCTTTTGTTGTCCACTAGAATTATTTCTAAACAGATTCTCTCTCACAGAGTGTTCACACGGATGTGTACTTCAGCATTCAGGCGTTCAGCCGAGGAGAGATTGCCTACTTCCCGAAACTTCTGGCAAAAAGTCCTCAGGGGGCTTCTCATTGTCTTGGCTGTGGTCATGTGCTCCTCCCTGAACCAACAACTTTGGGCAAAGAAATACATTTTCTCCTGACCTGGAGTTGGGACCCACATATGGACAAGGGCTCAGACCCCATGAACCGAGAGGGGGAAGGGTGTTTTCCCCAAAGGAAGAGGTACAGACTGGACATAGAGACATGTTCCCTTACAGTTGTCTTCTTATTAGAGTCACAGGGAATTTAGCGATAGTTTCTACGCGTAGATAAAAGCTTAATTATAATCACTCCATCTAGAGCATTGCTTCCTTTCTTGCTAGTGTTTATAAGCTCATTTTCATTTTCCCCAAACTCTTCTAGAATTTTTCTCTCCTGTACATGCGCACTGCTCTTTATGTCTATGTTACTGGTCAGGTTTCCAGACAGGCTGCTCAACCCCTGTGTGCCATGCCCACCCTCCTCTGGGCTTCCAGATCTGTCCCAGGGCTGGGCTTTCTTGGTGGCTGGTCTCCTATGCGATTTGTTTCTGTCAAACTGGCTGAAGCACTTAGGAGAGGCTATGTTGTTTCAGCCAAGAAAATCCATTGTTTAAGTGAGAAGAGACTGCTTTATTAGCAGAGAGAAGCTAATAAACTTACTACCTAAGGTATTATTTTTATTCATAACTCTGAAAGTTTAATGAATCAAAGACTAGGTTATATGCTCTGTAACTTTCTATAGCCCACATTAGGTAACTTGTAAATGAATAGTACCGAAATGATAGAATAGCAATTAATTAATCTGAAAATGCTATTATGGACTTCCTGCTAAATATAGAAACACAATACAATAATACAGTAATAGGATAGGAATATTATTCCTAGTAAATAATAGTAAATAATTACAAAATTAAACGATTTCATTTAGTTAGAATTTTGAGGGTCAAAGAAGTTTTGCAACTTTCCATTTTAAACCATAAGCTTGCTTAATGGAAAAAACTGAAGGTCGGCATTACTGTGGACAGAATGACCCAAAACCTAGCCTAATTATTGCCGTCACTGAAGGGTTTGTTTACTTTTTGCCTGCGCTTCCTGACGCTTGTATGTGACATTGGCATTGAGGAGGAGGAATTTATTTGTGATAAGGATAAGTTCTGATAACTGGAAAAATGACTAAGGTGAAGGCTTCATATTATTATAAATAAGCAGTACATTTCTGTATGCAACAATATGAAAATAATTCCTTATCTTTTAATGTTCATACCTCTAAGTTATTAGCCAACTTGTCTATCTTAGATTATTGAATATCAGCTAACTTGGGAAATAATTTGCCCCTCCCCTGACTGCACTTCCTGGTTTGCCTGGGATTCGCCTGCTTGATGCCTGTTTTTCCAGTGTAATTTTAAATGTACCTCCTTGCACTCCATAAAGTGTTTTAGTTCAGAGAATGTAAATAAGCTAAGTTTATGGTACATATGAGAATTATTTTTGTTTTGAAATGATGGAATGCTTGCCAAAAACAGTGGAATTGGGTAATGAATGGGGTCATAAAAATAGCTTTCTTCCAAAATCTCTAACATTTGATGAAGCTATAGATCTGTACATTGCCCTCAGATGGCTGAGAGAGAGTCTATGAATATAGGAATTGACTTGCACTTGATGATCACTCTTGCTCAGCATGCAAAACAGCAAACATCTTAGACAGGAATGAAATGTCCACCAGTGGGAGGAAATTCATCTCAAGATTGGAAATCAGTCTTATCTCAGAAATGATCTTCTGTTTTATTTTATAATTTAAAAAAATTCTAGACATGCAGACAATGGGCCATATATCAATAAATTTCGAATCTTTAAGACTTCCTGAAAATGTTTTATAATTTCCTTTGGAAAAACCATACAAAGAGATGTAGGCATGGAGGAGAAGCCAAAACCATGTGCTATGTCATTGAAGATATCTGAGGTTCAAACCTCAGCTCTGGCACTTATTATTTCAGACTATGGTACTTTGATTTTAAATTGCATTATGAACGTACTGTGCACGCATAGAAACCCACTCTCACATAAAGCTTCCAGGAAAACACAGGTTAGCACATGATCATTTCTTTCCTTAGTTATAACATGCACTAAGGTTAATATTTGTCTGTCTTGTAGTGTGTTTTCCTAGCATATTTTCTTCTCCCTTGGAGTTATAACCCAATCTGTGTGCACCCAGAAAATCGTCTTTGGCTTTCTTTCAGTGTTTACATACTTAATTCCTGAGGTGAAATACCTGCTAAAATGATTTATGTCTGCCTTTGACGGACCGCCAACAACATAGAAAGTCTAAGATATTCTCCATGGCAGAAATACTTGTTACTTTGTAACCTAATAGTTATTTGTGTTGCCTTTTAGTGAGGAAATGCAGGGAGGGTAAAACCGAATCTGTTAGTTCAGGTTTAAACATTCACTGATGCTTTTTTTTTTTTTTTTTTTTTTTTTTTTCAGTATTGTACAAGCTTAGCTGGGGAATATCTATGTACATTCGTTCTGAAGCCATAATCTTACTTTCCGTTGGTATGCCGGTCCATTGTGTAAATACGAGTTTTTAAGCAATTTAGCATTTCATCGAAGTAACAGGGCACTTGATTTTCTTTCATCCATATGAAAACAATTAGGAAAAAGTGCCACTTATCTTAAATAGTATTTGTCAGATTTTCTTCATCAAACTTGGTAAATACAGATCTCTTGACATTTTGATGAATTTTCATCACTCTGTGGTAAACCTAAGTGACTAGGCTGTGGCCCGTGAACAGCTTTTGTTTCTATGTGACATTAAAATGTATTTTTTTTTAAAAAAACACGATTATAATGAATATTCAAAATTAGATTCATTCTCCAGCATGTGCACAATAGGTCAGAAGTCATGGCTGGAGAAGAACACTTACTAGTCAGTCTTGAGGTTTTATTATTTCTTATGAATCTCTTTTCACATGGTTCAGAGATATAACTATCAAAGAGGAAAGCCAGCTAAATATATACAAGTTTCAGTTTACCTAGACACTTAGAAAATTCATTTCACATGTGGTTAAGTTAAAAGTTGGTGTTTCTCCCTAGCTCTATATTGTCTTGACTCAAAATTTCTTGGACTGTATGTTCAAAACAGCTTGAAACAGACATTATAAATGAAGAATAATCAGTTACCATAGTTCAGAGCATTTTCTTCAAATACTCTTCAATTTCTGGTTCCAGCAGAATTTTATTTACTCAAATATAAATCTTTTTTTTTTTTAATACTCTAGAGCCTCATCCTCAACAGAACACCTCATTTTAGTTCAATTGTTTTTATATTCTGTCACAGGGTGATGATGATAAATGGAAAATGATTAAGTATATTGTTTGTCAGATTTCTTCTTTCACAATTCAATAAATATTCCCAGAGTCCTCCCTTGTCACCTTACTTATAATGATTATCAAGTGGAAGATATGCTTTAAATTCAAGAACGAAATCTAGTTTTCATTTTGGTTATTCTTCTTTGCCAAATATATAAAATATGAATTTAAACTTTGGATGCCTACAAACCAAGTTAATCACTTAGATATATTAAATCTTTTATTTGGGGACCTTGAACTATCCAATACTTACATGAGGAAAAAAAACACTTTGAGCTTTAATTCAGTGGAAGGTATATCTGTAATTCATTGAGAGGCATATTCATAATGTAATTCTTTTATGTTGGCTGCACTTTTAAGGTTTAAATCACTGGTTTCCACATGTAATGCACTTATTCAATGAATATTTATTACATTTACTAGTTATTAAACACCAAAAACAATCACTAATGAGAATGATGAGAGACAAAAAAAGAGAATAAAAGCAGATTCTTTTCCTAAATATCACCTACACTGGCCTTCACATTCCCTGAAATTTCCACTTTTTTTTTTAACTTTTGTGGTATTAAATTATAAAAATTCTGTTAAAAAGCTAATTTTATTATTTATTTGTCTGTTTATTTCTAAACTTTCTTCTTTAGAATAGTCTTAAAGTCACTTACACATTTATTCTATCAAATACAATAAGGCAATAAATTAGGGATATTTAACCAAGAAGAGAGTATCACGGGGGAACTTAGGATTTGCGTGACCTACATTTTTATGGCATTTTATGTCTTTCAAGGTCCTTTTCTCATTTAAGATTTTTGTTACTATTTCTTTCTGTGATCCCGTGCGTAAGCAATCCAAAAATTTGATTTCCTATTTTTTTATTAACACCGATGAAGTAAGTGTTTCTACTGTTTTTACAAGTGAGGAAATGAAGGTTCGGAGACTTCAAATAACTTACCCAAAGTCACACAGCTACTTAACGATAGAGCTGGAATTCGAACTTGTCTGCTTGGTTCTACAGTCTGCTACTAAGAATAGTAAACAGCTTTATAAGCTGAAGATCTGGTCCCTGTGTACTCAGCCAAACCTTTGTGTCTTTTAGGGTCCAGGCTAAATCTCTTCTTTAATGGGGCCTCTCCAACATTAAAGCTCTTTCAAATGATCAGTTTTCCAAGTTATTGTACATGGCACTCAATTTCACGTTTAATTATAGATTATTTTCCAATATTATTTATTTATAAGTGTATGCATTCCCGACTTCTCTCCCCTATGAGATTTAAGTAAAAGCAAATTATCAGTGTGTTTTATACACTTGTTCACTCTAAAATTGCCCTTGATTTCTGAATGATACAACCTTGCCCTCACCAAGGTTTAAGCAATAACTCTACAATGACTGGTAAGGTATGGTAGATGAATTCTGAAGAGGGCCTCCCATGATCTCTGACCCCTGGTCCTACAACCATGATTAGGTTACATTATATGGCAAAGATGATGGTGTCACTCCCTTGATTTGGTTATATTTTATGGCAATAGTGAACAGATTTTGCACGTGTACTTAAGATCTCAAAGCAGTTGACTTTAATCAAAAAGAAGATTATCAAGGGTGGGCCTCATTTAACCAGGTGAGCCCTTTAAAAGAGATTCTAGATTGAGTGAAAATCTACTGGCCTTGTAGAAGCAAACAGCTATGCTGTTATGAATTGTGTATGGAGAGGAGCCATCTCTAGGAATTAGGGGTCTTAGCTCTATAACCATAAAGAAATGAATTCTGCTAACAACCACATGAACTGGAAAAAGAACCCCTGAGCCTCAGAAGGGATAGTAACCCCACCTGACACCTTGATTATGACCTGTGCAATCCTGAATAGAGAACTCACCCAACCTGTGCCTGATCCATGGAAATTGTGAATTAAAAAAAAAAAAGTATTTTGTTTTGAGCTGCTAAGTTGGGGCAATTTGTCACACTGTCATAGAAAACCAATGTGTAATGTCATGTCTAATACACTATAAAACTTGTTAATTTGTATGAAAATTATCTATATGTGCATATATATCCATATATTATATATGTCTTATACATATTATTTATGTACACACATACACACACACTCACACACAAGACGTGCCTAGTTTAATAGTAACATCTTTATTTTAGAGTTTTAATTGCACGACTTTCACCAAAATTGTGGAACCATTCTAAAAAGGTTATGAGAAAACATATTTTAAAGGAGATTGCCTGCTGATTAAGAATAATTTCAGGGGGAAAAAAGGAAGTTGACATTAAACTTAAAAGTTTAACGTCTATTTGTTGAAAGTAAAAGAGAAAAATTTAAGTAAAAACTGCCCTACAAGATCTATAAAGTATAAATAATGTAGTGTAATGTTAATATTTCAATGCCCCTGCTTGAAGATTTTTATAAATATCTTTCTACTATGCTACCATTTCCCCATCAAATTTTAATATGTAAAATAAATTTGCATCATAGAAATAAAATTCTCAAGTATAACTGTATAAGACAAATATATGACATATCCATAGTCAGAAATATGTTAAATTTATAAGTATTTCATAAGTAGCCATGTGTGATTCCTAAGCCCCTGTCACTTTACAGTTGAATAAAGTATATTTTGTAGACTTTTTGGGGAAACTGTGTAAGGGCAAAGAAAACTAATGAATCATGCCTTCAGAGTTTTGTAGTAGCATGCACAATATTACTACACTGTTTATGCAATTTCTATGCATTACCCAAATGGAATTATGATTTTTTTCTAATTCAATTTGTCCTCAAGGTTTTATTTCTCCATCAGTGATATATTGGAAAACTCCTGTAGGCAATAAATACACACAGGATGAGTTGTAATTTTCCACTTCTCAAGTAATATGTCTGGTAACTGTCAGTGTCCCCAGATCAGTTTGGATGTCCACAGGGAAAGTACTTATTTGCGCATTAAACATAAGTAGCCTACATTATAGACATACCCTTTTTAGTTTTCCTTGATGAGGATGTTCACGTAACTACTACTAAACTAATGTCGCTTTCTCCCTAAAGAATATCATTTCTTGGTATGAGTTGTAAGTCGATGTCCTCATTCTGCTCTTAATTAGAGATGGATCTTGAGCTGTTCATATATTCATTTACTTCAGCTCCACAAGGAGAGAAATTATGACTGCAGTAGAGGTTGCTAGGAGGATCAGATACCTATGAAAGAGCTTTGCCAACTGCAAACCCATTCACAAGCCAGAGTTGTCTGTCTTTTACATGATTTAATACATAGCAACTAAACATATATCCTCCCCATGGGATCTATATTTTAGCATTATATTTTTCATTATGTCCTATTATTAGCTGTTGTACACTGATTGACTTTAAGATCCCTTGGTGGAACCTTCCTCCTTGCTACTCCTCTTCCCAACCCTTCCATGTTGTAAAAAGTCACACCACTAGGGGACCATGGACCTATTTATTTCTACGCTGGTACTTTGATTTGTAGGTCCCTGCTCCTGGCCTATCAACTCCTCAGAGCAGGAACAACAGTGTCTTGTGCCTTCTTTGTCTTGTCAAAATGCAGCAGAGCACATAATGAATAGTAATCACTCAATAAAATGCTTTTGATTTTTCCTTTGAAAACAAAATTATGAACAAATAAGTAAATAGTGAGATTTTTAACAGTCAGATCTAAGCAAAGATTATTGAGCAATGTCTCCCCTTGGTCATCAAGCTAAACTTTCTGAGAGGAATATTATTGATACTAAAACGATAACAACAAAAAATACCCTTAAGAACTACATGAGCAAAGAGTTTGAAGTGTGTAGCCACTGTAGAAAGGCTAAGATAGTCTCTTGATGTAAAAAAGGGAGACAACTGGATATTTTGGTAGCTGAGGAAGAGTTAATACCATTTCTTAAATCTGACCTTAGGTTTTAAATTGTGATACTGATGTTAATCATTATTAGGCATAAGCCTCACACCTCATAAATTTAGTCAGTCTGTTTCCACTCTCCAGAGCGACGTTAAATAAAAAACAGTTTCACGAAGCATACATTTCTAGAGGATCCTTTCTCCACTTTTCTCAAATTATGTTTCTTATTGTACAAGCTACTTTTCATGAGCTGTCTGTCATGAAGCCCTAAGTATAATAATGCAGTTGTTTGAGTCAATAAATGACCCATCTCTCTTTCAGTCAACCTGGTTTATAAATAAAACTGTGCCCCACGCTCCTACTGATTTATATCATGCTTAGATCACAATATCAATTCAAACAAAGAAATGGATGTTCCGGGAACTGGGCATACAAATGTATTATTTCTTGTCTTTTAAATAACATTGTTGCCTACCCACTAACAGCAGCCTGGAATAAATAAATTAAAAAAAAGTCTTCATCTGCTTGTCTTGATGGTGAGATATAACTGCCTCTCATAATGCTAGAAGTACAAATGTCCTCATATTTAAAAACTGTTTGATAAGATCCTTATCTCTTGTATATTTCAGTTGAGGTATTTTGTGTTTTATATTGTATCTGATAGGCCTATTCAGAAATAAAGAGTATATGAGAGAAAAGATGAACACCACCTCATAACAGGACATTGAGATAAACTATCCAAAATTATGAAAGCTCCCAAAATTATGAAAGGCCTTTTTATTCATTGCTTTTTCTATTCAAATATCAAAGTGCTTTAAGTGGCTTTGATGACATACTTATGAATTCAGGCAAGAGCTCACCTTTGGCTCTTAGAGGACTTGCAGATTGCTTTTACTTGTTTGGCTGGAAAAGAAGGGCCAAGAGTGTGTTGCAGATACATAACACCTTAAAACAATTTCTCACATTGTCCTTAGCTACTTTGCACAAACTTGCTGGAATTCTCACAAACTTCAGGCAATGATAAGAATAAGTGTCAAATATTATTAGTTCTGGAGTATAACTACTAATTTTGGTTTCGACTGCACAGTACATATAAAAACCTTGGAACATTTCCAGTTATCTTCACTATCATTTAGTCCTTAAAACCCAGAACAGACGTTTAAAATGAAAAAAAGAAAAAAAGTATACCATTATATTGTGGCGGCAGATGCAAGTTAGCATTATCAGAAGATGAATACTTGTAGCCTTCACTGGCAACGTGATCAGATATATTCTGTATAATTAAATAAGGGAGCAGTTTAAAAAATAAAATTACAACATCTTGGGCAATCCTTTGTGAATAATGAAGTAAGCAGAAGAGAGACGAGAAAAAGTCCAAGTGTGATTAGCGGTTGCTCTTCATGAGAAATTTTCTCCACCTCTAATTTGACTTCTCTGAAAAGCTTTAATGAATACTTTCCTCAGTGATACTGTTTGTTGTTTTAAATATCATCATGGACTCTTTGCAATGTTATTACCATATGAAGACGACACATTGGCGAACTTTAGAAAATACCAAGCGGCTCTTGGCATGATGTGTCTATGTTAACTCATTTAAACCAGTCTTGGGCTCTTTTGCATGAACGTTAAGGTTATCACAATTCCAAAAAGAAACTGGAATTTTCAGAGACTTGCCTTGTGAAGAAAAAAGACTTTGAAGGAAGCAAGAAATATTAGTACATCGAGAAAAGTGACAGACAAGGTAGTTTAACTTGTTGGTTTGTTTGCTGAAACTCAAAAGTAAATATACTGGAGCTGAAAGTGTTCCATTTTTATCCGCCTGCTGCAGTGATGGTTGTGTTACTTCAGGGCTTCTACTTCAATAATTGATCAGGGTTTGTACAGCACCGGCTAAGAGCAAAAATAAGAGTGTTGCTTTGAACAAACTGCTGCAATGTGATAACATTAGGCACAGAAACAAGATTTGGGAAATATAGATATAGAAGAAACAGGAAAAAGATGGATACATTGGGTGGTAAATACTGCTCCAGGCTAGAAAGTAATGAGAATTTTTCCGTAGAGAGTTTTGACCTGCTATTCAAAAATTGTTTCTTGTCTTAATAAATCCTAAAAGTGTAATTTACTTGCAAAAGGGAAAGAACAAAGGCACCGAAATTTTTTTGATAACAACACTTGTTAAGGTTGATAAGTTGGGTTTCAAATGGGTGAAGAAAAATGTGTGACAGTTTGTTTTAAGGTGACAACCTAAGTGTTCAGATACTTCCATCTTTTGCTACTTATCAAGCAGTAGCCCCATTGTAGCTTCCACTGTACATTTGCAGGATAGAATACACTGAAGTGGAAGGAGCTGGATTCATCTAGAAAATGTACTTAGACTTATTGGTAAATTAACAACCACAGATCTCTATAATTTTTCTTAGGCTTGCAAAAATAAGACTTGCTTTTTTTTTTTTGGTCTGGCTCTAATTTGTTTTGCATTGCAAATAAGAAACACCAATCCTTTCTGAAAAAAATTCTTTTTTTCTTAAGAGAGTTTTCCAAAGACGATAGATATTATACATTTTCTTCTTTTTCTAATTTGAATCTCATAGGATTTACAGAGGGATCAGTTGTTAGATGCCAACTACTGAGTACATGTCTATGCCCATTTGACCAAAATGTGCATCTGTCCTATAAGCTAATTGTGAATTTTCATTACTGTGTGTGTGCGCACACATGCGCAAACCAGCTTTAAGACTGAAAAGCATTAGGTGTTAAGTTCTAAATTTAAGTTAACGTTTACAGCCTTACGTTCTGTGACCTGATGCTGTAGTGTGGCAATAGTGAAAAGATGGAAGGCAAGATTGCTAAAGTTTCATCGTTGTGTAGAAAAGAAACTATGATGTTAAAAATAATGTGATTTCTCCCCATTGACGTATATTACAAAGAGGTTATTTATTTGTTTTATGCTTAATTAATTACCATGGAGAAGAAGAAAGTTGAACAGTTTTGTATTTCAGACCAAAAACAAGCAAAAAAAGCATATAAGATAATGTGTTCTCAATTATGGAGATCCTTCAAGGTAAAAATGGTGTCCCAAATAATTGCTTCAGACCTCTACTTTGTATGTACGCACACCATTGTAATTAAAAGGCAAGCGCTGGGTTGTGAATTTCATGATCAAGATTGGCTTTTTCTGCCGTGAATTCTTATAATGTTCATAGAACTCCACGATCAAATGAGTTTGAGATGTTGAACTAAATAAAGATAAATAGATGTCTTACGAGAGAACTTCGCAGAGACTTTAAGATGCTGGTGTACCCTACAAACCTCCATGCAGGGCCAGGAATGCAATGTTCCCAAACATATCTCATCATGAACATTTTTGTCCAGAATCTCAAGGGACTAGTGAGTCTTGGAACATACTTGGAGAAATACTGATCTTGACCTATACCAGCACCAACCCTGATTAGCTGTACAATGAGAAAATCACTTTCCTTAGTTCTTTGGCTTTCTAAATTAAAAAAAAAAAATTATAGAATTCCCAGTATATTTCACAAGAATTGAAAATACTCTTGAAAATTCTTGTAATAAAATACTATTTAAAATGAAAATGACACAACTGTTAGATGCTGAGTCAGAGCAGTTGGCTAACCTTGCTAACCAGCTAAAACCCTTTATTTGGGCAGTAGGCTCCCTGCATGCATAATTTTGTTCAGGATTCAGCAAATTTCTCTATAGCATACACTTTAGAGAATCTTACAATGAGTTGAAAGCATAAATATTAAATGTTTAAATGCCAGGGAACTGTTCAAAGTGATTTGAACTTTTCTTCTATTCGTTCCGTGTACATTTATTATGCCAAGCAGTTACCTAGGATGTGGGGACACAAAACTGAAAAATGCAAGGTCTGTATGTAAGGAGATACATAGGCAGGGAAGACAGACACACAAAAAATAATAAACAAGAATCATTCGGTGTGTTAAGGTCTATGGTGTGGTGGAAACCGTAGAGTTCTATGGGTGCATGTGGTAGGGGTTTAGGTAAATTATTCATACTGGGAAAAGCAGATAGTAACATTTGAGCTGGTTCAAGAAGGAATTGAAGAAATTATTCAGGCAGAGAAAATATATTCCGAGAAGGCAGGATGGCAAGTACACAGGCATGGGAAAAATCATGGTATGGTTCAGGATCCAAATATAAAGCTCATGGGGAGGGGAAGGAAGCTAGAATGACAAGTGAAAACGATGATAGAGCTTTTAAATGTTATGCCATGGACTTGGATGTTTTCCTTTGGGCATTGGAGAAACCACTAAAGGACCTACATATATGAGAGGTGAGATAGATGATAGACAGCCAGCAATAGAGGATACTTGTTTTTTTCTGACATGTGTGAATGTATGAGAGCATGACTGTACATTGGGAATAGAGTTTGGGGACTTGAAAAATTGTATCAGCTAACAAAGTTTACCAAGGACAATTTGTCCTTGCTATGGCAATTAAAAACAAAATAATTGGGGTGCTTGGGTGGCTCAGTCTGTTAAGCACCCCACTCTTGATTTTAGCTCAGGTCATGGTCTCAGGATCGTGGAATCCAGCCCCACATCAGGCTCTGCACTTAGCAGGGAGTCTGCTTGAGATTCTCTCTCTCCCTCTCCCTCTGTGCACCCCACCCCTACGTGCTCTCTCTCTCAAAAGAATAAATAAATCTTAAAGAAACAAAAACAAAATAATTAATTACTATGTTGTTGTATTCTCTATCACTGACTTTCAAATTATTTTTATCCTCTGAATCCTTTGCTTATGGTTTCTGCAATAAAGAAAACGCAGTGAAGAGGAAATTACTTTATTTGATTGGTGGAGATACTGGTATGAGAAGTGCAAGGGAACAATCCAACTGGGCCCTGGGGAATTTAGGAAAAATCCTGGGAACACAGTGAGACAGAGATTGAAAACCACTCTTCTAAGTATTGAAAAATCATACATGGACCAAACATGCTAACTGACTTATTTTCTATTTAAGAAAGGCTTTTTGCTTTTTAAAATTCTCTAAATCTTTGGGTTTCTTTCTTCATTCAATAATATTTATTGAGAACATACTGCTTGCCAGGCCCTGGGCTACACACGGGGACAACGGTGGTGAACACAGACAACATCCTTATGCCCAAGGAGTTTATAGGTTAGAAGGAAGATAAGCAAATCATTCCCTAAGTCAGTATGAAGCTAGCACTCCATAAAGTGTTATGAGAGAGACCTCTGAGGCACCATGGACCATTATGCAAGGGGTTGATCTGGTGAGCCAGGCCAGAGGAGGCTTCCCATGGACAGCTTCATTCATGCAAGATGGGCAGAAGGTGGAGCTAAATGGTGAAGGAGTGAAATACCAGGCTGAGGGAACAGTGTGTGCAGAAGTGCTATGAGGAGAGTGAGCGTGATACATCTGGAGAGCTGTCTACTGGCCAGTCTAGCTGGTGGGGGGTAGGTGGGTAAGGATGTGGGTGTTTGTATGGGAAGCTAGGGAGGTGAGGGGAAGTGGAGAGAGTTGGGAGAGTTTTGTAGGCTGAGTTGAAGAGTTAATACTCATCTGAAGAGCAACGGGAAGCCATGAAATGATTGAAGGCAATGCAGCACGATGGCTTGTTTTTTGAGGTGACACATGGCATTGTTTCTATAGGCTATTTGTGGTGAATATGTCAAAGTTTGCTTTACATTAAAGATTCATAGGTTTTTGCCTACACATGTTTCTGACTGCCATTGATCTAAGATTCAGGGATTTTTAGGAATTTAACCTAATGTAAGTAACCCCTTATGGAGTTCTCTTTTAGGTTTTCATACTTTCAGGATCATAAGATTTGTTTTCAAAATAACTCCAGGTCAACAAAATGACTGGCAAAATATCAAACATTTTGTAAAAAGAATGGAAGGTGTGCTGCTTATATTATAACAAAATTCTACCAAAACACTGGAAGGTTGAATGCCATTGACCTATGATAATTAACTTGAAGAGAAAAACACAGTGTTAAATTAATTGCTCAGCTGGAAATTATTTAGTAATTCTCTGACTTTTAAATCCCGGGGGCTTTCTTCTTGCTATAATATTGTTAGACATCTTAAAATCATCTTAAAATGTAAATTTTGGGAGGCATTACTTTCCTTCACTTGTAGTTTGCAAGTGTTCCTTTATGTGTCTAATAATAATAATAAACATTGCTTGAGTGCTCAATATATAGTGAACACTAAATCTAAGCATTTCACATAACCTCTATCATGTTACCCTCACAATTGCTTGCATAAAGTAGGAGTATTTTTACTCTTATTTACAGACAGAAAACAGGCTTTAGAAAAGATGACTTATCCAAGGTTGCACCCGGTAGAGAGTGGCTGAGTGGTTTGAACCCCAAAAGCCTGTAGAGCCCGTTGATTAATTACAACATTGTTCTGCCTTGAAAATCAATAAAAATAAATGTAGAGTTGTACATTTCATGGTACTCAATAAATTTCTAACATATGGGAAGAAGAAAAGGACTGGTATTATCAACTCAGGGTAAATGTGGGTGGGATTCAGTGGCCCTTTGTATTCTTAGGAAGATTTTTGACAGAGAGAAAGATAATAGATTAGATTTGGTTAGCAGTTAGAATTGGTTAATGCCAGCCTATTTGACATTGAAATGTTGTGAGTCAGAAGCATCCAGAATCTCCCCAACCAGTAGAATCTGGAACCTACATGTGGTTACTTGGCAGGCAGTAGGAGATAAAAGAAGGCTTGGTGAAATTAATCTATTGACAAATTGTTAGCTAATAGGAGTAGAGAGAGTTTTGGAGTAATGCTTTTATGTATTCCATTTAAGTGCCTTCTTGCTGACCCAGTTGACCTCTTTGTGACAAACAAAAAGGAAACCTCACATTAGGGTGTGACTTTTACTCAGCCTTCTATCAAGGAAAAGAAAGTACACAAACTTGTGCACAAATGCTGGTGAGTCAAGCTACGGGGTTCAAATTCTGCTTCAGTTACTCACTTGCTGAGTGACCCTCTACAAGCTAGTCAAACTTTCTTAATCTCAATTTATCTGTAAAATTAGCATAACAGTACTTCCCTCGCTGTGTTGTTATGAAATCCCTGGGTTCACTGGGCTTCGAGGTCGGTGTTCTTTCCACTATGCCATGCTAGATAATAGAAAACAAAACCCGAGGCCATAATAAGCAATGGATATGAGGTAATGTGCCCTCTATTAGGGATAACTATTCATTTTTTCATTGAATGCTCATTATAGTCAGACTAGAGTCTATTGGCTTTGCTCCTTAAATGTCAAGCTAACTTGTAATATTTACATGGAGGAAAGGGGTCTTGTCATTGCCACTGTGGTGTGGAAAGGGAGTGTTGCATGAAGTACAGATAGATACGGAACTAGGGAGATCAGTGACCTCAGGTACAGGCCCAGCTTGATCAAGTCTCTATACTTCTGGCCCTTCATTTCTAAAGGGAAGGACTAGATGACACACTGGGCCAGATATTATTCATAATTTTATGGTTGGATTCAGAAAATTTTGATACATACAGGAGCTAAGCAAAGGGATCTAAAGAGATAGCAAGATGAACTACAGAAAGAATAAATGATACCGCTTATCAGTGACATCAAGCAAACTACAAGGTGTCAGAAGCACCTGGCTGTGCCCAGATAGGGTTATATTCCAGAGAATCTTGGATGTCTAGAAAGAAGTCTGGAATTATTCCATTAGGCAACAGGATCACCAAACAAAGGCAGGTCCCAAATGTCTCTGTCATGTCAGCAGACATGAAACCCAGACCTAGAACTTTTCTGTTTAAATGATCTTGGATTCCATCTTGTTTTTCTTTGGTGTCCATGGCCTTACCTACTAAGGATCTGTTGCTAAGATTCTCCAGTTACGCTGTTATGTGTGTTCACATAAAATACCATGATATACTTTAAAATGTAGCCAGCAATTGTATTCAGCATCCTGACTGTAATTTGCATTTGGATTATTTAAGCTATCTTGTGTCTCAACATGTGAAACTCTCTCTGTAGAGTATTTTCGGCTTTCTCACACACAGCTTTCACATGGTCCATGAATCAACAGGGATCTTCTTTCAGATGAGTCATTTTTCCTTTCTTGATTTCTAAATGCCTCAGAGTCACATAACCCAAAGCTAGTGTTCTTTCCTTCTCTTTGAAAACTACAATCAGCGTGTTTAAAATGCACTCTTCTTAAATATGGAAACAATACATATATAACAGAGACAAAAAATATGGGTCTTCAGTTTCTTGCCCTCTGAAGAAGGAAGAGCCTTTTGCTTCTGGGGCAGAAACCTGCAAGGGTGGGCTTTCCATGCCTTTATTTTTCTGCTTGAAATAGGGGTTAAGCTGCAGAACCACAGAGACACCAAGACAGATTGGAAACCACTCATGAGATTGACCAAGAATAAACCAGCAAAGCAAGAGGGGAGAAGCTAAAGGAAAGAAGGCATACAAGCGCTGAGTTTTAAGTGAGAGTTTTGAGCGGTTCTGTTGGGAGAGTAGGGTGATTTTGAGGTATGCTCCACTCTGTGAGATAGTGGGAGAAAGTTGGAAAGAGATTTTTTTTTTTCTCCTATGATGTGGATGTTATTACATTTGACGGTGGAAAGAGATTTTTGAGGTACTTCTGTTTTCCTAGTATACACCGTCTCTTGCAGATTACATTAGCCCCCCCCCCCATTTTTACTAGTGGGGCTTTTTTTTTCGTTTTTTAAATTTTAAAAGAAATCAGTCCTTTTTTAAGGAGGCAGGAGAATGCTGAGGTGGCGTAGCACGCAGCAATGCTGGTGGGAAGGATTTGCTACTCTATTCATACCATAAGCATATAGTTCTAGTGGCCAGTGTGGGGAATGAGGTAGCTTAATGAAGAAGAGATTCATTGAAAAAAAAATATTTTTCTTTTCCTGTTTTTCTGACATTTGACTTGACCATGCTGAAAAGAAAAGTTAAAATAAAAACAATAAATATAAAAAATGTAGAATTAATCTAGTAAGAAACCAGGATACTGAAATTTTCAAACTATGTCAATTAACTAATATAAAATATATTTATGTTTTCATACTTTGGGGGGCATCTATTCTTGCTTTAAACTTAATTTTGACCATTGACAAATTGTTTTCCATTAAATATAGGGCAGTCCTCTCTTATTTGTGGACACAGGAGCTTACTGGCCCTGCCTTTGTGTTTCTGTCATTTTGTCCTTTTTTGTATTTATTTACCTTTCTAATTTCCCTTCTTTGGGGAATTTATTGAGAGGAAGAGCTAAGTCATATATTTGTTTTTCTTCCATTTTTGTTATCTTAGAAAAAGCCCTACATAGCAACTGGTCATTGACTGTCTGAAGAATCACTTTTAAAAGACACTATTGAATTTTTTTTTTTTAAGATTTTATTTATTTGACAGAGAGAGACACAGCGAGGGAACACAAGCAGGGGGAGTGGGAGAGGGAGAAGCAGGCTCCCCACTGAGCAGGGAACCCGACGTGGGGCTCAATCCCTGGACCCTGGGATCACGACCTGAGCCGACAGCAGACGCTGAACGACTGAGCCACCCAGGCGCCCAGACACTATTGAATTTGAATTGAGATCTTTTATATTATTGTCTACCATCATACAAATATTTTTAAAAATCCCATCTACATGACAATTTTACAGATAAAATTGTCTGTTAGTCTAAAACTAACAGACTTAATAAGTCTCTGGCAATGGCGGCCAATACATGTGGTTCTCCCAGGATCAATAATTCCATTAAATACACTAACACATTTTTTTGGAAATTACTTTGAAATTATATATGATCAATCTCTTTAGCTTCACCCTCAGATCCCTCAAGGCCTCTTCTTTTCCTTCTTGGTTGTGACTATGCTTAGTCTGAAGCAACAAGTGTATTTGAAAGGAACAGAACAAGGAATCCCTCTACATCAAATGCTACCTTGCCAACATCATTCTATTTTCCCCTTGCACATAAGCTAAAATTTCTCACTTGTACTCTGTACTATTGCTAAATAGCAATGCACAGAATATCACTCCCCAATTTCCAATCAAAGGCATATTAATTATTGTTTCTCCCTTCTGCTTATTTAATGAATTCAGTGGATCCAAATTGCCATGACCAGAGTAACAAGAAGCGTTATTAAAATTATGGAAAAATTTAGAATTTAACAAAATCCTGGTTATCCTTAATTCTCATCAATCCTACTTCATAAGTCTCTTAAAATGTAAATTGCTTCAATTTCACAACTTACAAAAATTACATTATTTTGAACTTTAAAAAATAGTTTTCATCATTAAAAGTAATTACAAATCCAGTTTTATATTTGGCCTATCCAAAATCCTTCCCAATGCACATGTGTTATGGCAGAATTGGGGACAGTTTTGAATTTATGTTTCCCATCTCCAACAAGAAGCATTGTGAGCTATATGTTCATTTAAGAGCAGAATCTTACCCATTGTACATAACGACAGTATAGACAATTGTGATGATTTGGAGATTTGTGAAAATTGCAAGCTATATCCCAAGTATCAAAAGATGCTCTCTGGGCTTTTCATGGAAATCATGGGTATTGCTAGTGTTTTGTGAAAAAAACTTGCTCATAAGGGAAGTTTGTATGTCAAGAAATAGAGGATAGGATAGTCTTTGGAAGGAAATAATACTCATTTAGCAGTATAATATTTCATAAGAAAAAGAAGTGCCTGGAACTGGAAAGATGATTTATTTTTATGCTATTAATAAAGCCTTAATAAAGGGATTTTTAATGTGAATATGCCATGATCATTCTCTCTTGTATGGTGATAGAGTAATTTGCCTACTTAGAGGGTATTCTTCCAGACACAAGATGATTCTTCAGTGTTATTGTATAAGTAATTGCATTTTAAAGGCTATAAGCCTCACAGCATCTATGTCTAGCACTAAAGTTCTAAGAGGCAGAAATAGATCATAGCATTCCACCCATTGCTCTGACAACCTTTAAGTTTGCACAGAATTATTTCTTCCTAAATCCCAGACTCCATCTATTCACTTATTCCTATGTGCCAGAAACCATGCTGGCTTCTGGATGAGGCAAAAAAGGTGAGAAAGCCTCAG
This sequence comes from Mirounga leonina, assembly GCF_011800145.1. Lineage (NCBI taxonomy): Eukaryota > Metazoa > Chordata > Mammalia > Carnivora > Phocidae > Mirounga > Mirounga leonina. The sequence continues at coordinate 84,750,818 of NW_023270377.1, read as the reverse complement.
AAGAATAAGCTTGAAAACTATTGTGGAAACACGGTGAACATGTGATTGGTACATATCTTGACTCAAAATCTCTCCTTTGGTGAACCTTCCCTGGCCACAATATCAACAATATTAATCACCCCCCTCCAATACCACACATCTTCTTTGCTTCGATCTTTATTGTTAGAACTTAGCACTGTTTAACCAAGAAAACTATGTAATATATTATGTAATATAAAGATATATTCTATCTAAATTATTTGTCTTATTTATTTTCTGTGTTTATAACTTGAAAGTGTTTATAACTTGAAGGTTTCACGAGATTAGAAAATTTTATCTATTTTGTTCAGTGATATATCCCCAGTACATAGCACGTAATGGAAGCTTGATAAGTAGTTGCTGAGTAAATGAAGACAGAATGATTGGCAGTATGGTATACTTTTACAATGAAATGGAAACACAAGTGGAAGCTAGCTTTGGCCAAAATTTATATATGGAAAATTATATTTGATCTGGGTTTTGATGGATGAGTAGGAGTTCACCTGGCAGACAAGGCAATGTGGAGAGAAGCTAATTCGGAAGGGAGAACAGTACCTACTACTGAGTGTGGGGATGTCAATTCTGGGATAGAGAATAAAGTCAATAGGCATTTAGGGGAATTTAGCCGAGAGTGGAATGGTCAGGAAGGGTCAGAGAAGAAGGTTGATGAAAGAAGATCAGAAAACAGTTAGAGACTGGACTATTGAGAATCTTTTATGTTATGGTCAGAAGTTGGAATTTCATTTTTAAGGCAATGAATATCTTTGAAGGATTTTCTGCAGGGAAAGATCAGATTTGCCCTTGAAAGATCACTCTGTTGGCAGCATGGAGAATGGATAGGTATTCAATATTTGTTGAGTTAATGAATGATTTCTCAACATTAGACCTTTCAATTTGGTGGTTCTTCAAGCTTTACTATAAATATTGACAGATTGGGAAAATAAATAACTCTGAATGATGGAGCAGTTCTAAAGAGGAGGACAAGATTGCACCTAATTTTTCAGAACATTAAAAAGGGGGAAATTTCCCTAAGCCCCTCATTGTATCCTCAACTTTTCCTATCTTGACACTAATCTTGGTTATTTCTGTTGATAATCTTTTTTTCTCTGAAAATCATTAACTGTCTTAAACAGAAGCTTTCTACTTTAAAAACAAAAACAACTTTTTGACTTTTTGCTGTCTGCCAAAATTGATTTGCTACAAATCAAGTTTAGCTATGTACTTCGTATTCATTATAGAAAGTAGTTAATGCAAATTTAAATATCAATGCTCCCCACCACAGATGAAAACAAACTTATATAAAAAACAGATTGCTAGGCAGGCTTTGAGGAGTCTCTGATATGCACACATTCAGAATGATTGCTCGTTCCAAATCCCTTCCAATAACACACCTCTCATTCTCTCACCTGTCCCAGTACTATGGGAATTAGACCTTAAATGAAAAATAGTTTTCTCTGATAGTTCTTGGGAAGCAGTGTGCATCTTTAGCCCCAAGTGAAGAATATAGATAATTTGGTATTTCTTCTTTCAAAGCCTAACATGGTTAATGACTTTATCAAGAATAAAAATTATAGGTATTCTCACAATTGCTATTTGTTAACAAATATTGCTAAATGTTAACAAATATTTTTTTTAGGTTATATGGATTGGCTTAATATAAAAAATTTTTTTTGAGCTAAGACTTTAATTATGAAATTAGTTATTCAAGAAAAAAATTTAGGTAGCAAAGTAGTAGAGCAAGTATTAAGGAAGTGCTAAACTAATTTTCCTTAATTAAATAAAATTTCTCTGGCTGTGTTATATAAACCAGCATTAACTCCATGTGAAAATTTTCATTTGTCATGAACAAAATAGTATTTGTGGAAAACTTGACATAAAGTGTTTAGAAATTTATACTAGGCTGGTAAATCCTGACCATTCCAAGGGAACGCTGAGAATGTCACACAGACCATGGCCAGTGAAGGGCATTGTATATGTCACATTTAAGTATCTTATGCATTTTTTACTGAGTGTCTCATAGGCTTCAGGCAGATAGGAATGAAGAAGATCAGTAAGACCCCCCTGTGACAGAGCTCACTGTTCAGTGAAAAGGGGAGAAAGACAATGAACAAATAAACAAGTAAACTACAAGAAATATCAAGTAGTCATAGGGTTTTGATGAAAACAAAACCAATGAGGAAGGCTGCGGGGCTATTATGTGGTCAGGATAACCTTGCTGAGAAGACAAGACTCCCATTTGATCCCTGGTTTTCTCAGAAGGTTTCTCTCACTTCAACAGTATGCAATTCAACAGCAACAAACCACACCAGCAGCTCAGTGGTTTGAGTTGATCATTTACCATTTTTTTTTTTTAACCTTACACTGCTAGCATTTGAAAGTTACCTGGCTTTATCAGCAAGTACATTTGCTTTCAATCTGATTTCCTGTTTAATGGCATTTAAAACTACCTCAAAAAATGGAAATTACACTTTCAATAGTTAAAATTATCTTAGGGGTTTGGAGTATGTGAAATCAGAGAAGAGCTACAATTAGCCTAAGCCAGTTCAAGCTTCCCCCACATGGTTTTACTAATACCCTTCGAATTCCGACTTCTGCCATTCTAGCCATATGTCTCTTTAAGCAGATACACTCTGTAATGCCAAAGTGTGTCAAGGACATCGTTAGGTTACCAAAATCATTTTTATGTGCAACTTTTTGTAATATTCCGAAGTACTCTTCCACCTGAACCCCACCCCAACCCCTAAAATATAATTTTAATAACACACATTAAAATGTCATGCTGATAATAAACCCGGAGATATATTACAGGGAATCTGTCTGCATTTTTTTTTTTAACGCCTTTTGGCACTAACATAATGGCGTCAGCACATGGACTCACACACGTTGCCTGAAATCTTTTTTTTTTTTTTTTTTGCAGGTTTTGGGTACAAAGTAGTGCAAAAATTCATAATGATGATATTCAGTGCATAAATGTCAATTTAAGAAAGAGCTAGGAGTGTGGGAATATAAATTTGTGTTTGAGAGATGTACTGAAAGAGTAGAACGGTACATATATGTGATGTGGCTTTTTGGTTTCTGATCACAGCTTTATCATCATATTATTCTGTGTTGCTGCTGGGGAAAGCAACAAACAGTGGCTTCTGCCATCTCAGTTAACAGAGATCTCTGGAAATTGCACCTGTTCATTATATGAGAAAGCCTTCTGTGGGCAGAGAGGAGGAATTCAGTTTTATTCTCAAACTGTTGCCTAATTCTTATAACTTCTGCATATTTTTTTGAGTCATGATTGTACAATCTGCTACCCATTTGGGGATAAAAACATTATTGAAATTGAGCATACTAACTTTAACCGAGCTGCATTTTTTTTTGTGAATTGGGTTGTAAAGTTGACGGCCACGATAGAGCCATGTCCTGTAAAAATTAGCATACACACGCACACACTCACACACACACGTATTCTCTCGCAAACACACCAGGGAAGACATCACTTAGCACTTGGAAGCTCATTACTCTTCTAAAATAAAGAGTTAATTTTTTTTTTTTCCCTACTGCTCTTCCCATCTTTGAAACACCATGAGTCACGGTGTTTCCCATTTAACGAACACCACGGGTTCTTTATTGTCTGTGAGGCTTCCGTGTACTGCGATAAATTTGAATTAGATATGTTATGTCCCAATTGACAGTAGTGATTAAGCCAAAAATAAGTGCATTCTCCTTTAAATGTTAGCTGCAGCATCCAGCAACATTCCCTACATTATGCTATACTGAAACAAGTCAGTCTGCACAGACCAAAATGTTGATGGATATACAGCAGATCAAAAAGAGGAGAGTCATTTCGAAGCGCTTGCTATCTGTCTGAGACGATAGGCTTCTGAATTTGTACCTCTTTGCAAAAGAGGCTTCACATTATTTTGTCAGTTTGTTTCAATTTGAGAGGTGTTGAAAATTGGTATTCATTTTTTTGATATAACCCTTAAATTGTACAATTTAAGAAAACTGACTGAAAGAGATAAATTAAATGGGTAGAAATATTTTCAAATCAAAGACCAACTGACATATATAAAAATGATGTATGTTTCTTACATGGTCCACAGGGAGAATTCTGCAGGCTTGCTATGATCTCTACAATTTGCTTCAGGGCAAACTAGATTCTGGGATATTCTATTATCCCTTTGGTCTGTTTATCATGGAAACTGATGTACAAATCCAGAGTTCTTTTTGGTCTCTTTCTTTATATATGGTTGGAACTGGTAAGAATTCACTTATCTCATGTCCTCACCTTCGGTAAAGTGCTACAGAAGAGTTCAGTGACCAGTAATCAATTATTATTGAGAAGCAATCAATTGCTAATTTCCATAATTATGCACATCTAAACACTATGAACAAGAAAGAGAAACAAAGCTGCACTCCAAGCATTGCCTTGTTAGCAGTATTTTGTTAACACAGGCTCTAAAAAAAGCTGCCGCAGCTGGTACCACAAATGTGTTTCCAGTATTCAGGCCATCAACGTGATTCGTCGCTAAATGTATAGAATCAGCTTCTTGCTAAAAACTACAATTACAGGTGATATACAGATTGAAATCACAGGGCTGGTTTGTCGAAGAAAATTGTCCTAATGATGGGTTTTCGGATGGGGAATGCAGCTCTTTTCTTTCTCTGTGATGGGTTGTGAAGGCAGCTGCACCTGCCTCTATGCTGTATTCTGCCGCACTTAATGATATCTGATGATATCATTAGGCAAAGTGTTCATAAACAGATGTTGAGCCTGTGCCTAAATGCTGTCAGATGAGCGGTTGCTGGCCTGAAACAGTATTATTTATATAGAACATTTACGTTTGTTATGTTAATAACCCCACTATTAGCTCTCTGGATGTTACGTTAGGAATGTAAATGTAGTTAATATGAATAACAACCTCTTTACTCTTTGTGCTGCAGTTGAGTATAACTTTTAGGCTCTGGGAGAGAAACAAAGATACCCCCATCAAGTCCTTTTGACTTCTTTTTTTTTGGCACCATTCGAAATTTTGATCAGAAGATAAACGGTAAATTTCATAGGACAGATGTTAAATATTAGGATTTGATTTTCCTAATAGTTAATAATTGCAAGAGATTCTGATATCTGTGGGTCTTCTTGTGTCAGCCCAATCTGTGACCCTAATACTTTAGAGTGGTTATAGGTGGACACCAAATTGACAAGTATCCATTTCAATGAAAAAGACCTAAGCAAACTGTTGGATATGGACCCATTTTGTTTCAGCTCTTTTTTCTGACACTATCACTTTTCTTGCCCATATAACATGTTGGGACACTAAAGTCATATGCCACAGACATTTTGTTCATATCTGTGTTGATGATTTAGGCATTACCTGGATGTTATCGTTGTAGTGCTTAAAAATGTTACAATTACTGTGTGTGTGTGTGTGTGTGTGTGTGTTTAAGCCAAAGTTGAATTTCATATCTCATAGTTAATTCATGCAGAGTAACTTATGTAAATTCTGACAGTCATAAAATGTGCACTAGTTCTACGAAACACTGTTCTACTGTGATGGCCACATTATTTTTTGAAAGTGTCTTTGTCATTTTTTATGACATTTTAACTCTTGGAATTCTCAATACTGAAAAATCGCACTCACCTCTTTTCGAGATCAGAAAAATTGTTATTTCGAATTTTTAATGAAGAAAAGAATAGTGTTAAACTGGTGCTTCATTATAACCATAATTAGAGGTTAGAGTGATTTTTGAAGTGTCATTCTCATCTCAATTAATGCTTATGAAATCATTCATATTGCTAAAACTGGCAAAGATGTCCATGTGTGTTTGTTTCGGTCTGGAAGTGTGAACAATGTACTAGAGGTACATGTTTACACATGTAACTTTCTCCTTTTCATCTTCCACTTGAGGATAACCTGAGTTACTTGTGATTTTAAATAATCATAATGCAATCTGAGAGATGGTAGCTTTTCCTATGCCTTCTACTACCTGTCATTTCAGTTGTGATCTTCTGGAAAATTCTAGAAATTCCAGATTCTTTTTATATGGAGATTTACTATTGTCTTCCAAATAAGGAACTAGGAAAAGTGAATTAAATCAGAGGATATTCTGTTCCATATAAAGTACTTCTTAACTATGATGTTTACATGGATATTTAAAAAAAAAATCTCTTAACTTCTTAAACTGGAACACTTAGAAGATAACTTTTCTTAAATTGTGGCTCTAGGTAGTAAAACTATAACGAACTTTGCCTGTACAAGATATCTGGGTACCGGAAGGAATGAAATAACTCTCAACATATTCTGAACAACATGTGGGAAGTATCTTTTATCGGGAGAACTCTAGAGCAGTGAGTAGGGTGGTCCCACTGCTATGACCTTGTACTTTGATTTGCTTGACACACTAGAAGTAGTTCAGAAGAAACTTGAGGATTGCCTTTTTATTTGTTCACCCAGTCAACATTTAGGAAAGCTAGCCAATAAAAATGTTCATTCTGAACTCCTCAGAAATTTAGATCGATCTGAGAGGATAAAAGGAACTCCTGAAAGCATCAACTATTGCTGAAACAAGATCAATTCATCAAAGTCTATTTAAGAGGTGTGGAAGTCTACCACTATCTCCAAGAAGGCTTCGTTTCCTGTCTTCTCTTCGGTAGCAGTAATTCTGACCAGTTCCTTAGGATGAATGTGTGTCCCTTAATGGTATAGATTAATTGTATACATTAATTTATTTTCCTTCTCAGAGATGGTAAATGATGTAGTCATCTAGCTTGTAATTTTCCAAAATGTTTCAGTTTCTTGTGTTGAAATTGGGTGAAGGCCACTTTGTAAAAATATCTCTTCTGCAGCCAGTTGGTACATTCTACCTTTTTTTTAAAAAGTGTTTTTATTTATCTGAGAACTAGACTTCTATGAAAATCTCTTTTTAAAAAAAATTTTTTTTTTAAGATTTTATTTATTTGAGAGAGAGAGAATGAGAGACAGAGAGCATGAGAGGGAGGAAGGTCAGAGGGAGAAGCAGACTCCTTGCTGAGCAGGGAGCCCGATGTGGGACTCGATCCCGGGACTCCAGGATCATGACCTGAGCCGAAGGCAGTCGCTTAACCAACTGAGCCACCCAGGCGCCCCGAAAATCTCTTGATGCATAATAAACACCATGTGTACTGGTCTGATGACATGTTTTCCCTATCTGGAGGGTTTGTTGTTTTTCCTGTGTCCCACAGTAAATTCCAGCGTTCAAGTGGAAGGCAGTGAATGAATCTGGAATCAAGTGACGTGAATTCTAGCCTTGGCTTAGCAAATCACCTTGTATGTTTGAGCAAATGCATTACCCTTCTGAGCCTAAATTTTTCTGTTGTAATATATTTCTGCCATCTTATTCTCTTGCTTCTTGGAAGGATATCTAAAAAGATTATAAAATATTAAGATCTGTAGAAGAATAGTATGAGTCCAATTTCAATTGAAACTTAAGTGGCAGTTAATATTGTTATATTAAAATATAATAAGCCATTTTGAATAAACACATTAAAATAAACACTTATTATAGAATACCTCCTTGTGATGATAGCAATGATAATTTTGTCATTTATTAGGTTAGTTTTTAAAATTATTTTCTTAATTTTTTGTTTATGCCGCTGCAAGGGGGGGTGGCATACAAAAGAGGAGGTATACAAAAATATAACTTTGCCAACACAAATAATACAGATTCGTTTATTGTCAGAATATCTACCTCTCCCCTCCAAAGGTGAAAGCCACTTAAAAGAAATCTGCCTTTTTGAGTTTATAATTAGCGTAATTTTTAGCATGTTTTTATACAACATATCTTTGATTCACTGATATGGCATCCTGTGTCTCCTAATGTGTATTCTTAGTTGAACAACCAGGAACTTTTAGCACTTGCTTGAGTTTCAAAGTCTGTGATAGTTAGGACATTTCATGTAGAACTTTACACTTTAAAGAATGTAAGAAAAATGTTTGCCTTTTAAAAGTAAAACTAGTATCTTCAAAAAATGGGTCATAACTGGTTTTATATTAAAGACAAGTTAGACTCACTTAAGAGATACTAATTCATTCAGTATTTTATTTTAGTATTTATTTTTCTTATTTATGAAATTATTTGTTTTGTAATTAGATGGGCCTCAAGGAGCAAATAGAAGATATAGAACATTTAGTCAACTGTCACTGCTCTCTTTGTGTATTTTCTTGAACTTTATTAATATATCCATTATGTGATAGTATGCTGTTTGAAAGTATGTGGTTTATAGTGTGCCCAGAATGTCATCAGGGGCTCTGTGAGAGGAAATATGGAGATATCCAGGTTAGGAGACATGCCATAGGCATTAAAGTGAACAGTTTAAGAATGGATAAAGTATGCAGAGGTTGCTTTTGCCAATAAAAAATGTAAAAAGTACAGCATTAATAGGAATTTCTACTTGTTATTTAGGATATGAGAGGACTATGGTTCCGTTCCTACAGTTTTGTGTTGGTGCCTTAGTCTAAAATGGCCATGAGCAATCAATGAATAAGAAAACTACTTTGAAGGATCATTCATTGTCATACAGGTTTCTGATAAGGCACATCCTTTTACTGGGTGCGTTCACATCATCAGGGAATTGTCCAGCAAAGAACTGCTACTTCAGAGCTGACTGTCACCTAGAAAGAGGGAGAGTGAAGAGGAGGAAAAGGAGAGAAGGAGAAAGCAAGACTACTGAATTTTTGAATATAACACTAGTAAGTAAATTCTGCCTTCATGAAGCAAAAGTCTTAACTGGACAAAGTATGAGTGAACTTGCCTCAGGTGGTCAGAAACACCAGTTACTAGGGTCCATTTCTTTTACAAGGAAGAGCTTTATAACTTGGGGGTCTATGCTGACTGTGAGGGTGGCCCGAACTTGGGCCCTTGTAATTACTTTAGCTTGCAATTAAGCAACAGACTTGTGGTGGGAGGGTTAATGTCAGAAGATTCACCATTGTCCAATCTTGTGTCTACATCAATAAGATTGAACTAATTGCTAATTGGCATTTATAAAATGAACTACTCTGGTGCCCTGGAACTTTGCTGGAATGTGGCATGGAATTAGGAATATGATATTTCTATCATAGAAAAAAAGAATGGTATTTACTCCTGGAGGTATCATAGAGTCCCATTACGATATTTTTATCTGTAAAATAGCCAAATATATGAACCATCAGAGGAGTGTTTATAGGACCAGTTTATCAGTTATAGCATACATTTATTCGCAAGATATGGATCTCTTAGAATGCATTACCTTGGACAACATTGTTAGAATCTGACATCATTCATCAAGAATTAAGGCAAAGCTTCCCTCGGAATGTCCCTACCTTCCAACCATCATCATAACAATACTTTGTGGTTTGGATTCATATTGTATTGCAGAATTTTAAAGGTTTGTTTTCCCCATTGCCCAGAATATCTTTTTTTTTTTTTTTTTTTTTTTAGATTTTATTTATTTATCTGACAGAGAGAGACACAGTGAGAGAGGGAACACAAGCAGGGGGAGTGGGAGAGGGAGAAGCAGGCTCCCCGCGGAGCAGGGAGACCGATGTGGGGCTCGATCCCAGGACCCTGGGATCATGACCTGAGCCGAAGGCAGATGCTTAACGACTGAGCCACCCAGGCGCCCTGCCCAGAATATCTTAACATGTTTAATGATTTTCAGGCTTTTATGGTATATTTTCCAAAGAAATTTATAATTTGGGAAACATCTATTCAAGGAGTTTTCTTTATATACTATTACCATCTAAATAAATCAGTAAGTATTGTCAAGAAGTTACTAGAAAATTGCGTTTTTAAGATTTAATAGACCTTTAATAGATTTGCCTTTTCCTACCTTCTAGAGTCATTGAAATAAAATAATGATCTTCAAAATGTGGTTCTCTTCAAAACACCTAAATATTTGAGGTTTAATTTCAATCATTCATGATTAGCATTATTTTTTAGAGTAGTGTTTTCTAAAATGTGGCTTATGGCCTCCATGATGCTTTATGGAAGAATTAGCCATGGCCAAATAAGTTTGAGGAAGTTTGTGTGCATTATTACCCTCATAGAGAGTCACAATAAAAAATTAACATTAAAAAAGAATGTAAGAAGTTCTGCATAAAAACATTTTCTTGCCTAATTCAGTTTTTAAAAATTTATATAATTATGGAATCCTTTTTCTCTTTAGATTATATACTGCAGAACCCAATTCACTCTGCAAAACACTGTTGTTGTTTGTTGTTGTTGTTGTTGTTTTATGAACAGGATAGGCAGATTACTTACACATAAGTAATCTGAGTCATCTTAAAATTTCTAATTTCTTCCACATTCTCTGAATCTGCCAGTTGAATATCTAAAATATGTTGCCCAGGTGAATATACATCCTTCCTAAAGAGTGGACAAAGAATCTTTGACATTTCCATGACATCATTACTAACATCAAGACCGTTGTGTTCAAATTTTACTTTAATAAATACTCTGAATTTTCAAATTTAGGTTTTCTCATACTGTTAAAGTGACAAGAAACACTGAAACAGAACAAAACTTTATAAAAAAATTTAAAGAAACATTCTTTTTCAGAAAAGGAAGAGCTATTACAATGACTTTTAGGAAATTAGCAGGTGTGTGAGCAAGAAATGGTTGGCATTAAGGTAAGGGAAAGAGGAGGCCAGGCCTTTAAGAGAAACTTATGGAGATACAGAGTTTCACTGCTTTTTCGGCAAATTAGGAAAGTGCACCAGTGTATCAATACCCTGTTGATTAATAGGTTAGCATCAAACTAGTTTCTACATCTATATTTAGGCTACATAGTATTTGGTGTGAAGGTGATTTTGCATTCCTACAGACTTCTATATTTTGAGAATCTCAAATCCAGTATATATATATAAATGAAGAACCTGAGTACGAATCATGACACGGCAGAGATATCTAGAAATACTGCCTATGAGTCTTCAACTTGAAACCAAGAATGAAAAGCTTCTTTCCATCCCAGGGATCTAAAATTATGAAATGGGTACAGCCTGGTTTCATTATATTTGTTGATTGATTGAAAAACTAAGGACATGTAACTAGGAAACTGTTTTAGAATACACTGAACTTATTCTGAGGTGTCTTAGTAATTGGTTCTTATTGCTAAATATTTTCTTAGAATGTCAGGAGTCGTTTTTCAGTTCGAGAATGTCAATAACCAACTCACTGACGTCTGGTGCCCCACAGTTGTAATGACGGAGCAGGCGTTTAAGGCCCTAAAGTGATGCTCCCCTCGGTATGATTCTATGTGCTTCGGGATTATTTTTCTTAAAATAAGAACCCTTTGTTTGCATTGGCTTCAGTAAAACCTAAATGGCCCTCTGAACTACTTCCCCATAAATGAATTCCTCACGGGAATGACAATTACCCCACATTCGTGGATGAAAACAAGAGAGTCCTATCATCTCCAAGTGTCTTCACACTTTCACAGGAAACTGGTGAGCTCTGAGGTTCGGTACAGGAGGCAGAGTTTTGAAACTGCTGCTCCTCCTTCCAAAGCGCTGCGCTTACCTCAGTCAGAGTGGAAATGCAGAAATCTGTGACACAATGATAGTGACGCTCTTTGTGCAAACAAGTGTCTCGTTGAAAGCAAAGAAGCACATTGCTTGAAAGGATCCCTCAGAACCTTGAAATAAAAGTATGGCTGCCTAAGAACACACTCGTACACAGAGTAGTATTTCAGCACTGCTGGCTTAGCTAACAAACCAAATATGGTTCAAGTGGCTTAACAATCCTAGAAACGGAAGGCATCCGTTTAATGAGGTCTCCTCTGCTTGAAATTAAAGTAAAGGAGTTTTACGGAGAACCGTATTCAATAACAAAATATTAAATGATAAACACAGATTGCTTAAAATCAGACGGGCCATTTTAAGAAAAGCATTTTAGCTCATCATGATATGTAGCACCTTATTTAAATTAGGAGGTGTTAATTCGTAGCTTGAATAATATATTAATATAATATGTAAAGTGAATGGCATTGTTAATCACAGTCGCGCCTGGAACGACTTTGCTTCTGTGCACTGAATGTTAATTTTGCAAAACATTAATTTCAAAGATTTTGCAGCAGTGCTTTTGTAATTAAATATTAATGTCACATGTTATTGCAGTAGCATGTTTATGAAAGCCGGCAACACTTCAAGTCAACTCATTTGTTTTTATATTTATTCTTGTACATCTGCAATCCCTTCCATTTCACAATTTCAAAGTGAAGGCCATTTTGAATAGTCAATATGTGAACATTTTTCATTGTAAGCGTTTTTTAACATCCAACAGGGTAAATATTTAATGTTGTGTTTTTAGCTGGTATAATTTTTCAGAAAATTGGCTATAACTTTTAACAACTCAAAGGTACCTAAACTGTCTCCAGTTTTGGCTTAAGTGATCTGAAAATAAAGTAGCAATAAATGTGATGAAGCTGTGTAAAAATATTTAAGAATTAGAAGGCTTTATATGAAAGTTTGAAATTAGAACTGTAATTCTGTGCATGGGATATCTCAGCGGTTACTTATTTTCATTATGGCACATACTATCTCAAGAAAACTTAAAAGATAGGATTGACTTTTGGTTAACTTTGTTCAAGTTCCATAACTAGATATAAAAGAGAAAAATCTCACTTTGCAATGATGTACTCTACCCTTATTACATGTTTTGAAGTTATGTATCTGCTTTCAAAGACAATCCATTTTATGCTCCAGCTTACTCCAAGAATACATAATATATGTGTCATTGTATTGGTTTGCCCATGACTATTTTGACCAAATTGCTACATCTGGTGATCTTGCTCATGATACTCTCCCAATCTGCTAATTGCATTAAACCTAAAAATTAACTCATTTCCATTTTTGAACCTTGACAACAAGAAGTAACATTCAAGGAATTATATTTTAAAGCTATTATTTTACCCGTCTAGTAAAATCATCTTTAAAAATCAAATCCCCTAGATACATTTTTTTTTTTTGAATTATGGAATGAGTTACCCAACTACAGAAAAAAAAAAAAAAAAAAAAGGAAAAATCAAGATACATAATGTTTGGTTATGGGCACATTTAACAGTTAAAAATTATATCTGCACCTGATGTTGCATGTTAACAGCTAATGCCATTTGACAGTGATGAAATTAAAGGATGAAGAAGAGATACAAACTACATTTTACAAGCATGATGGGTCTCCAACAATGCCATTTAAATATTATTTGTCACTATTTAAAATGAACCTTTCCCCTTTAAGCTATGCCATTACGCTCATTTGTCCTGTCACCGCTGACAGGCTATATGACTCACACACAAAAATGGTCATTAGGTACTGCATCTTCATCTTATTTAAAAAAAAAAAAAAGAAAGAAAGAAAGAAAGAAAGCATTCTGATGCCTCTAAAAGCCTGTAATTATTTTCATCCAAAGAGATAGTGTTGCTTGGAAGGTAATTTAATAACCTTTTGCATGTACCTGGGGAATGCCTCTCCAGGGGACCAAGGTGCCGACATGCCATTCAGTCGTCAAAACATGACCTTTAATGGTTGCTTGGAGAGAAGTTAGCATGGAATGTTGTACACAGTGCAATGCTAATTCTGCTTTCTAATATATGCAAAATTTAGTTCTTGAGCAATGATCTTTGTAAGATGAATTAATATAGGTACTGCTCCAGGAAACAAAAGAAATTGCACTGTGAAAGCCTCCCTCCACCCATGATCTTTTGTACTTCAGTTTGAAGTAACTAACAACTTGCACAATTTGTATAAAAAATGGTGCGAAACACTCCAGAAGTTGTTTGCTTCTTTTCCCCCTTTAAGTTGGTTGATGAATTCCATTCTATATACTGTGGAAATGTAAAATAGGATTAAAGGGATTTCTTTGTTAAGTTTATTTCCCAAAATAAGGCATTGGCCTCAACTCCATGAAAAAGAAAAAGAGAAGCTTACCTTTAATATACCCTCTCTGTTTTACAACACAATCTATGTGGCTTGCTGAAATTACTAATGCAGTTACTGAGTTAATTAAAAAAAGAAATCTTTCATGGATTTTCCCGTTAAAATGTGATATTTTGAACACAACACTTGCATATACAAAAAGATGCACAGGCTGTTTCCTGTGACAACCAGGTTCAGAAACTCCTTATTTTGGTAGTCTGATATTAGATCCCGCCTTAGTTAGAAATGCTGGGATTTCAACTCCTACCCCTGACATGCCATCCGTCAATTTATTAGCACGCTGGTGCAGTAAGCCACTGAACAGGCTATATCAATTCGTTTAGTTTTTTTCTTTAAAATGTCTGTAATCCTCAGCTCTGCTCTCTCAACCGGTCAGCATTAAAGATTTATGTTGCACTTTTTTTCATTGCCACACCTGAATATGGATTACTTAAATGGGCTGTAAATAATTCATATCTGGGAATAAGTTTCCATTACTGACCAATGTTGTAATTTAATATACTGTATTATGGGTTATACAATTTTAGATTGTTTTCTGTGTGCATTCAGCAGTCAGGCAGACAACAGTTTAAGTAAAAAGGGTGAGATGTTTGTTCAGCTTATTTTCATGTTCACTCTGTGTGCTCAAATCAGCAACAGGGCTAAAGGAAGCAGAAAGCTACTTTCCATTGCGTGTTTTTCTGCTATTTATGGAAATCTTTTTTTTTTTTAAAGCACTTGACCTGAAACAAATACAAAAATGTGTAATAGCATATCATTGATAAATTCAAGAAAGAAATAAAATGTGTTAATGTAGGTGCCTAGAAATCTCTTGGTTCTTGAGAACTGAAAAATAATCTTGATTCTTGAACCCAAAGGTTAACTTTCCTGTCCAATGCTTGCTTATTCTATGCATAAAATGCCCATAATAAAATTATAATTTATTTGACAGTTAAGTTTGAGTGAGGCTACTGGATCAAATGCGCAAAATGTTAAAGTACAAGCTCTCTTTAAAACATAGGCAAGTGTTTACTCTTAAAAGAGCTTTAAACAATTTAAGATTAAGTTGAGTATAGTAAAGATTAATAATAGATTAATACATGAAAATCTATGAAGACACATAAGATAATGATTTAAAAAGGAATAATTTAAAAAGATGAATTAAAAAGTCGAATCAGAAAAGAAGGCCAGCATAAACTAGGGAAAAACATGCTGTGAATAAAGTCTGTTAGATCTTGAAATAGGAGAACTGCTAAATAATGCATAGTTTTATTTTTCTATAATTTGCATAAACCTTAAGAGAGTATTTATTTGTGTAAAACTTGATGTATCGAGTAAGGAGAATGAAAAAATGGCATTCATTTTGTTTTCATTTTGGTATTTAGGAAAAATATTCTGTTACATATGGACTACTTAGACCTAATCATCTGACTGAATGTGATGTGTGTCTTGAGCCAGGTTGGAAAGGGGCTGGCTGGAGAACAGTGCCCTGGTCTTGCTGCAGGCGATGCAGGTTGGCCCATGCTCTGCTGGGGAGCAGATGGTGAGCCAATGCTTGTAGTCACACTTACCTTCCTTGCTAAATCCATAATCCCTCACTGGACACGGAGCCAAGGCAGGCTTTGGAGGCAGAAAGGAGGTTACAATCTGGACTTGGGTAGTGACTGCCAGAACTGAGAAAACAGCTCAGAAATTTCAAATGCTTAACAAGTTATCTGTCTTGTCCCTAAGCCAGTGCAGCATTTTTAAAAGTAATTAAGACATGATTGAAAATGTGTATGCCATCTAAATACAAAAATCTTCAGAAATCATCAAAACCAATAATGAAAAGCCACATTTAATATGACATTATGCAAAAATACATTTAAAATGAATTATATTTTTGTGATTGAAAGGGAATATATAAAGTAAAAAACAGGAAAGAGGAAGCATTTGTTTTAGAGGAAAAGGCTTCCCCCCCCAACAAACCTGGACCTTATAGAAGGAAAATATTTCATACGTGCAGCATATTTATAGGATGTATGAAATGTTTTCCTTCTATAAGGAAATACATAGCTATGCAACATCTATATCTATATTAACATATGCTCCTCTATAAGTTATTCTTGCAGAATATTAAATGATTAGAGTTAATTTTTTCTATATATAATACTTATGCATGTATATGTATGTTTTTATATGTGTGAGTGGGGTTCATCATCAACACAGACATTATGACTCAGAAAGACAAAATAAAAATATTGAGTGGGTAGCCAAATTCTAATCATTTATAATAAAAGGGATAGTAACTGCCATCTGTTTAATGTAAAAAAAAAAAAAACCTGATAAAATGCATACATATCTAGTAAATTGAAACCATGGAGTAATTCATGTAAAACAAAACATATATAAGATATCAACGTATTCCACTCGGGTGAGATTGACTTAAACATGTACTATCTACAACATAATCTGATATAAGAATGAGCAAAATCTTTTCATTATGGCTTGTGCTATGCCACAAATATTTTTAAAAAACATGTTTCAGTCTACTTAGTGGGCGTAACGGAATTCCTTAGTTGTCTCCACTGAATTTTCATGGTCCTCATTCTCTTCAGCAGCACATCATTGTTCTCACAAATCATTCTTAGGTATACTTGCATTCAAGTTCATTAACTGGAGCAAATGTTGTAGACCCCGTCATTAGTCCACTGTACCACCTACATTCCCCAGGCTGATAGAATGCCACCAACCCTCTGCTCAGGTGTAGGAATAACTTGAACACTCACTGCACTTTGGGATCAATCTTTTCATTATTCTCTTTCGCTCCCCCTTTTTTGAAAAGTATTTAGCATCTTTATTTATACTTAGGAAACATCTTAATTTCTTCTCTTTGCGAATCTCTTCAGAATTCATTTCTGGCCAGTGCCCTCTATCCCTCAATATGTCCTTTCCTGGTAATACTATCAAAATTGATATGAAGGAATACATTTAAAAAAATATAGAAACATCTTTTTCCACCTCACCCTAGAATTTAAGAAATGTGTCTTGATATGCAATATGTGCAGACCCTATTTATAAAAGGATATGTAAGAGCAAAAATCTTTAATAGTTATACATTTTATAAATATTATATATAGTTTTTATCCATATAATAATATGACTATTTTTAACTTTTATTTTATCTTAGTCTATATTGGAAAAATAAACTCTAAAGTATATAATGATATTTATAGCAAACAAAATTTTCATGATTTTAATAGGAAAATTTTCCTGTAAAATGTCATCATAAAGTAGTTCACCCCTAAACCTAAAATGAAAACAGATCTTGTGATATTTACATCCATTTTTTTTTCTTTTTTTGAGGGAGGGATAATTTCATTGGCTTTCAAACAGGCCAGGAGGTGACTGAGTCAATGTGATTTCTGTTTTCAGATAGAAACCAAACTTTATAGTTTTCTTTTAACAATGCAAGTTTCCTATGAAATCACATTTCTCTTAATATCAAAAGATTAATCTAGACCATTGTGGGCACCAACAACTTAAAAATCAACAAATCAACAAAAGATGGAAGGTTTTTACTAAGAGCTGAAGACAACACAAAGAAGTGTAAAACATAACTTTTCCCTTCAAGAGTTTTAAACAGGGGTGCCTGGGTGGCTCAGTCTGTTAAGCATCTGCCTTTGGCTCAGGTCATGGTCCCCTGGTCCGGGGATTGAGCCCCACATCAGGCTCCCTGCTCAGTGGGGAGCCTGCTTTTCCCTCTCCTCCTGGCTTGCGCTCTCTCTCAATATCTGTCTCTCTCTCTCTCAAATAAATAAATATAATCTTAAAAAAAAAGAGTTTTAAACAAAGACATTGGACTTGAAAACAGGAGACCTAGGTATATATTCCATCTTTGCCACTTGCTGACTATAGAAATATAAAAAGTATTTACATCTCTGGACCTCAATTTCCTCATCCATACAATTATAGTATTTGTCTAATGATAACTAGTATATGGATCACTTATACAACATTCTGTGACTATGTGAAGCTGGAGAGACAAACTGAAATGGTAAATAACAGAGTGAAGTGCCAATGAGTAGCACAATATAGGTGATGTCTCTGGGCAATACGTAATTAATTATCAAGTAAATAGTTCAGGCAATATTTGACACCAGTTTACAGGATGAACATTTATATTGGTTTCCTAATGTTTTATATTTTAAATTTTCTATTGCATAATTTTTGATACACAATTTGAGACATATTTTGGCCAAATTAAATTGAAACATTAACAATGGGAGATGTTTCAAATATAAGCCTCCAAGCAAATTTTTGCAACATTGTCTCAGGACAAAGCCACAAGAAATACCATTGCTCTGTACCATGCATGAGTTCCACGTTTGGGAGTGGGGGGAATCTAAGGTCCCAGAATTGAGCAAAGAGAGGAGCTATACCCATAGACACTAGGGAGAAAGTGAGAAGCAGAAGTGATCTACACAAGCAAAAAATGTACTGCAGATTGAATTAAAAATCCAATTTATTAACATCCTTTGAGGTGGCTTCTGATCTCTAGTTAAATCTTCAACATTTTGATATGTCACCTATTAAGCTGCAGGGAGGCATATGCCAATTCTTATGTGGTATATAAAGCCTCCAAATAATTATTATATTATCCATCAACATTATCACAAACATTATTAATTAAGAGAGACCTCTGTATTTCCTTAAAAGGGAATAGTGCTTTTATGGCAAATGACCTATTATAGAATTGGAAATGACTACGTTGTCAGAAGTTGTGTCTCTTGGATGAAGCATAAAGCAGAGATCTTGATGTTAATGGTCATGGAAGATTCTGTGTTACCATCTGTCAGGAATTATTTACCAGTTTTTGCTGACCAAATTCCAAATTAAGGGGCTCCATTTACTGGCTCAAACTTACCCATCATCTAATTATAAATAGTGCCTATCTTCACTATTTATGATCTAATACAATATAGATGGACTTTGATGGACTTAAGTAAGATTTTTAAAAATATCTACTTCCTTAGTTCAGGTACTCATCATTTCTTGATTGAATTTCTACCACGGGTTCCTAAATAATATTTGTATTGGCCTTCTTGACTCACTTTAGGCCATACTTTTGGGGCTGCCTGCCTGTCAGATTATCCTAAAATGCAAATTGTGTTCCTCCTTGTCCATTTTTTATAATTCCTCCATGACTCCTCATAGCTTTTAGAAAGAAGATCAAACTCGTCATGGCAATTTTCAAAGCTCTCCATGATTTGTTCCCTGCTTATCTTTCTATCTATCTATATCTATAACTATCTATTTGTATGTATATATGTATATCCTATGCCGCAGCTAAGTTCTATCCATCCTAGAAGCATACCTACAGTTACCAAACTTTCCGTCTTCTCCTTTTGTTGGTTTTTCACAAACTATTCTGTTTACCATGCATGTTCTTCTACATAGCCACATCTTCTAATTTTTCTCTCATCAAGCTCTTATATTCCATTTAGATGACACATTCTACAAAGGGCCATTCCTAATTACTCTCCTCAAATTCTTGGTGGACATGTTCTTCTAATATGCTTCCATTATATCTTCAACTATCACAAGTATGCATCAGAGTGAAATTGTCTGTTTCTCTGTCTCCCCAATTTAAATATAAACTTTGAGTTCAGGAATTAGGTTATATTCCTCTTTGTACCTCCAAGGTCCAGACTACTATGTGGCAAATAGCAGTATTGGGCACAGTTGACCTCTCCGTTCCTGAAGTGTCTTCTTGTGTTGGCTTCTTTGGCATCAGGCCCTCAGGGATGTTCCTTCCATCTCTTTGGTTTCTGCCTCCTCCTCTCCACCCCTTACTTATAGAGTTACCCAGGACTCAGTCTTCAACCCCTTTATCTCCTTAATATCTACAATTGCCTAATTGACCTTATTCAGTACTAGGGCTTGAAATTATTATCTACATGCTGCCTATGCTCAAATCTCTACGTCCAGTCTTGATCATAGGTCTCCAGACCTACACATCCAACTGCTTCTTTGATGTCTCCATCTGGATGGTTTATACATATCTTAAAGTAACAAGACTAAATAAGAATACATGTTTTCCTTTCCACTCAGATCTGTTTCCCTCTTGATATTTCCCATCATGATAAACATACCACTCCAACCACTTATTCAACATAAAATCTAGGATTCATTCTGGACTCCTATCTAAACCCAACCCAATTAAATCATCAGTCTGACCTCTTGGGCTTACATCAAAACAGCCTGAATGCATCTACCTTTTTCTATCTCCATTAAAACACTCTGGGTCCAAGTCACTATCATTATTGTCTGCAATACTGTAATAATCTTCTAGTTGGTCACCATACTTCTGTTCTATCCCTCCTATCATCCATTCTTCAACAGAAGCCAGAGTGATCTTTTGAATATGTAAATGAAATCATGCTATTTGTCTAGTCAAAGCTTTATAATAATTTTCATTGTATTTAGAATAAAACTTAACATCTAATTCCTATTTTAGTACACCCTGCATGATTCAGGTCCTTCCAAATATTCTGTCCCATCTCATCCTGCTCTCTCCTCGCTTTGCTCCAGCCACACTGTTCTTCTTTCATTTTCTTGGACATGACAACTCAGTTTTTTTCCTACAGGTTGTGCCCCTACTGTTTCCTCTGAGTAGAACATTCTTGTTCTTGATCTTTGTATAGTTTTCTTCTTTCTGGCATTCAAATTTTACCTATTTGCCAAGGCTTGCTATTTCTAAAAGTTGCCACTTAGTCCTTTGCTATTACATTGCACATTTTAATAGTCTGAATAATGCCTACCATCATATATTTCTATTTGTTTGTTTGTTAATCAATATCTTTTGTCTGTCTTCTTCAAACTCACCAAAATGCCAACTTCATCACAAAATGGGACTTGTCTGTCTTGCTCATTGCAGTATCTCCAGCAGCAAAACTGGGTCCCAAACAGTAGAAGCCTAATACATTCTTGTTAGGTGAATGAGATAGCAATCACGCAGGAAATACAGTGTGAATTAGTGAAATTTAGACCATTATGAATTTAAGGATTGCTACTAATTAATGAACAGTGGAAGAATTGCTGGGACTTTTGTCTTAAATTTTAGACTGATTGGTGATATCCATGAGCAAGTATTAAAAAAATAGATTGCTAGAGTAGAGAAGGACCTTAAAAAGTATCTGGTGTGTCCTATGGAGTGCTGATGAAGTCAGATCTCCTCTTGCAACTCTTTCTTCCCAGAGGAAGAAGCCAGAGAGGTATAAGTCAAAGAGGAAACAACAGCAGAAATGACAAAATGTTTAGTTGTCCACTAACGGACTTCTGAATAATGCTCTTTCTAATCTTAGAGATCTCAGTGAACAGTTCCTGGTTAGCATTAGTCTATGGTAAAATTACTTGGTTTATTTTAGGCACAGAGCTACCTTAATCTTGTGCTATTAAGGAAAATTCTTTTTTTTTTTTTCCTTCCTTGAACATTTACTTGGAAATTATTTTGTCTTCTCATAGAAATGGTTTAGGGATCACTTGAGGGTGAAATCCTTCAACATTTCACCATTTATTTATTCAAGAAATACTGAGTACTTTCTGAAAAGCTTGAAGTCTAATAAAAGATAGGAAACATGAGCATAAAGTTTGTAATATGTCCATAGCAATTATATGCAACATATTATAAGTACCAAATAAATGCTGAAACTTCAGATGAGGAAGAAATTATGACCCAATGATTACTTAGTAGGGGTCATGAATTATAATATCAAGAAGTATATATAGAAATTTACCATGTTTAAACAGCGAAAGAAGAAAGGAAAAGAAGGGGAAGAAGGAGGAGGAAGAGGAGAGGGAGGGAGTAAAAAGAAGAAGAAGGAGAAAGGGGGAGAAGAAGGGAAACAAGGAAGCAAGGAAGGGAGGGAGGGAGGAAAGAGAAGAAAGAAAGAAAGAAAAAGAAAGACAGGAGAAAGAGAAAGAAAGGAAGAGGAAAGAGAAAAAGGAAGAAAGAACAAAGGCATTTCAAGCAGAACATACAGTGTAAGCAAGGTATGAATAAGGAGATCATGGGATATGTGACCTAGTTTAGATAACTAGTTGCATTCCACTGAGGCACAGAGGGCAAGAAAGGGAGTTGGAATTAATGGTGGTAGTCTTTGGCCCTTCTATCACAGAGGATGTGGCATGTCAGAATAAGGAGAAGAAATGTTGTTCTAAAGTTCTTTGTAATATGAAAGACAACTGATCATCCAATTTTTGTTAAAACCTTATGGCACCTAACTCTTATGTTTTGTCTTATCTTGTGACTACTTATGTTTCCACCTTTGGCTTCTGTTCCACCCCATCCCTAAGGGATAAAGTTAATAAAATGCCAGCCAGAGTAGCACCTATTAGGATAGAGTGAGTGCCCCCAAGTATTTGTCTCATGGTTCTTTTAGCATAGGTCTTGGAGAAATTTGACAGATTAAAAATTTTCAGATTAAAATCTCTAGATTCTTGATTCAGCTTTCTTTGGCTTTCTTTTTGGTTGGTAGTTTCTGTGTGGAAAATGCGAATATCCCCATCTGGAGATTGCCACAGTTGCCAAGCGCAATGTGCATTTTAAGCACTTAGGGATTCTGTGTCATGATCTGCACCTAATCTTCATATTCACCCTGATCTCTAATCTTTATCTTTTATGTATTCTTTAGTCAATTCTCCAGCAAGAAATTGATAGAGCCTGAATTATAAAGCTAGAACTTCCTCAAATTAAATCTTGACTCCTCATTTAGGACTTCAAGGATCTCAGGCAATATTTTAAAACATCTCTAACTTTAAATTGCCTTATAAAATAAGAATAATCCTATCTGGGGCTCCTGGGTGGCTCAGTTGGTTAAGCATCTGCCTTCAGCTCAGGTCATGGTCCCAGGGTCCTGGGATTGAGCCCCATGTTGGGCTCTCCACTCAGCTGGGAGTCTGCTTTTCCCTCTGCCTCTGCTCCCTCCCCCCTGCTCGTGCTCTCGCTCTCACTCTGCCTCTCTCAAATAAATAAATAAAACCTAAAAAAAAAAAAAGAATAATCCTATCTACCTTATAAAGAACTTACTCTGTGAAGTCGCAATCACAACTATGTTTTGGCTTTAATGGAGAAATAGTCTAAGGATCAATGGCAGAAGGTATATAAAACATCGTGTACACACCTCCTTGTTTTGATTTCTTGATTTTTCTTCTGGAAATTTCCTCATTCCGCATTTCCATCTGTCTAACTTTTACCCATCTTTCAATATACAGACGCACTTTATTCTGAAAAATTTCAAAAGACCAACTGAATGGAAGGTTTATTGTCATAAATCTCTCTGAACCAAATTTCTTCAGCATTTTTTCTGAGCCTCTTTCATGGTGGTTTTCAATCTCTATCTTTATTATAGCAGCACAGATATATGTTTTCTCCTTTATGTGTCAAATTCCCATTCAGATTTTACATCCTTACAGCATCTAATATGGTATTTTTTCAAGCAATAGATCCTGTGTAAATACATGTTGAATCAGTTTTTTAATAGCTCTTTTTTATATAAAACTACTGAAAAATAATTTACGTTGTGGAAAATCTATAAAATTATGTATAGAACTTTGCCTAATAAAATAAATACTTTGCAATGATCAACTAGATAGCACAGTAATAAGCTTTCTTAGTTTCTAGTTAACATGTTTATAGCATTCAAACTACCTAAAATCTATTGTCTTTTTATAACTATTTAAGAATATATATGAGATAAAATTTGGATATCAGTTTAGTTTCTATGTAATAGAAATCAAGATCACAAATCCATAATAACAATAACAATAGTTATTTGATAAAGGCCTCATGAGAAAAATAACCTTTTACATTAAAGTCAAAGTTGTCATGTTGACCATAAACTTAAAATACCCCAAAATTATGCATTTGAGGATCATGCTGTCATTTTCTGGTGTGAATTTTCTTTGAAGAATTGAATTATATAATCTGCATTTTTTAGTTTATTAAATATTCTTCAACTAGTCATATGGAAATTGAATTCAAATAAGCTTTAAAGCAAAGTTTAAAATCTGAAGAAAAAAACTCCAATTGAAAAAAATTATGGTTATGTAATTATTTATTCCTCCTGAATTTTTAATTTATTTTTATTTTTTATTATTATGTTAATCACCATACATCATTAGTTTTTGATGTAGTGTTCCATGATTCATTGTTTGCATATAATACCCAGTGCTGAATTTTTTTAAAAAGATTTTATTTATTTATTTGACAGAGAGAGACACAGCGAGAGAGGGAACACAAGCAGGGGGAGTGGGAGAGGGAGAGGCAGGCTTCCCGCTGAGCAGGGAGCCCGAAGCGGGGCTCGAACCCAGGACACTGGGATCATGACCTGAGTCAAAGGCAGATGCTTAACGACTAAGCCACCCAGGCGCCCTTATTCCTCCTGAATTTTAAAATAAAATATATAAAGCATGACCTAGATATTTCTGTCTTCAGCAACTTCTTTTAACTCTACTCTACTGTCTTGGTGTTTACCGCATTTTTCTTAAAGCTATTTTGTAAAATGTCATTTATGTTTGTCACGTAACTGGCAGGTTTGGGGCTCTAGCAGTCAACTCTGAAAATGCTTATTGTCACAGACCTGTACCTCTGAAACAAATAATACATTATATGTTACAAAAGAAGAAGAAGAAGAAGAAGAAGAAGAAGAAGAAGATAGCAGGAGAGGAACAATGAAGGGAGGGAATTGGAGGGGGAGACGAACCATGAGAGACTATGGACTCTGAGAAACAAGCTGAGGGCTCTAGAGGGGAGGGGGGTGGGGGATGGGTTAGCCTGGTGATGGGTATTAGGGAGGGCACGTTCTGCATGGAGCACTGGGTGTTATACACAAACAGTGAATCATGGAACACTACATCAAAAACTAATGATGTAATGTATGGTGATTAACATAACATAAAAAAAAGACAGTAAAAAAAAAGAAAAAAAAAAGAAAATGCCTATTATAGCCAGTGTGCAGTAGTAATATTGTTTAGTTTTACCTTTTATTTTTAAATAGAATGAAACATGGAAGAAAAAGAAATACACTTCAATTGATTAGACATTCCATAGCAATATTAATTTCCTTCAACATTTCTATTCTGTCTCTTGGGAAATGTACGCTTGTGTTTGCTATGTGAGCCTCTTCACTATTTGTGGACACTGAGGCAGAAAAAGAATTAATTTTGTATTATCAGCTCCTCTACTTTTGCTGTCAATAAATTATCTCTTCCATCTTTTCAAGGGTCTGACCTCTTGTTTATCCTACAGTTGAAAAATGTCATTTTATTTATCTTTATCATGGTTACAATTTTCGTTTCATTTGCCACCTTTCCTTTCTTATCATTTTGTACCCCTTTCACTTCATTTTATAATCTTCCCCATCCTGTTTTGAATCTCATGCAACTTACCCTGTACATTGCTATTCCTTATTCTTGATTATTTTTGTATTTTCTTGCTCATACTAATTGGCTCCATTTTTATTTCCAGTATATTTATTACTAAGTGGCATTCATTGCCTTTGGGCATACATTAATTTATCTTTCAGGACTTTCCATTTGCTCTCTGTGTCTTTTCTTTATATATTTCTTTTTGCAACCTCCATTTCACTTCACTTTTCTCATATGTGTTGGTGTATTATTTTTGTTGCTTTTTTAATATGCCTTCCTATCTGTAATTCATGCTTCATGTATTATTAGGAGGGTATATAAAATAAACCACTGTGTGTTTGTCGCAAACAGCATTACTTTGGATCATCTAAAAATAGATTTAGATTCACTGTACTGCAATTTGTCAGCCACCTTCTTTACAGCCATATTATAGGGTTTATCTAAATAAATAATTAGAAGCTAATTTTGAAAATTAAAAACACTATAGATATTCTAATTTATGGCCCTGAGAGGTCAGGGAAGGGGAGTTTATCGGAAAGTGAATGAACAAAATGCAAAACATGTAACTTATTTCAAGAGAGATATGTTTAGACCTTTTGAGGTATTTAACTGATGAAAAAGTGATAACATTTTGAGGTATTTAATTGATAAGAAATATATATATACACATATACATAAGTATCTTTTATACGTATATATCTTTTATACATAATATGTACATCTTTTATACATCTTTTATATATCTTTTATATACCTTATATATATATATATAATCTTCAGACTTCCTATGCCTTTATGCACATAATTAAGTAACATTTAAAACCAGATATACTTTCTTTAGAAAAATCCTTGAAAAGCATGAAACTTAATGAGGCAAATAAAAATGTACCAAATTGCAGTGCAATGTGATAACTATTGTATGTTTAAGTAGGATTATACTTAGCATGTGATGGAAGTAAAGAGATATGAAGTGTCTTAGAACACTTCCTAGAAAAAATGACATTTCAGCTGAGTGTCAAAGAATCACACACACATTGCCACCTGCAGATGAAGGAAAGGGAGTCTTTGGAGACATTATGCTATGCTATAATTGAAAGATAAGCTTCAACAGGAAGAGTGGCAGGAAATGAAATAAAAAAATAAGTGTATGCTTTATGAAGAAATTTAGATTATCCCTTGGTTCAGTGGGAGTCACGGGAGATTTTAAGCAGAGAAGTGGCATACTCAGATTTGATTTTTGAGTGCAGATGAAGAAACTCTGGGCTTGGAGGTACCATGGGAATTTTGGGTGGCGAAATAATAATAGTACGGATGAGAAACAATGTAGGCCCAAACTAAGGCAGAAACTGAAGGACTAATCAGAATATATGTGAGTCATTTAAGGGTTCAATCAAGTGAATTTGGGAATACTTGGACATAAGCGCATGAGAAAGTAAGGGAGACAGCATTTTTCAGTAGAATTCAGGACCACCCACTTAATTTAAATTAGAAGAATAAAAGCTATAAAGTGGTTGTCTATTAAGTCCAATTTCATCCAGATAGATGGTCCAGTATCCATTGACTATTTCCTTCACGACTACCTTATGACAGTAGTTAATTATGATTAACAGTTGATTGCCTTAAATGTATAGTCAGTGGGAAAAATAAAAGTAGCTAAATATTGGATTAATACTTTCTTTATTGCATAAATGAATAGTGACACATCCAGACTTCCTAACATGCAGCAAGGGAGCCCAAAAAAAACAATAAAAAATATTGCACAGACATTCATGCAAAATGAACACTGATGGTAGTAAATTCTAAAAATGGCAGAATTTGGTTCTAAATCAAATGCAATTTCCACATTTGCATACTATGTTAGAAAGCATCTTATAACTATGTTCATAGTATATTGTTCAGCTCATTTCCATAATCTAATTCAGTGATACTTATGTTCTTCAAATAGTATTCACTGATCATATTTTATCTCTTCTTTATTTTAAATTGTGGTTCTGTGAACTATAGACCACATCAGGGAAAGATTGTAAATATCATAAATATTATGCCAATTTCCTTAAAATGGCAAATTATGTAAAATTTATTTTCTACTTTTTCTTAGAAGAACCAAAAGCAAACAAACCTTTAAGCTCAAAGGTAGATTTTAATGCTTTTTAATTATGAGCATAAATTTTTAAAAATCCTTAAATTTATTAAAAATAATTATTTTAAGAAGATAATCATGTAATGTACAGCTTTTGATTTTAAACAGACTTCAGTTTGGTCAAATTTCTCATCTGAACTTGCAGAAATTCTACTATAATTGCTGGTTGAATTTGCAGTAAATAATTCAGGTATTTGTTCCATCAATATAATACACTATTTACTCATGCTGTGTTTATTTATTACCAGTAAAATGATGATTGTGATACTATATTGAGACCCTAATGGGGGCAAAATACTGTACGAGGCACTTTGCAAAGACTGTTTTATGTAATTTAACAACCTTTAGGAGAAAGAAGGCTTCTTCTTCTTATCATTATTGTTGTTGTTGTAACCTTTGTCCTTTATTTCCCAGAAATTGACTAACAGAGAGGTTATGTAATTTGCCCAATATTTCTCTGCTTGCAATTGTAAATCCCGGCTTGGAATCCATATCAATCTTCTAAAGTTCATGCTCAATTCTACTGCACTATGCTCTCATAATGTGACAGCAGTAGCACTCTTTTTCTTTTTTCCTTTTTTTTTAAGAGAGAGAGAGAGAGAGCAAGCATGAGTGAGGGGAGGGACAGAGGGGGAGAGAGATGGAGAGAATCTCAAACAGACTCCTCACTGAGCACGGAGCCCTACTTGGGGCTCCATTTCAGGACACTGAGATCAGGACCTGAGCCAAAACCAAGAGTTGGATGCTTAATCCACTGAGCCACCCAGGCTCCCCTCACAGTAGCATTCTTATTTTGGGGGCAGTGATAGGCAATAGGCAAATAGGGAATAGGTGTTCAATAAAAGAATTTTTATTGGGTACAGAAGAACTGCATTATTTTTGCACCAAAAAAGTGAACCACATGAACCCCAAGCAATAATAATAACATGAGCCTTAAACAACAAACAGGACTTGTGCAAAGACATCAATGACCTCAGATATGTTTAGCCCATGTTTTTCTCTTTAATATCTAAACTAAAAAAAAATTAAATGTCATTAATTAATTAATTATGATTTTTATATACTTATACATTGCTTTTTTCATTTATCCAGCTCACTTCAATAAGCTTGTTGTATCATTAGCCATAATGATTATGTTGCGTATATCTATAGTTTTTTAAATTATTTGATTTAGTTGTGATGGCTTATGAAATGCTCTAAGAAATTTACTGTGGCATACAGGTATTTATGAAAAAAATTACATAATTAAAAGATAACAATCTTTTGTGTCATTTCTAAAATTAATTGATCATATTTATTACAATATGTGATTGGAATTCTTAACTCTTAACAAGCATCTCTCGAATGAAGGTGGGTATGTTCCACCCATGTCCATGCTTTGTCTGTACCCACAGCAAGTTCACATTCCTCTCCCCAGTGACATTGTGTGATATTTGAAACAAGTGCTGCATTTTCTTTCATTTATTCTCTTCTCTTTTATGGCATCCTCGAAACCCATAAGAAAAGTGCAATCTTTAGCTTTTCCATGTTTCAAATGATTATGCAAGACAAGGCCTTGTTTCCTTAATCGTTACTTTTTTTCTCCTCTGAATATCTTAGCTCAAAGTGACTATCAAGATATTTGCATAATATCCCCTGCTTAATTTGGGAGAGTAGGTTATTGGTGGGGGAAGTAAGTTGTTTTCATGTATTTGTTGTTTGTTGGTGGTGGTAGTGGTGTTTTGGCACTATAGAAACCTATTTTGGTCTGTTTTTGACAAAGAATGTTATTGGATGTAGAAAGTAATAAAAGATAATCATTGATTAAGTAAATTTCTGAAAGACATATAACAAATGAGGATTGCTTGCTGAGAACCTCTTGTCTAACAATGAAGAAAGAGTTTTGTATATTTTTCAGTGATCTCTAGAGTTTCTATATGGGATTCCAAGCTGGCATATCCGCCCTCACCCCCCCACACACACACTCACATGGATACAATAGAAATTAATACATTCAGGGGTGTCTGGGTGGCTCAGTCAGTTGAGCGTCTGCCTTCGGCTCAGGTCATGATCCCAGGGTCCTGGGATCAAGTCCCACATTGGGCTCCCTGCTCAGTGGGGAGCCTGTTTCTCCCTCTCCCTCTGCTATCCACCCTACTTGTGCTCTCTCTCTCTCAAATACAAAAAATTAAAAAAAAATTAATACATTCAGCATGGATACATACAGATTTAGTATGGTTTAGTAGCAGTTTCAGCACTGAGCCCAACATTCCATTTTTCTTTGTTTTTCTTTTTGTTTGTTTGTTTGTTTTGTTTTTAGTTTTCTTTTTTGAGGCTTAAAACCAGTACAAGGACCAGTGCAGGCTCACTGTGAATGTGGGAATTTTGACTAGTAGGTTTATGAAAGGTAGGGCTTCCAATCCTTGTTTTGAAAAATTTCTCCTTGATTGAAACATGGTATTTTAACAAACGGTACACTCTGTCAACTATTTTGTTATATTTCTGGGGATCTACTCTAAAGCACTCATTTATCTGTGTACTGCTGGTGCTGAAGTCTTCAATGAAAGCTTTCAATTTGTGCATCCTATTACCATGAATGTATTCAGAAGTGACTTAATGGTTTATTCCTTAACCCAAACAGTTAATTTTATTCCTTTGACATTCACAAAAATATCATTAGTCTTTCAAGAATGGGGACCAAGTATTCTGTTTCACCGATACCACCCCAGCTTTTAGTTGACTCATGTATATGTATGTGTGTGTGTATAAATTTGAATTTCAAAAATTGCTTATGGATAAATTAAGATGAACAAAGGAAGTAGTGAAGACACCACATTACTTTGAATTTTCCAGTAAATTTTTATATAATCTTTAAATTACACATTCCAAATGGACCCAGACACTTTTTAATTGTTAAAGTTTAGAAGATTCTTTCCTTACTACTTTCGTTATGCAGTTTAATCAATAATTTGATGAATGGCATGAAAATTTGCCTCAGAAAAAAATGCACATAAAGAATTTCAAGTTGTGGAATTCCTAAAGCCCATTCATGGGCCTCCTCAAAGTCTTTGATCCCAACATTATTATCAGTTAGTATTTTTAAACTCCTACCATTTTTAAGAGAGTTTGAAAAGTTTAGTATATAAAAACAAATGACATGCTCTTGGTATTAAATAAAGAATACTCTACTGAGAGAGATACACACTTGAACAGATAATTGTATTTAAAAGATATATATATATATATATATATATATATAGAGAGAGAGAGAGAGAGAGAGAGAGAGAGAGAGAATAGCTTGCCCAGTACCTACTAATAGCCCAGATAACTTTATAACTTCTTTTATATACTTACTCATCTAATCTTCAAGACCTTGTTAGTCAGGTGTTGCTATTCTCCTATTTTATAAATTAGTGAATTGAGACAGAATGGTAATAAAACTTGCTTAAGACAATACAAATACTAAGTGGCAGAACGAGGAGTCAAAACCAGGTAGTATGTTTCAAGAACTTATGCACTTAACCATTCTATTTGCTGCTTCTCATAAAAATATAACAGAACTATATAGAGTGACATGAAATGGCAAGATGAGAGACCAATCGATTTTGTTGGTAATCTAGGAAAAGTCTCAGGCAAGCAACAACAAATCTGAGTTTGGCATTGAAGAAGGAGCAAAAAAGATATATAGCACCTAGGTTGGGATGTTTTCTCCCTTAAAAAAAATAAGTGATTTACCATCCTTACTTTATCATTAATAAAGTTCTATGTCTCCTGACGAAAGAGTAAAACATAATGATAATTGAGTTACTCATGAACAAGAAATCCCCAATAGATGAAACATTCTTTAGACCTAGCAAAGCTGCAAAAACCATTTTACTGAGGTTAAACTGTTATTAAAATCATGGTTAGGTCTTAAAAGTAGTCCCATAACAATAAATCCCAAATGTTGTATATCTATGAGGTAAAATTATCCTGTTAATCACATATAGCTGGGTTTATAATTGTGTTACTTCTCAAACAGTTGGCAAAGGGCACTGCAAATTAAGTTGTTGAAATCCATTATAATGGGTGAAATAAAAGTCAGTGGGTAAGAAAGAACATTATTTCCTAAAAGGGAACATATTGCTCATTTCTTACTTTTAAAAATGGGTTATAAAAATATTATAGGTGGATTATGGGATGTTGTTATTGGAATGAGACATGTTATGTAGAACTACCATTAGTAGATGCCCACTTTCGCCAAAC
>NW_023270377.1:84711528-84719004 GCF_011800145.1 Mirounga leonina | reverse complement strand
CCCCCCCCCCCCCCCCCCCCCCCCCCCCGCGCACCAACTCCCAGCCTGATCACCTATGGAGAAGATCCATTCTCTGATTCTGTTTTGGGTTGCAACAGTAACTCTTACACCCCACTACTAGAGAATTCACCTTGTGGCCAGAGTAGCTACCTATTGAAAGAGTTGTTCTCCTCCACCAGACTAATGACATCTCTAGGGCAAGTACAATGCCTTCTCAATTTGCATAATCTCAGAATTTAACACTGTTAATAAATGTTTGCCAAAAGAATTAATCAATAAAAGGGAGAAACGATGAACAGATAAAGGCCATCACAACTTGACTACAGGGAGGAATCACTCAGGGATCTAAATTTGTAAAATAAAGCAATGAACAGCCACAATTAGAAAGGAAATTTGGCTGGATGTGTTGATCATAGATGTGTACCTTACAACGTATTCTAAATTATTTTCTGGCAAGTACTGATAATATGACATAATTTATATTTTCTAAAAGCCAGATGCTTGTTTAACTTTAAGGCTAATATTCAGCATGGTTATACTAAAATGTGTGTATTACTACTAATTGTATTATTAGCATCATGCTAGAACTAAAACTCTCTACCTACTGGTGTTTGGAAATGTCACTGGCCTCTTCTCCTCCCTTCACCTCCCATCTTGCCATTCCTCCCTAGAGCCCTATTAAATATGAGTTTCCCAAATTCTTTTTTGTGACTTTTTATGGTCTGAAAGTAAGTAATCTGATTGGTGATGAAAATTCAGAACAACACAGCCCAAATACCCTGGGAATCAGAGTTCTGCCAAGCACTTAGGAACTAAGAAAAATATACTCTCTTGCACATGTGGAATGTTGAGGGGAAACTGCAGCTCACTCAGTGTTAGAACAACAGTGCAAGAGTATCCAGTGGTGACATGCATAAAGACATGACCTCGCTGGAGCCCTAGTGATTTAGAAATGAAACCTTAGACTGCCCTGTGAAAGTTGAAGATACTGTTTCTTTAGGAAAGAATGGAAATTGTATAGGCTTTAGATAAAGAAGCAGACTCACTGATAACACTGCCATGGTTAAGTGTTCTTATTGAAAACTTCTATCAGCACTCTGTTTCTAAGGAGTTCATTCTGGAAACCAAGAACAGTAAAATGCCAACTAAGAACCCAACTTCTCCAAACATTGATTAAATGGATTTTGTTTTTCTTATTGATGAGTGCTTGGAGCTAGGAGTGCTTTCTAAAAGAGCAAGACCTGCTTTAAAGAAAATCTGTTGGCAAATAACAACAGAACAAGTTCACAGTTTTGTCTATTATGCAAAGAAAAAAAAATGCACACCCAGTAGGATCTAAAGTGCATATGCACCCATTTTCCTCTCTGACATAATGCAATGTCCACATTTTCCATCGGGTACAATCAGAAAGGATGTTTAAACTAGTGACTGCTAGGGCGCCTGGGTGGCTCAGTTGGTTGGGCGACTGCCTTCGGCTCAGGTCGTGATCCTGGAGTCCCTGGATCGAGTCCCGCATCGGGCTCCCTGCTCGGCAGGGAGTCTGCTTCTCCCTCTGGCCCTCCCCTCTCTCATGTGCTCTCTCTCATTCTCTCTCTCTCAAATAAATAAATAAAATCTTAAAAAAAAAAAAAAACTAGTGACTGCTAGGTACCGCATGACTCTTCATATTACAGACCCATTCCATTATGCAACCCTTTAGAATGCTAAAACTGGAGAGATGAGCAAAAGCATTTTGAAGATAAATTTAAGTTCAGGGACAGAAGAGTAAAAAGCTTTTCATTCACTCTAAGCTAATCAGGAAAATCAATTAACCAAAATTCCTCATTGCCAGAGCAATCTATATAAATTTGTAAATTTGGATTTTACATCATTTGGATTGTTTGTAACCTCTCTGGGATGACATGTCCTGAACAATGTCTATCAATCATCATTGATAGAATTCACTCATTGAGGCCTATCGTGTCTGGCTTGTATGAGGTTCTAAAATCACGATCCTTGACCATGGGGAGGGCTTTCTAGACCATGGGCTAAGGGCATTTTTTTTCATTAATTTCAAGTATATATGTGTTAAAACTTAGGACACATGGAAAAAAAATTCAGGAATTAACATGTACCATGGAGGCTGATACTAAGCATTAGAAAATCTGATCTTAATTAGATTACTTTGAAAGGATATATACCACAGAAAATCTATTGTTAACATTATGATAATATTTTAATAATTTAATTTAATTTAGTATTTTGATTATTCCCCATTTTCTTCTCACTACAACTCTCTCACTTTTTTATATATATATTTTGAGCTTATAATAAAAAGGTATACCTGATGTTTGTCCTAGTTGAATATTTTGAAATGTTGAAAATTTAATAAAACATACTTTCCCACTCTTGAAAAACATTCTTTCTTTGCTTTTTAGATTACACATATATACATTAATTCAGATCGTCAACCCTTAAATACTGTGTTTTGTATTGTTGGTAATGGTAAATATTTTCCTATAATCCCTTTGAAATATTTTCCTCTGGAAGCCATAAACTGAAGAATACCAGCCCATTTACCTAGCATTACTCTGCTCTCTTATGGAGGAAGTTCAAGTTTTGGATTTCATTTACAAATGGCATATATAGACTACTTTCCCCAACATCTAATAAAATTTTCAAAGAGAGGATAATTTTAATAAACTGTGTCTTAAAACATTTGGATAAAATTGTAATAAAGAATAAATACTTTTTTAATGTATAGTCAATATTTAACTAATGAAGTTGTATACAGTACAGTAGAATTTTAATATAGGAAGAAACGTTAGTGATCGTTTATTCTAGTTTCTTGTTCCAATTAACATACTTTAAAAAATAACTCTTTCCAAGAAATTCAAAAATAAAAAATTGCTAACACATTTTCAGTAATTTTTTCTTCTTGTGATTAAGAAAAATATTATTTTGTAACACATGATTATTTTAGAAAAAACAGGAAAAAAATACAAATAACTGTTTTCAAAGCATCCATTATTAAATATATTACAAAATAAAGTTATATATTTCCTTTCTACCTTTTTCTTTAGACACCTATTTTTATCTTATAAATTGAGATCCTATAGATAATTTTGTTTTCTGATTTTCTTTCACTAAATTTGGAGTGTGAAAGTTCCAAATCACTAAATATTTTTTGAAAAATGCTTTAATGGCCATATAGTTTTATGATAATATTATGAGTAGAATGTTAAAGAGGTTTGAGTTGGGGTTTTACATTAATTTTAAAGCAATAAATTAAGAAGGTGTTAAAGTAAATATATATACACACACACACACACACATATATATATGTGTATGTACACACACACACACACACACAACATATGACTTTGCTTCAAAACTCTTCCAATCATTATTTTAGTACTTTTTTACTTCAGTCTTCTCAGGTGCTTTTCTCAAAGGCTAATTCCTGGAATATGCTTATAAAAACCTTTTAAATATATAGTTTAAATCTCTCTGGTAACTTTTCCTTTCACAACAAACATACCAAAGTATTATCTCCAGTTAAACATTAATAATTAATTTAATATACTCATTATATCATAATATCCATGACTAGATAACTCTAGCTTTAGAAATAGCCTTGGAGATAAACACATAAAGGAAAACAAACAAACAAGCATTGTGTACTAAGATTTATCAGAATGTTGACGATTCCCCTGAACTGTGGGTTTGGATGTGTGTCTTTGGGAGATATGTTTCAATTCAGCAAAGCAGGTGATCTGATAATAGTGACTAATACGATTAGTGCTTGTGAAAATGAGATCATAAAGCCCAATTTCTAAGATCTTTTAGAAATAATTTGTGGGTGATTGGAAATTCAAAGCCATTCTTGAGTCTGGAGGTATTAAACAGTTTATTAAACAGATATTAAAGTACTTCTAAAACTTTAAGAAATAAAGATACTTTTCTATAAATCTGGTTTGGTATTAAGGCTAATGTTATGTATCCATGTTACCTCTTGGCATATTGAGGTCAATTCCCAGTTATCTATCCAAAATGGTAATGCAGTGTATCAAACTCATTATCCTTCCTGTTCTGAATTCTCTGTCTGATAACAGGGGTAGTTTATAAAAGAGACATAGTCACCCATAGTGCCTTAAAGAAAATGATATATTCAAAATCAATGAACACCTCAAATCACTCAAAAAATATCATTTTAGGTAGTTTTTTCAACATCTTCCCATACACCATCCTTTACCAGTTCTGCTAAAAGTAGAAACATTGACTGATGTGTTTTATCTTCTCCCTCCACTGCCGCCCTCCAACAGAGATTCTAAAGAAAAAAATGCCCTAGAGTCAGGTTGCTTGAGGGAATGAAGTCAAGGACTCGAATTATATTCATAAACAGGATAATTGATCTCGACAGTATTGAAAGTTGACTGTACAGGAGAAATATAGCAGATAAATGATAAATGGTACAGTTTGTAAGTTGAATAATATAAAATATTGAATAGAATAGGCACACTATTTCATGGTACACATAATGAACCTTGGAACCATGACACGGTTGATTTCTGGTTTTATTTTTTAATAGAACGGAGATTTCAAAAATTCCCAAGTTAGAGCACCCTCGATGACTTGTTTTGGAAATTTCAATTTCCATATAGATGCAGATTAAAAGCAGGAAAGATTTACTGTCTCGTGTGCATACAGGTCTCTGATACACATAACTATAATACACATTGGAGTGAGTGTTGAGAGCTCAGTCTGTGCACCATGCCGTGAGTAAATCCTCCTCTAAAAGCACATTTTGCCTGTTGGTACTGATCACGGCTACTTGTGAAGCCATAGTGAAATGATTCACACTGATCATTAACAAGGCCATTGCCAGCCATTGTATAAAGAGCTTCTCTGTGGCCTAGTTTACAAAATTCTCTTTTTAGCTTCCTGAAAAAAAAAAATCTGAATTTCTTATTTTCTTCATTGTTTTGTCTTCTGCAAAGACATATTGTCAACTTTAGAGAGGAGTGAATGACCAGAAATTGTTATAAAAGTTAAATCGAAAATCTAGGAGTTCAAATGACAAAATTTACCTCCTTAGAGTAGATATGTGCACTTCAAAATGCTTGAGTAGGAAAAGAGAATGGCTATGTGTTTTTCAAAGAAGGGAAGGAAGCCAATACAGGTAGGTATATTTTAAGGAGGTTCTTAGTCCACATCCATTAAACAGATATTCATGGTGCCAAAAACCAGGTGCTCATTTGCAGTCCTCAAAAATGTGCAGTGGAATAAAGCAAGAAGAACAAAATTGCCCATTTTTATAAGGACCTGCTTTATGCACAATGTTATACTAGGTACTTTGCAAAGAAAACGGTAAAGGAAAGAATGAAGATAAATACATCAGACCTCTGATTACAGCCTTTGAGCAGACCTAATCTAATTGGAGAATTGAATATGCATGTGATAGTGTGAGCAAAACAGATTAAGTAGATTAATAAGGAGTACCAATATATTATAATGATATGTTAGTACTCTGCTTCTTATTAGTCTCCTGCTTAATCTGCTCTGTTTAAAGTAACAATGTAGTATAGTGGAAAGAATGTTACTTTGTGTTTGCCTTTTCTGGCTCTGTTACAAACATTTAGACTGACCATGGGCCAATTGTTTAATAGCTACCATTGATTTGATTGCCTGGGTGATTTACATGCAGTGTTTCATTCAATCCTCACATCTACCCTGTGATGTCCATATCATCTTGACATTACAAGTGACTGTAAGTCTAGTTTTCAGGGATGGCCTTGCTTTATCCCCATTGTCTCAGCATACTTATTATTTGTGTCCTCTTTTTACCCTCAAGAGTGTCCTTGTTTGGATGATATATTAAATTGATGTGATGAGAAATGTGATAGTCATAATTGAGCAAGTAGTGAAGGCAGATTTGATCCAAGGCTGTTGATGGTCAAAGCCCATACACATAACTGTATGTTTTCTCTAGTTAAATTATTTCACTGCTTCTTTGCGTATAAATAAAATTAATTCTTTAAAGCAAATGATCTCCAGGACTCCTTCCATCTCTAAATTCTAAGACTCTAACTTACAAAGAGACAGATGTGTGGGCTCATGATCCTGGGATGAAAACTTTACACCAGGGCTAACAAACAGAATTGGGAAATAATGAAGGAAAGAAGGGGAGATGGAATGGAAGATTTAGCACATTATTTAATTCATGATAAAAGTATAGCTCTGAATGCTTAAAAAGCAAGCCTCTCCTAGCAATTTGCCTGGCAAACAGATAACCCTTGACATAAATTAAGGGAAGCTGTATTTTCGCATACCCTTCTGTGTTTAGAGCATGAAATGATGTATCATCTTGGTCCTTATATTTTGAAAAAAAAAAAAAAAGTGAATATTGTTTCAGGTAGTTTGCATTTACCTAAATTCTACTTCACAATGCAGTGAGATCTTCGTTCAAGTTCTTTATTTTGCCGAGTATGATATTGCCTATAGAAAATTGTTTGGCTCTCCTGTGATTTTAAGGTGCACTTCATATTTATATTCTCCCCAGATGATTCTGTTTTCCTAGGGAAAGTTGATGCATTCCCACCAACTTTGACTTCTCATGTTCCTTTCTTTACCCTCATCTTACTGGATGCTTGCCATCAATATTAAATTGTCTTAATCCCAATTTTTCCACCTATTGCTGCTTTTGCAGTTGGCGCTGATTCTTATGCCCCTTGAAAGGTACTTGTGTGGCAAAAGACTGAGAAAAAAAAATTGGCAGTTGCTGTCAGGGTTAATGTAGAAAAATAAATCTCTTATATTGCCAGTTTGGACTTACTTTTCATTTTTAATGGCCCCAACAGATGTTAGAGGAATCCTCTACTTCCTGCACGCTTCCATTTTTACAGCTGGTACTGCTTGACTGGTTCTTGACTTTGGGGGAGCGGTATCTGGGTGTTTACATGGTGATTTACAGACACCCGCTCACAATAGACTCTGACCATCCTCCAGCTTTCTTTCACAATTTTCCCTGACACTGAATGATGTCATTGTCACCCCACTCCCCACTGGGTTCAGCCATGCCAGTGTTTCCTAGCAATTGATTCTTTTCTCATTGCGCATGCAGCATTTTGAAATGTTTGGTCTGCTAGGTAAACAAAACAAAACAAAACAAAACAAAACAAAACAAAGCAACCTTAAAAGGAAGAGATACAAATAAGAGGTGATTTTCAATTTAGCAAATTAGGCAATCTATCCTTTTTGGTACCTTTCTTGGTATCTTTTCCTTACTTTTTTTGAAGGTACTTGTGACAATTTGCATTTGGATGCTTCACTTCTTTAGAACTTTCTCTTCTCTTCTCTTGTCTTCCCTCCCCTTCCCTTCCCTCCCCTCCTCTTCTCTTCTCTTCTCCTCTTCTTTCCTCTCCCCTCCCCTCCCCTCCTCTCCCCTCCCCTCCCCTCCCCTCCCCTCCTCTCCTCTCCTCTCCTCTCCTCTCCTCT
>NW_023270377.1:84694446-84711518 GCF_011800145.1 Mirounga leonina | reverse complement strand
CTCCTCTCCTCTCCTCTCCTCTCCTCTCCTCTCCTCTCCTCTCCTCTTCTCTTCTCTTTTCTCTTCAGAGATTAGCCTGGTGGCACTAGTTTCACCATCTGTATTAGCTTCCTAGGGCTGCTGAAACAAAGTAGCACAAACCGGTGGCTTAAAACAGCAGCAACCTAATGACTCACACTTCTGGAGGCTGGAAGTTTGAAAACAAGGGGTCACTGGGGCCATGGTCCCTTTGAAACCTGAAGGAATCCTTCTTAGCCTCTTCTAATTTCTGGCGGATTGCTAACAGTTTTTGACATTCCTTGACTCGCATCTCCATATTCAAACCTCTGCCTTCATTATCACGTGACATTCTCCCTGTGTGTCTTCACATAGTGTTTTCTCTTTGTGTCTGTCTCTGTGTCCAGATTTCCACTTTTGATAAGGATATCAGTCGTGGTGGATCAGGACCTACCCTAACAATTTCCTTTTAACTCAATTACCTTTATAAAGACTCTTTTCCAAAAAAAGTCACATTCTGAGGTACTAGGGGTTACTATTTCAACATATCTTATCTGGGGGGGGAACTCATTCAGTTCATAACACCAGCTAACAACAGAATTCTCCTCATGCTCATTTGCAAAAGAAATATTGATATTTTTCAGAAATTGGGAGGAATCCTGGCTCTTAAAATACCACTCATGGCTCATGACTTCTCTGTGCTGCTTACTTGCTCTCTTGGGTTGAGGGTTTCCCTAGAAAAGACAGTGTCAGATGCAAGACACTGACCAAAAAGCATTTGCTTAAGTCTTCAGTTCTGATTATAGCCTGTATAAATAGTTTTCTAATGTGCCATATAAAATTTGTTTGGCAAACATCCTAAATTGAGAAAAGAAAAACTAAGCTATTCAGCACTATGAGATAGAATATTATCAAGTATCGGTAACTCCAGCCCTGGTTTTATTTTCCTTCTCAAAAGTATTACCTGGACTTGTATCAAGGCTGCAGATGATACCAAAGAAGCTTATCAACCCACAATTTACTTCCTTGTTACAGTAATCAATGAAAGTATTTTAAACATTTTGAATGATGCTAGGGAGAGAAAAAAGAACACATTTAAAATAGATAAAGCCATTTTGAGCCAGAACTATTAGAATATTTGCCTAAGAAGCCTTCAAATTTTCTTCTGATGACAAATAATTTATGATTGTCATTGCCACCTCTATTAACTTTTTAAACATTTTCTTATGGAAAATTGAAGAAAATAAAATGTTTTACTGAAGCAGATATTTTGGCTCATTTAAATAACAATAATCTGGGGGCGCCTGGGTGGCTCAGTCGTTAAGCATCTGCCTTCGGCTCAGGTCATGGTCCCAGCGTCCTGGATCGAGCCCCACATCGGGCTCCCTGCCAGGCGGGAAGACTGCTTCTTCCTCTCCCACTCCCCCTGCTTATGTTCCCTCTCTCGCTGTGTCAAATAAATAAAATCTTAAAGAAAGAAAGAAAGAAAGAACAGTAATCTGGCAATATTTTGATTTGAATGCACCTTTAATAAAAACTATGGATAGCTATCAATAGATAAAGTATCCTTGAGGTCAGTAATAAAATTAAAATGTTTTAATGTCAAAAAAAGAATTATATTTGGAAATCCTCTATTCTAATAATGCAGCTATAACCCTATGGCAGATCCAAACCATCTCTCATAGAAGTGCTCTTTAAAAAGTAATTATGCCAAACATGAAAAGTATACAAAATAATTTGTCACTTATTCTATATTGCGCCATGTCCTTGCAGTTCTAAAGCAATTCTCTAGCATGTTGATTTGATTTAAAGGGAAAAAAAATGTTGATTCAGGAAACTGTAGGAAAAAAAAAACCCAGTTAAAGCCAGTTGTTCAGACAAAACCAGTAATTATGTGTCTAAATTATTTTGTCTCCCAATTCATTTGCTTTGACATCACACAGACCTAGTCTTATTCACATACGGTAGCTGCTACAAGACCACAAGGGTATTGCGCACTGAGTTACTAAACAAGTTACAGTGGGCAAATCTGATGAAATCAGGATTCGAGGGGCAGGATTTACGAGACTGTGTCTTGGAGTGAATGATGAAGTCTTTATAGAAGCTTTAAGGAAAGGAAAAGGTATGGAGAGGACACTGAAACTCATGGCCAACTGCATGCTCTTCTGGGGCCACCCGGGGAAAGTTCTTGCTGTCCCCATGTGGCAAGAGAAAGGTCATCATTAGGATCCCTGAGGTAATTCAACATCGCAGATGATTATGCTTCCACTTGGAAACAGTTTCACAGTATGTAAGTGAAAAATACTCTACGAATTTTATTTTAGAATTTTATTTTAAAAATTTCAGGACATTTAAACGCACAGGTTTTGATTTTTTTTCTCTTCGTTGATTTTTCATGGAGTTGATGGAGATAAAAAGATCAGCCTGGCAGCTTGCTGGCATGGAACTGGAGTGTTTAGGGTTTGTTTTGCCTTTTTGCAAGATTGGTCCACAAGAACTTTAAAAGGAGAAAAAGACGATGCAAATTAAATACGTTAGAAACGTATGTCCCATCTGTTTTTATTTCATTTTTAGAATAAGGTTTTCATACCTTCTTTTATTTTTATATTCTATGATACCACACTATAATGTTGGCCACCTCAGAGACAAACTAAATTAGCTATCCTGACCATATGGAAAGGAAAAGCTTTACCAGCTAAGGAAACAAATTTAAACTCAGGCAAAAAGGCCTATGTGTTTTAGAGTTTAAAAAAAAATGCTGCTAACTACATAGTAGGGGAATATAACCCACCTGCATAAGTAAAATTTGAAAAAGAGTTTGGGTATTCCAAAATAGCTGTCTCTTTTCCTGGCGTCATTCAGGAATCACCCGTATTTGAAACATACTTCTGTTGTACACTATCATCTGGATTTATTTGTAAGTAAGCATAATGAAAGGCACTGTGAGAGGTCAACTGCTCCTTCCCTCAGTTGCCTCCGAACGGAATTAAACCTAACCTATCTGGATGTACCTTATCCCATTATTAAAAAAAAAAAAAAGCTTCAAAACACTTCAGAGAAGAAAACTTTTCCTCTCATGTCCAGTCCATGGAAAATTGAATAAGAAGATGTGGCTTTATAGAAAAAGAGATTGTTTTATTTCGTTCTACAAATGCCAATATTGTAAAGCATTTGATAGAAGCCCTAGGTTACCATTTTATTTTACCTGGAGAGAAGCTTCTCATAATTTACTATGTAAAATTGATGGCTGCCTCAGAAATCTCCCAATCTTAGGTTTTTATATAAACCACAGTGAGAGAATAGAGCTCACCAAGGTCAAGCATGTGTTTTCTAACCACACAGAGAAGAGGAGTTCTGCCCCTATCCAAGGCTACTTCGGATTGACATGTGCAGTTATTTACGATGATTGAGGACATCAGGTTTTATGCACAACCTACGAAGAGAAGATAAATAGATTGGTGGAGAAGATTCAGCTAAAAAGAGAGTCAGTCAAAATGTTTGCTGTCACCTGACTGTAACTCAGCACGGTTGAGCTAAGGCCACTCAACTTCTAGAGTATTGAGGTTAAAATTCACTTTATTTCATCCAAATAATAGCTAAACTTATAAGTGAAGGCATATGTGTTGAGAGTTTTTCTATGGACATTGAAATGGCTTTTTTTTTTTTTTTTTGGACACTCCTACTGGCAGGCATTTCACCAAAATGCACACTGATTACTAAAATTACCCGAATGTATTCAAGATGTGTCTTGGCATTTTTTCTGTACTAAAGGAGGTGGAATTACAGTAATAGTTCCCTTTCTCAAATCATGGGACACTCAGTGTAACCATTATCTAGACTGCAAGATAACGTTCTGACTCTCAGACACCAGACTCATAGAAGAGTTTTGAAGTGTCCTATATTTCTCCTGAACTAAAGCCACTAATATGCACCAGATAAAATGGACTGATTAATCAAGCAAAAGTAATTTTGGTTTAGAAGATGTCTTTAGGCACACATTGATCTAGCTTTTTAAGGTTTTCTCCAATTAATGCTTGTATTAATGGTAAGATTCCAAAGGAGACAGAACCTAAGTGCCAGACTGAGACCATCTCAGACTCAGCGGCCATCTTTGACAGGGGAACATAGTGTTAATGCTCTGAACTACATAAATAAATACTTCCTCTCTATTGTTTCTTGGGACTTCTTAATGTTCATATTCAACTCTAATCATTGTCATGGTTTAGTTTATGGCTAAGCATAAAAAATGAATGGTTTCCTTACAACATACATGATGTAATTCACATGATCGATGAAGACAGGAAATGCAGATGAATTCCTCTTGAGGTGTATTACAAGCTGAAGCCACTCAGCCACCAACACAGAGTTGATAGATCATCTGAGTATTGTCAGGTGGGATATTATTAAGTGACCAAAAATGGTCATGGGTTTTTCCAAGGAAGAGAATTGTTAAAAATCTAAATAGATATGGCTGAATGTGCTATGTGTATTCACTCTGATCCAGAAGAACAAGCTGTATGTCAAAAAGTTTTTGTTTTTTTTTTAACTTAGAGTTTGTTCTTCAGTTGAGGAATGAATTTTTGCAAACCTATTGAAAGAAAAAAAAAGAAAGCACAATTGTCTTGGATTAGAAGGAAGAAAAAAATCAATGTCTACTGAAGACCTATGTTCAAGAAATTCTCTTATAAATAAATAGTTAGACTTTTCTTCAGGTAACAAAAAAAGTAAAATACGTAGAAGGAATAGACTGGGGTTGGACCTTTGTACTATTTTTTTCCCCATGTGCCCAAAAAGGGCCATCAGCAAACAAACAAACAAACAAACATATCCTGGAAAGACATCTTGGGCAAGCATTTGTCTTTGTTTCAAATGACCAAGTCAGCTTATCTATTCCAGAGCACAAATCCATACATAACAGCCTCACTACTTTGCCATATAATATTTAATCAGAAATAACTATAAAACATTATTCAATAGGAAAAGATGTGATGCAAAAGAGGCAACATAAGAATTACTCATTTTTTGCAATAGAGGAATTTCACTGACTTAATTAAGGGAATTTAGGAACATCTATGAATTTTGAGTGAGCATAATTTTTACCTAAATGTTCTTAACAACCACTAACAGGTAGCAATGGTTTTTGAAGAACTAAACAGGATATAAGAGTCCCAATTCAGGAATCTCCTTAACATTTGTCAGCAGATCTTACCTTTGATGAGTTTATACTTAAAAAGAATAGTGACCAGATTGCAATAATATTGATGATATGAATGCCAATTACTGAGCACCCATTATGGGCTAGGTTCATGCTCTTTGCATTTATTAATTCACAGAATTCATAAAATAAGTTGATGTTTTGTTATCATGGACATTTTAGATGAATAAACTAATACACATTTTAGATGAAAAACCTAACACAGAGCTTGCCTA
The DNA here is from genome assembly GCF_011800145.1 of Mirounga leonina. Lineage (NCBI taxonomy): Eukaryota > Metazoa > Chordata > Mammalia > Carnivora > Phocidae > Mirounga > Mirounga leonina. The sequence continues at coordinate 84,706,091 of NW_023270377.1, read as the reverse complement.
AGCTCATATAGCTAGTACACCACTAATGACCAGGTATGAAGCAGGCACAACACTAGGCCATTAGGACATATAAAAAAGAATAGAGCACAATATTAAATGTTTCCAAAATAGGAAAAATAAAAACACCCTATTAATACTTACTATAAAAGCGAGAGAAAAATGTTGAATTCTTAGCTGCCATCCAATTCCTTTGCCTCTACCTTTATCATGGGGTGTGAGACTATACATTACACATTGTCTGGTGGGATATTATTAAGTAGACAAAAAAACAACCATGGGTTTTTCCAAGAACAAGGACACACACACACAGATACACACACATATGCACACAATAATAAATAGATATTCCGAAGATCTCTTCAATAGCCTCATTTAGATGCTTCAAAGATTAGCTTACCTTTTTTTTTTTTTTTCCTAAAGTGTACTGTAGTCGACACTAAGCTAAATGTTCATGGCTAATATTCCACTTTCTGGTATATCTGAACTATTTTGTGCTTCACAGTTGAGTGGAGTGCTTATAAAGGAAACTTTTCATTTTTTCCCCAGAACTATTCACATCATTTTTATGTATAGAAATACATGATTTAATTCAATAGAAATATATGATTTAATTCAATATTACATGAACTGATGACATAAGAATGTTCAAAGAAAGGAAGCTATTGTTTGTAATGAAAACCAAAGGTGAATGCTTTGGAAGGACTTGATAAATGAGTTGTTAAAAGAAATTGCTCCAAATTAGGTATGGGCAAGACAACCGTAACAAGTTGAAAAAGAAAATCTTAAAAAAAAATAAATAAACCCAAAACAGAAGGATTCTGCACTTCATTGATTTTGCATGTATTACAGAATTTGCACTCTACTTCAAAGAATTGAAAAATAGAAATTCTAAATGAATTACAGAGAGGTTTATGAAAGAGCTAGCACAAATTTTGATCCTCATACAAGGAAAAGCTTTGACCCTATGTAAAATATGTATTTGTTTTAAATTTAATTAATAGATTTAGGTAGGTAATATGTATGTATAATTCTATAATAATTCCTCACTTAACTTTTAAAAATTACTCATTAAGTATTGGTCTTAATTGCTACAGATAAGAGTATTTTTTATGATGATTAGATCTAAATTTATACTTATTTTGTTAATTTGTAATTTAATTCTATGTTAAATGTAGATTAAGAACAATCAGATTTTTCATAAAGGCTTATGCCATTAGGAATTTTTTAAAGGTTTAATTTGATCATGTTATAATGAACTAAAGACATCTGCATGAATACTTTTAAACCTCTATTTTATGGCTTGCCAAATGGAGAAGTCACCTTTTTTGTTTGTTTGTTTGTTACATTTGGTAAACTAATAGTGTAGAGGGCCTCAGTCTAGGTAGTCCTTTGCAAGTATCTAAGTAGATTGAAGTATTTTCCCATATGCCTCACTCATTTCAGTTTTTAAAAGGAACATGTTGAAATTTGTATTTTCCTGCTTTTATTTTTAAAGGCATCACTTGTTTTTGCAAATTGTGTTCAGTATATGTTTTTGAAACATAAAAATGGCATGATTCTATATCTGGTGCATTTACTAATAAGCCCAGGTCTGCACCAGATGGGCAGGTGAAAATGTGATTATGGGGTGTGCGGAGATGGTCCCATCTCTGTAATACACGCCTCTCCAGGTTACTTGTGCATCTGTTATGTTCATGAATTCACTTTATGCTTATCCTTAGAGGTACCTGGAGAAGCAATCTTATACCACAAAAGGTCTAAAAGAGGTAAAGTTCCCTTCTTTTAACACAATCACTATAAGTGGCTCTCCTTGTTTCATAACAATCAAATAGAAAATGTCAACATTTTTCCCTGGCATATTGAGAAGTTTGATGCTGCAATATTGCCTTGTGTGTATGTAGAGCAAAATTAGGTAAGTTTGCTATTTAGTAAGTAGATGCAAATTGAGTCATAGGCTGTACCTTGCTGCATCAGTTTAGGGGGAATAACACATGGGGCAGACAAAGCGAAACCCCATCCAGGTGGTTGAATTCCCTACATATTCATTTGGGTTGAAACTTTCAAATGTCAGGTGCCTGGAGAGCTCATTTAATGAAAGGGTTATCTCTGCCAACCAGTTAGTAATTGATATTTTTTTTCACCAGAAGTTGTGAAATATTATTTATGTATGTAGAAGACAGGGGCTTCCTGCCGTTGTTGTTTACTTGTGGGTTTGGGCAAGTTTCCTCCTTTCCAGAAAGCAAGTTTTCTATAAAAGCAACTTTGCAACAGCCTCACTCCTTTTGTTTGGTACCCCAGGCAAAGAGCTTTTCATGGCATTGAAATCATTTTCATTTAAAAACAGGGATCTCAGATGAACCAGTTCTTTATTGAAAATATAAAAAAAAGGGGGGGGGGGAGAGAGGCGGTAAGGTATCCTTGGTTAACTTTTTAGTTATTTAAAAGTAGCTTGTTGAAGATTGAATATTTCTATGTTTCACTAGAGCCTTTAAATATAAAAGAGATATGAGACTATATCTGACACCATCAGGCATATTATATTAAAATTTATGAACAACTTCATCAAAAACCACTTTCCCTCTCCTGCATAGAGACAGATTTGTTCTGACATAAACGTTACATGGCTGGTTGCAGCCTCAGATTAATGCGAAGACCCTGGCGATTCCTTTTAGACGTTATTTTATGAAATAATACCTGTCAGCTGCTGCCTGATCCTAGAAAAGGGGGCAGGTTTTCCAGGTCATCTTGCCATCTGTCAGCTAAAGCTCATCTGTCCCTCCACATTACCACCTGATCTGTGCTAACAGGCCTCACAGGGAGGCCTGCTTCATTGGCCCAGTGGGAACCCGGGAAAGAGACTGTGTGAGGACATCACCTGTGATGCTGAGATTTAATTATCACTGAAGTGATGAAGATGTGCACGCAGATTGAAATGCTTTTGAATAAATTCATGGAGCAGGATCTGCTGTGCCCCTCTCTCTGCTTCCCCCTCCCTTCACTTCTCCCTCTTTACCCCCAGCCCTCAGCCTAGCTTTCTGATTCACCCTCAGATAGATATTTGCAGGTACGGCCTTGGAAACACACACATACACACTCATGCATAGGTACAGGGGCAAACATATGCAAACACACTTAATATGCCCGCTGAAGTATCAACCTACAGTGAAGGAACAGACCATGGAGTCAGGAGGAGAAAATTTGCCTCAGCCTTTTACAGCAAACCTTGATTATTTTCTGCCAAAGTTCCTTGTTATCAAATTTTAAAGCCGTATTGATTGTTGCTGGCTTGAAAATCAGATTTCATTGTAGGGCCAGCTTTTTACCTACGGTTTTACTCAGCCTGTGGTCACGCCAGCGCAGAGTTACCTGGGGTCTCCTGTGGAGAGTTAATGCGAGGGTTCACAGTGGAGGTGGAAGTGTGGTAGAACACAAAAGGTAAAGAAGGGCATAGAAAGCCCCCGGACACCCCTGGGACCGTGGGCTCCCTCATGCTCTCTGAATCAATACCCTGCACAAAAGTTATTACAGGTCCGGGCCTTTTGCCTTCTAAGCTGCTTAGGCTGTATGTGGCATTAATTCCCTCCTGTACAAAAATGTAGTTGATAATCACCTGGCTGAGGAAAGGATTTAGGGCTAGAACAGCAGATTTCCTCACAGATTACAGCATAAAACCTAGTTTCTTGGGATAAATCAGGATAATTAACTGTAGTGAAATATGTTGCTTTCGTTGATTCATGCCCATGTGATACCTTTGTTAGACGCCGCCACAGAGGAACAGTTATGCCATTATGTGAGGTGAGATCTGATTTCCACCCTGTTCTAAAACATGCTATGCTGTACAATACAGGTTTTTATTTGCTTGGTTTTGGGGAACCAGCCTTCAGTCTGGAGGCCAGTTATTAAGCAAGCACTTAACTCAATTGACTCCTAATTATAAAGTTACAAAAGCAAATGATACACTGCAACTAGTCCACATTCTTGCCACCTTGTGAGCACAACCGCATGGCCCTGATCCACTCTTGACCACATGGTTGTCAGAGGTTACAGAATTTCCTGCCCACCATAACTTTAAGGATAGGAGACCCCTCTCCCCGAAAAGGAAGATTTGGAGGAGCCAAAGAAGACCCAAGGGTTTTCCAGAACAACAGTAGACTGAAATTGTGTATTTTCTTCTCTTTTTTAAGGGAAATCATGAGCAAACATTGCCTTAATTCACATTTCAAAAATAATTACTACAGATTCAAGACATTTATCATGTTGTCATTGGAACCTGGGAAAGGTTATTCTTGTGGTACTTCAGGTCACAAACAAGAATGTATTATTAGAAACTAACACACAGGCTCTCCAAGAGATTCCTGGGGGAAAAAGAGAGGTCCATTGGCTTTGAAAAAAGGTGACAGGAATGAATTAGGTAACAGGGGCCCACAGAAACTTATCAGGCTCTCAGTGGTCAGTTTCCGAAGTAACTCCTATCCATTATATTATGTAGCTCTTGTGAGAACATACGGAGAAAGCACCGATAGTCGTTATTACATTTTTCCAAATACTACTACTTTTATTCTCTGAGATGGTATGGATTTTTATGAAGCTTTTGTTTTCCAGTAATTCCAAAGAAAATAAAAAAAAAAATACAGGAATATAAATATGGAAATTTTTAAACTGAGATATTATCCTGCCAAGTCTTTTGCCAATTGGTCCACATCTTCAACCTTTTTTTTATTTTCAAAAATATATATTGAAATTATATTTTCTGGAAGAATTTTTGTATACTTTGTCAATCAATGTATTATTGGCAGGTTTAAAACATTAAGCATTCTATTGAGTGTTACCTCCCACCCATGTTATGTGAACATTCACTTGGAGGTGCAAGTTTAAGTAATGAGTGTATCCCCACAATAGATACCCTTTAGTTCACAGTCACACTTGCACATATACTCTACTTATAGAAGACAAATGAGATTTATTTTGGATAGTTTTGGATGAATGTGGTTGTTTCAGCAGCTTGAGGTAATGCTATGAAATCAGCAAGTGGAATAGAGACAGATGAGGTTTTAAAAAAACATAAATAGAAAACTAATGAACATGCTGAGAGTTTCTTGTTGTTTCAGTTTTTCAGGGTATAGGACAATTTCTGTACAGCATGTGTGGGTCCTTGAGATGATTTTGACCTCTGAGTGACTGGTCTAGTTTTCAACAAAAGTCATCATTTGAGAATTGTCAGTATTCAGTGAGAAAATGTCATATTCTTAAGCTAACTCATTGAAGATGCATGTCCCAAGATAGAAATCTTGACAGATAAATGTGCTTAAAATCTCATAGTCAAACTTAAAAATATAGGGAATGTGTTAAATATATATATATTTGAGATGAATACGAAAAAAAAGGATTTTTTTCAGACAAATCTTAGCTTTTTTCTCCCTTTTCTACCAAATAAATTAACATTTATATACTTACTTCCAAAAAGATTATTTAATATATGTTTCATTCTAAAGGTCTCTGTTCTGTTTTCAGTTTTGGATTTCTGAAATTAAAAAAAAAAAAAAAAAAAGTGAAGCCTAGACAGCCCCAAAGACCTAGACAGCCAAAGTTAGTCTCTCTTCTGCTTTGCCTAGATTATAAGATTTAGATTACATTTAAATTTTATAGCTCAGGTACTGACATTTTTAATATTGCATTATATGCACTAAGAGCTAGGACTTATATCACCAATAGTGATTTATCCACTAGGCAGGCATCATTATTAATATTACTACGAAGAATGCAATCTATCCATAATTTATCTTTTGAGAAAACTCTCCAGATAATTTACAAGAAATCTTATGTTATTACTTAATTGGTACTTAAGAAATGCAAAGTGAAATTTGGGGGAAGCCATTAAGGGAGGTATCTTTCACAGGACTGTCTTCCCGGTTGGAATGTAATTGAAACAGAAAGAAACACTTCAAATTGCTATTACCGTAAAGCCAGTCTGACTGTAGGAAGAACAATCTACTGAATATGTCCATGGAGCAAACATTGTTTTGCCGTAAGCTTTGTTGGCGTTGGCATTCTTATGTGCCAGAGGGTGAGACCCACCAGGGGCATGTCAAACTTGCTTCTGTGGTTTAGGACACAGCAAAAATTAACACATGTTTTTCTAAAATCTTCACCCTTTGCTAAAACAAGGCTATTAATTGTTGACGCATATACGTAGTGATCACTAAATAAACACACAGTACATACTATGACAACTTAATTAGAGCTCTTCCAATGGACTTCTTTGCTCATCCAATGTGACAAACACTTAACAACTTCCCTACAACTTTCAGCTACAACCTCATTACCATTCTGTAAAAACTTATAGGCTCTTCAAGATGAAAGTAGCCATAAATATACTAGTCTATGAAGGTTGGGGAGATGTCCAAGGTGACAGCCAAGAGTAGAATACAAGTGATTCTCTTCCTTGTTGGCAAGTTGGAGAAAAAAATTAAGACTATAAAACACAAATCCTACACTACAGTTGTGAGCCCTGGAAAAGTAATGAAGACCATGGCCAGAATATCTGTGAAATAGACAGTGGAAACATGGCTTCTGAGGAACTCTTACTAAATATTATAGCTGCCTTATATCCTTTGCAAGTCACCAACTTCAGATGCACTGTCTTCTACCTACTCAAAAGAGTAGAACTCAAAATATGAAAGGGGACTCCCAGGTAGTGACAGCCATGTTTCAGGAGCAGGCATTTTTTTTTTAAATCTTATTTAAGGACCTCTGAAGTATAACGAGTCATCCAATACACTTTAATATGAATTTTGTCTCACATTTTGAAATGGTTGTTATTATACTTAGAGCTAAGAGACTGATGAAGTCCCAGATCATGTGGTAAAATGTATTTTCAGAGAGAAATGAAGCAGCTTATTGGTCAGAAGTTTGTTTGTTTGTTTGTTTTTGCCACAAATTATGACAAGGAGAAGATAAAAGATTCCAAGATTCAATCTTATATCGTACCTTCAAGAAAAAATAAAGTGTGAACGTGTTCAAAAATGACCATTCAGGGAGTATAGAGGGAAGAAGTCAGGGAGGGATTGAGAGCAAGAGAGAAGGATTGCTATGCCTTGCCTATCTGGATCACCTACTAACTACCGTAGTTTAGCAACAAAATCAAACATTAATAAGATAAACTCAAAACACCTGGAGTATATAATGTGAAGAATATAATATAAATTTTTAGATGCATAACTGCTAACATTAAAGGATCTTGAAATTTATCGAAAAACAGCTATTATTATGCAAGAATATTAAAGAGGGATTATATCTGACTACAGGGGGAAAGGGTAATGTAGACATGGCATTTGATCTTGAAGATCTGTGTAGGTATTCAACAGGCAAGGAGGTGGAAGAGGGATCACTCCGCCAGTCAATAAATTTTGATTCCTTCTTGTGTTCCAACACTGACCTAGAACTCAGAATTCATGGGTAAACCAAACGTAGTCCCTGCCCTCGTGATGCTTATGGTTTAAACTGAAAGGCAGACACTAAGAAAATAATTATTCACACATTTACAGAGTGCTGTTTAGGAAAAGTACAAAGTACAGTGGGAACACACCAGTGGTTATCTCCAGAAGATCTCCTTCTATAAAAAGCAAAAGACATACTTAGGGTTAAAGATTTTCTTTATTTTTTATTTATTTATTTTGGAGAAGGAGGAGGGGGAAGGGCAGAGGGAAAGGGAATGAAAGAATCTTAAGCAGACTCTATGACCAGCACGGAGCTTGATCTCACAACTCTGAGATCATGAACTGAGCCAAAATCAAGTCAAATGGTTAACACACTGAGCCACCCAGGCGCCCATAATGATTGTCTTTAAAGCTATCTAGTCTGGAGGGTCAAGGAAGCCTCTCTTAAGGAAGAAATCTTTCAATTTGCAACAGGAAAATTAGTGGATATACACAAGTAATGAGAGAGGCTAAGAGAATGATACACACAAGAAGCATCTTGTTCAAAGATCTTGTGTCAGGAGAAAGTGTGACATGTTTGAGGAACCAAAAAGATCTGGAAAGAATGAAATGAAGATCGAGCACGGTAAGGCATAAAGTCTGAGGTAGGCATAAGTCTGATAATGCAGGTGCCTGCCAGCTACGTTAAACATGTTTCATTTTTACCTAATGGCAATGAGATGCCATTGATAGTTTTAGCAAGCAGAGACAAGGGGAAGTCAAAGGTGCTTCACTAAGGGTGTCATCAAAAAGGAGGTGAAACAATGGTGCACTTTTAGTTTCCAATTTGCTGAGTCTATTTTGCTCAGCTATGTTTGAGGGCAATGGAAAAAAAAAAAAACCTAAACATTTATATCATCATTATTTCTGTGTTTTCAGAAAATTTCTTCCATTTTAACAAACTAAAAACATTATAAGAGATAACACCAGAAGGTCATGCACGAAATCATAAGATGTTCTCTGGGCCATGACTGCATTTTCAATAATATATCAAGGAATGTTAACTAATGGACAGCTTGAATCAGGAATCACCTGTTATAGGCTCTCATAAGTGGTAAGTCCCCCACTGAAATGGTCCCTAGTGACTAGAGTAACATATAATTGAATTATATTATGACAGGCCCTTATGTAAAGGGTCTGATCCAATCAAAAGGAGCCAATTCTTTTTAGAGTATGCTCCATGTAAAGATTCTAAATAAAAGGTGATTAAAGTCATTTTTTGTTGTTGTTTAAATCAAAGCTGGCATCACTAGCTTCTGAGTGATTTCATGAACTTTTTCCTAAGGAAATAAAAATAACCTCGAGCACGACCCATCTATTGGGATATTTGTTGCTCTGCTAAATGTTCCTCAAAACCCAAGTGATTATCGTGTATTTAGTCAGAAGATGATGATCCCAACATCCAATATCCCAGGAGTCGCCTGAACTGCATTAACAATTGTGATTATACTAATTTCTCTCATGGATGTAAGCTCTTTGAAATTTGTAAAGGATATTTATATGAATTATCTCACAATATTTCATATTTAACAATAGAAATGATGAGATGCAGTAAGACTTCCTGACACACCCAAAATTAGAGACAGTGGAGGAGGTGGGAGAATCAGTGAGATGTCTTTGACATTTCCTCGAAGATAGAGTCCTGGTCCTCTGTGATACTTTCTAACTTTCCAGAGCTGCAAAGAGTAGAAGGCCAACAGACTCCTTTTTTTTTTTTTTTTTGTTCAAGCTCAAGTATAACCTATACATGGAAGAAGGTAGATACAGTCTTTTTGATAAGACAGTATGACCGGGGGTCAGCTGACATAAAACCCTAAGCATAGTATGGGCAATTATTCTACCTCAGTGAATTAAGCAGATGTGGACATTACTGACTTATGTGGACAATAATGATGATGAGGGTGAATAGGGACAATACTAATAAATAAGAATGTATAAGTATGTTTTTGACTGTAGTTTTGTATGATGAATGTGGGAGCAATACTTAGGTTTAATATAATTTTTTAATTGCTATTAAAAATTGCTGAATTCCACACACCCTCAACAGAAGATAAAACTGATGTATTAGGGATACTTCTATAGAAGTAACTAACATCTTAAAGATATAGGGAACTTAGAACTTTATTGACTATTGACTAAAAATAAAGAAAAAATACGATATGACCTTCAAACTTTTTACTCGCAGTCTTTCCATTTTTTTTGGTTAATTTGTTTTTCATGGGCAGGGAGTTGTGACAAAATTTAAAACACTACAAATCTTAACACTTTAAGCAAAACTGGGCTCTACAATGCATTAGACGTGGTAGGGTGCTGGATGTCATAAATTTCCATTAATTTTGAAATTTCCTTAACATAGAGGTCTACCTCCCAATGTTTCATCTTCATTTGGAATATTTATTCTTCCGTAATTATTTGGAATGTGTACAGACAGATTCATGTCTTCAGTGAATTGATTATAAAAGTTCTCATAAAAAAAAGAATAGTGATAAATTATTTTTCTGAATAGTTAGATGGAAGCTGATTGTAGTCCATGATCATTAACTCCCTTCTGCCTTGAAAAGTCTGCTTTCTGCCTTGAACGGTGCTTTCTTAAATAACCTGCCTTTAAAAAGTTTCAGGTTGTATGGAAAGTCCCATAAGTATGAGTCATCTTTATTTCATCCTTCCACACTGTAGACATAAGAGCAAGAATCAGATTTCATATTCCTCAGCCTGAGCTGTTAGACGGCACTGTAGACTCAAGAGGTGCCGGTTATGGTGACACTGTTTTGTGATTCATGCAAAGTTAATGTACCCCTCATGTGTGGATTAAATGTCATTCAACAAAACACTGTAAGAGAATGGACTTTCCTAGATTTTTATTGTCCCTACCATTGCTTAAAGTAAGCTGCCTAGCTGGGGTTTGGGAAGATTTCAGTTCTGAGCTTTTGTAGTTGCTAACTCGGCTTGTCGTAAATGCATCCAACCTGTATTTTCATCTGCAGCATTGTTGATTTTCTCCAGAAAACACTGAGGCACACTCAGTTCATAGGCACAGATGATTGGGTTAAGAGCTTCCTTCAAGCATAATGCTGTATATGATTGAATGTAAACGACCAACTCTGATCATCACCCACACAGTGGAATGGAAATAAGAGTTGCCGAATGATCCTGAATTTTCTGGTTCATAAACAAATAGAAAATAGCAAACCTAATATATTGAGTTTTATGTGCAGTTTGGCCATGAGACAAACTTTTTTTCCCTTGCGATGTTTAATGAGAAGCATCTCTCTCATTTCACTTCCATTTTCAATTTAAACTTCCCTATCTCAGATAATCAATTGCTTATAATAAATAGAGAAATCCTTAAATTTTTTGAAATGGTTTCTAGTATCTAATTACACAGGATTTTTTGACCTGGCTAGACAGATAACGTTAACACAGCTTCAATACTAAACAAGTCTGAACATGTGTGCGCTTGACTTTTATTAAACTCCTACTGAAGAAACAGATTAATTGGAGGCTGATTCACTGGTGAACAGGCGTTAAAGACAGAAGGACCTTCTCACATTTTGTTCTGTTATCCAGGCTTATGCCACATCTCAGGTTGGCAAGGAGATCCCAACTGCAGTGTTTTGAAATATAACTGAAAGAAATGGTAGAATAACAGGTGCAAAAAAAATGCAAACCACTTATAAAATGTTGATCTGATTCCTTCCTTTTTCTCTTGCCAAATGGCCACCTGACACTATATGGACTCAGGTACTGCCCAGATAACATTTCACATAATAATGTTATGAGGAGACTGACTATGGAGGCTTGCAGTGGTCATAATTATTCCTTATTCCATTACTACATTTTTCTTCCTTTTAGAAAAATTTTTTGGAAGAATGTGGGTACAAGCTGTGAGGAAACCATTTCAGATAGTCTCAAAGAACATGGAGGCTCAAGAAAATGCTCTTCTTGGCAGCTTTGCTTCTATCTATAAAAGCTGGAATTTTATCCCCTGATGTTTCCTTTGCTGTTTAATGGTTGATATCCTGTAAGATAAACAAGGCAGAAAATAGATGATGATGATAGATGATAGATAGATAGATAGATAGATAGATAGAAGATAAATAATAGATAGATGATAGATAGATAGATAGATAGATAGATAGATAGATAGATAGATAGATAGATAGATAGATA
>NW_023270377.1:84646956-84694436 GCF_011800145.1 Mirounga leonina | reverse complement strand
ATAGATAGATAGATAGATAGATAGATAGATAGATAGATAGATAGATATAGATAGAAAGATAGATAGATGGATAACAATAACATGCATTAGGAATTAAGTTGCCGGTGAATTGAGGAAAGGGCCTAAATGTATTTGCGGAATATAGTTTACAGGGCTTTCCCATGTATTATCTCATTTATAATATCTCTGTGAAATAGGTGTCACAGGTTTTTACAGCTGGTAAAATTGCCTTTTAAAAAAGTTAAGACGCTTCCTAAAGTAACTCACAGAGCAAGTTAGGCAGCCAGGACTCCAACCCAGACCATCTGACTCCAGGTCTGCCTGGGGCTTTTCTAGGAATGTGCCCCCTGGAAAGCCCCTTAATCTTTCTGCATCTAAATCTTTTCTTCTGTCAAACAAGGACCTTGTTGAAGAGAGGCTTTGTGAGTTCCCTTCCGGTTTCAAAATGTGATTTTGAGATTTGATTATCAACCGTCAGAATGATAGAAATAAGCACCAGATTAGTCAACAAATACTTGCTGCAGCTTGACTCTAGGCAAGGGTGATCTGTTCGGATGACCCACATGGTCACCTGAGGCGCATCCTCTGGTCTAGTTCATAGACCTTGGAGGTTCTGCTAGGCGGTTTCTTCTTGACAAAGCTTCATTAGCGTCATAATTTTCCTCTGTAAATACTTCTGTGCAAGCCATTAACATAAATGTTGTATACGGATTTCAGTGTTACATGCTTAAAGTCCCAAGAGTTAGAAATTAAACAAGACTGGAAATTTGGATGGGTTCATGTTTCATCACATTTTAAGGAGTTTAAGGTTCAGTAAAAGGAAAAAAAGCAGTCACCTGGTTGAAAGTGAAGGATGTGGTGGTTTTCCAGGAGTTTGTACCTCACATTATTCTATTTGTAAATAGGTTAAACTCTATTTACTTTAAAAAAGCAAAAAAGAATGACTAGTTGTTTACTTGTTTATCTAGACCCCCGTATCTTTCCAGCAAAGTTTTGAAACAACCCATATCCTGACGTTTTCAATGTCAATTAAATGCCCTGAGACTACCTGGTGAATACTCGCTATCACATTAAAATATTCAAGTGCCATGTACATCATTATATCAATTCACTTCAAACTAAGATACACATCCATGCAGCTGGAATGAACTCCCAGGACAAGAATAATAAATACCAAGTGAATCACTTATTTTCAGTAAATACCTTTAGAAATATTATGATAACTGTACTTTCTGTCTCTCCATTTTTAATGGATGGACTGGTTGTTCAGCTCTTCTTAACTTTGGTTCTATCCTGGATAATAAATAGTTGACATGAAATACAAAAGAGACTTGAGGGATGTTTTCCAGTCTCCATCACTAACTACTAGAGGATTCAAGCAGACTTTTCTATGTAGGCTTTGCAATAGCTGATTGGAGACTTTCTGATTTTTTACTACATTTCAATTCCAATGTAAAATGAAAGTCCAAGAACTAAGTGAACTTTTTCATTTCTCCACATTCCAAGCCTGGTAAAACTGTTCCGCTTGCTAAATGATGTTATAAATATCGAGATTAGTTTCTTCTAAAATTACCAGTGCCAGGTGCATTCCATTTCTCATGTCATATAATATTCTGTAACCAGTATTCACAGTTTAAAGGAGGGTTTAACGAATGTGTAGACCAAAAAAAAAATAAAAAAAAAAAAATAAAGCGAATAGTAAAGACATTTAAATGTGACAACTGTATCTGTACAGCTTAAATGGAAGATGCCGAAGAGAAAGATTGATTTTTTTTTTTTTTTTGGTCTTGTCTTTGGTTTGCTTAGATGGAGTATATTAGATGGGGGTAGGAATTATGGTTCCAAAATAGCTATTGTTTCCATCATAAGTGGATATAAAAGTTTAAATATATAAATCAATTTCAAAACCAATGTTATTGTATTTTGTTAGTTGCACTTCCCATGCATAAAATCTCAGCACTCAAGATGTCCCCACAAAATCTTTTACTAAACCTTTGTTTTAAAGTATTCGAAAGGACATCGTTCCATGTGGAATATTACATACAGCCACTGATTCAACAGTAACTGAGAACTTATGTACAAAACATTCTTTACATATTGACAAATATTTCTAAAAAATGAATTGGTATTTTTTGTTGTTGAGTGTTTCATGAATGACCTTTACCTCTGTAGACATATGCAGTTTTCAGTTTTTTGGGTGAGACTTTCAAAATATTTTTTTAGAGTGTTCAATGTTAGCAGTGACATTTTTACAGTGATTTCAGAGCCGTGTAGTTTAGAATATTCTATTTGCTTTATTTCTAATTACTTATACCACCCTCATTTTAAATACTGTGCAGATGTAATTGACAGTGATGATATACAATATGTATGAAATGAGCTTTTCTCTATCAGTGGTGTGTGTCATGCAAGACTCCATTGCAATATTTACAGTTAAACTAAACTTTTTCGAAGGAGCAAAATTGCATTTGTTTTGCAGATTTGCTCATCATTAAATGTGAAACATTTCACATTTGTCTTTTTGAGTAATTGGCTTTTTAAAATGATAAGGTGCTCTGAACACTTGTTATGTGGATAGGTCTGACGTTGTATCCCAGAAATCCATATGCCATACAGACAGAACAGAAGAAAGATATTCACAAGCATGTCACAGATTGGACTAAAGCAAGCCAAAAACCCAAGTGCCATGGCATTAACAATAGCACCAGATTTACTGTCACGATCACAATCTGTGCTGCATCACAGACAGAAGGAGAACTTTTGATAGGTAACACCTCAGTGTTTTTTTAATCTTTTTGGCAAATTATCATTTATCATTATATTTTTGCCTGCCATATAATATTATTACAATGACATTAAAAAAAAAAAAAAAAAACACAGGGTAAGTTTAATAGGCCCCAACAAAAGGACCGACTTACTAGCCAGGCCATGTAGGATTAAAGAGAGAGAAAGGGAAAGAGAGAGAGAGGGAGAGAAAGAGAGAGATTTTGTTGTTTTATTACAGATCAAACTAAAGCTGGGAAAATAGAAAACAGCTAAGGTACTCGTGAGGATTTTAGCTTTTTGAGTTCACAAAAGGAAATGGCTTATTAATGACAGGGAAAACAAAAGATTTACCCCTCTTCAGAACTTGAAAATTCTGATGTTTTCAAAATATGTGGTTTCCCAGGATAAAAACTCAGAGCTAATTTTATTTTTTGAATTGGAAGGGGGGGGTGGGGATATTTTGAGATGTGAAATTGTCCGATCCTTTCTAGTCGGTGTACATTTCCCCCATGATGCAGATATGAAGGGACCACAATTCACCGGATGCTCCAATAGGTACTAAAAAAAGATTTACAAAATCACAGCTTGTGACCCAACCTCATGTTGGGCTGATTGAAGGAATAGAAACACTGCACAAAGCTTCTTGGCATCAGATAGAGAAACATCAGTCGATTGTTTTTCTTAATTGAAGTCCACTTTGGGACCTCATTTTGAAAAGAATCTTCCCACCTATCTTTTAGCTGTCCACCTGGCTAAGAGACACTTTTGGAGAATAGCCTCTGTGGGTATTATTTTCATATAGAAGAATGTATCCTAAAGTTACCCAGCTTTGTTAGCATAATTAAAAATATTAAAGCTAGGTTTTCAAGAATATAAAAGGGGTCTTAAGCAAAACATAAACAAAATTAATTAATAAGATACTAAGCTATTTAAGGATAGTGATATGGGAACAAAAGAATATAAAACCATAAATTAATTTGAAATTGTGTTAGCTAAAATGAAGAAAGTTTGATAACTGAAATAAACATGGTATATTCTAAAGGAAGTAGTAAATAAATAAGTTTCTATCCTTTTCAAACCATGTCTCTCATCAAAATTATGATATGATAAAACATTTTTATTCCTTAGCCTTGAGACCAAAGAGTGTGTTTGATTTCTAGTCTGGTGTCACTTTAGAGACCTGGGCACACTATTTTCTCTCAGCATTCCACTTGCCAGTCAGTCTTCCTTAAAGTCCTGGAGATTATTTACTGTTGACCACTTCCAGTTCATATGCCTCACTTTCATGGGACTTAATATATTTCTTCTAATTTTCAAACTCTGTCAACTCAATTTTAACTTATTAATCATTACCCCCGAAATAGTAGTCTAAGTGCTGTGAGGCTTGCAAAAAAGTACATAGTAGTTACTGCATTCAAAAAATATATGTTGTTGCTAGGTTGCTAGGAAGCAAACAAGAACGAGAAGAAAACCACCTAAGATTAAATATAACAAATTGCTTCAATTGTTTTTGAAATTTCATAATCCATAATAACAGTGGTTTTATGCTCAGAAATGAAAGAAATGTATGAGTGAGATACCAAAACAGACCAGAGAAGGAAAACTTGAGCTTCAGGAGATATCCAAGGAAGAGGGAGGGAGAGAAGGAGAGAGAAGGATGAGAGGGAGAAGGAGAGACTGCAAGAGGAGAGGAAGCAGGGAAGGGAGAGGGAGAGGGAGAGGGGGAGGGGGAGAGTAGACCATGGAGTTGGGGGGAAGGGAGGGGGAGGGACAAACAGAGGGAGAGGGAGGAACTTCAGGTACCATTTTTATCAAGGTTTATAAAACAAATTGTATTGTAAAATCTCTCATTTCTTTTTACTGTTGCATTTCTTCTACAAGTATATAAAGCTGATAGAAATAAACTTAAACTTTTCACCAGAGGTATAGAACAACTATATATACAAGATATTCACTTAGGAGCAACACAGTGAGGATCACGTGTGTGATACTGGGATATGAAGGTTTGTTTTTGTTTTTGTTTTAAAGAAAAAGACAGGAGATTACTCAAAGCTTATGTAAGTGAAAATATATTGAAATTCCTCCAATTTAAGTAAAGAATCGTAATGTTATTTTTTAAAAGGTTTTGTACTTGGTAAGAACCATGGTGCAGCCATGATATTAAAAAGATATTGAGGGGTGCCTGGGTGGCTCAGTCAGTTAAGCGGCTGCCTTCACCTCAGGTCATGATCCCGGGGCCCTGGGATTGAGCCCTGTGTTGAGCTCCCTGCTCAGCGAGGAGTCTGCTTCTCCCTCTGCCCCTCCCCCCACTCATGTGCACACACGCTCTCTCTCTCTCTCTCTCAAAAAAATCAATAAAATCTTTTGAAAACAAAAGAGAGAGATTGAAAGGAAGTGGGGTCCAGAGTCAACATGGTGGCAAGCCTTGGCATAAGTAAACAGGAGGTAGAATATACTGATGATTCTTTACATTCAGAGATGAAGAAAACATTATAAATCATCATGTATTGGGGAAAAAAGAAATGGAGAAAATAAAAATGATAAAAACATGAATTGATGAAGTAGATGACGGTAGCACTGGAAGAATTATGAAAATCCAGAAGATAAAATATTTTAAGGAAGAAAAAAAAATTTTTTTAAAGATTTTATTTATTTATTTGACAGAGAGAGACACAGCGAGAGAGGGAACACAAACAGGGGGAGTGGGAGAGGGAGAAGCATGCTTCCCGCCACTCGATCCCAGGACCCTGGATCATGACCTGAGCCGAAGGCAGATGCTTAACGACTGAGCCAGCCAGGCGCCGCATTATAAAATAAGTTTTTATTGAAGGAGTAAAATTTGATAGAAGCCCTAAGATATGTATAGAATATGAGTGGATCTGTTGACAGAAAGCTATAGAAATCAAATTATAGACTAAAAATTTTGATGGGTGTCACTTAAGTTAATCTAATAGAAAAATCTATATTATTTTTAGGAACACGTTTATCTCCTAAAGCATGGTATACTTGTAATGTCTAATAGTTCATATGTAGCTTCCACTAGATTTGTATTAGTTTAATAATATTTCATTTAAACTTTGTTCAGCTTAAATACAATATAAACAATGAAGCGAGGATTGATTTATTCATCAGTGAGCAAACACTTAGGAGTTCCTACCGTGTAGGCACAAGTGAGGGATGGTTCTTAGAGAAGATCTGGTGCAAAGCAATCAAAGTAAGATGGATGCCTCACTGGGCAACAGTGTTAATGAAAATTTGTGAATTGAATTGAGCTCACAGAATAAGAAAAAGTAAATAAGGAGACCCTTGGTTAAAATGAATGAACATTATTATTACTTAGTGGTAAGAACTTATGCCTGGTGTTCTTACATCTTAGGTTTTTAGTTCTTTAAGTTCTCTTAAGTTCTCAAGAGATAGAGTCTGTTGGGATACACCGTATAGAGTTTCCCAAAGGTCACCTGAGACGAAACTCATGGTATCAAAGTGTATAACTTCCATTTCAACACAATTTGTAAATAGATTTTTCTCTCTTTGTAATGACTCAAAAGTATGAAGATAATTTTTAGGAAGTTAAGGTAAATTTTAGTAAACCAAAATATCTTTAGGCAAATAATTTGAAATACAAACAAATCCTTTCAATGAATTTTATACCAATTTGTGATGGGAGAATGCACTTTAGGAAGCACATTTAATAAATTTGATGATATAAGATAGACTTCCCTACAGCAAAATAAATGAGTGCCTATTGGCAAGTTCTATTTGGTTTCTGTTTGTTTTCCATTGTGGTCTTCCTCAAATTTTGTTTATCATTTTGTTTTTCCTATTTCCACTGTTATGAGAATGCATTATTCTTGCAATTATCCCTAGGAAATTAATAATTGCTTTATTGACTTAAGCAGAATTGACTTCCCTTTAATGTAAAATGAGAAATGTGTTTACTTCCTCCCACTTTGTCATAAATTATCAATAGATTTGACATTTTATATTGTCAGGTTTACAATATGCATATTTTTCTGTCATTCTAATTTTCAGACTGTTTTAGCTAAATTAAGATTGGTCTGTCATTTTATACACCTTTCTCACTTGAAAATATATTTTTTGAACTGTTTAGATTGGTTGTTTGGAACTCTATTTTATTTATTTCACTTAGCATAATGCGCTCAAGTTTCACACATGTTGTCACAAATAGCAGGATTTCTTTCTTTTTTATGGCCGCACAGTATTCCATTGTAGATGTATACCGCATTTTCTTTATCAATTTATCCACTGATGGACACTTAATTTGTTCCATGTTTTGCTTATTGTGAATAATGCTGCGACAACGTGAAAGTTCTTTAAGATAATGATTTTATTTCCTTCATAAATATACCCAGAAGTAGAATTGCTGGACCGTATGGTAGCTCTACTTTTAAAATGTAGAAGCCATGTCTCTAAACCATGATGTCCTGTAATTAGAAAGTAAAAGCAAACAAAATAGCTGAAAAGAATCTCCTGCCTTGAAAGTAATAACATCTGAACAAACAGAACACACTCTTGAAAATATTTGGGTTAAAAGAGACATAAAAACTGGAATTATGGACTTTAAAAATGAACATTGGATTACAAAACCTGGGAGGGTGTGATCAAAATACTAAGTAATAAGAAAATTTATTAACTGAGGCACATTCATTTCCATTTATAGAAGACAATAGATAGGAGAAAACAACATAGGAGATGTTATACACTCATCACTGTTGCACTTGAAAAAAGGAAATTTCAAGGAAAAGAAACAGAAATATCCAAAGATGTGACAGATGAAAATTTCACTGAAATAGAGAGAAACCTTAATTACAAGTAGATAAAATGAAAGTGTCCCAAGAAATTTTGTTATAGAAGTTAAATACTAAGAGACATCTTTGCTGAATTACCAGGCTTTATGGATAAAGAAAAAAGTACTGTAGGCCTTCGGAAACATGAAGTCACTCATTAGAACAAAAAACAGTCTAGCTTCAGACTTCTCCATATCGACTTCCATATTCAGAAAATAATGGACAAAACCTAAGGGTTTTGGTAAAAATTAAAGTGTTATACAAGTACCCAGTCAAGTTTATGTTTACATACAAAGCTACCAAAATACTTAGCATGCTTTCCCTCCCCCTACTAGAAAAGAAAAAACAAACAAATTTGGGATAGTCTTTGTATAGATATTGGCTTTTGTTGCTTTGAGGGGAATATGGCAGGGAAAGTAGAATTAATGGTTGTATTCTGTCTACCATCTTTATTAAATCTTTCCAATATTACATCCGATAACTGATCTCATTTTTTTTCATGTATTTTCTTCAGCATGTCATTATACCTATTCCATTCTTTGCAACCTTATTGTGGTTTAATTTCTCCAATAATTTCCATTTTAGTATTCAATTCTTCTTTTAAACTTTGAAAACTCTCATTTTCTGTTTTTGCTAAACCAATTTTTCTTTGATCATCTATGCTTCTTATTGTGTCCATGTTTCAATAGGTTCAAGTTCCTATATTTTTTCCCTGAGAGTGTAGCGTTTTTGTTTTTGTTTTTTAAGATTTTATTTATTCGACAGAGAGAGACACAGCGAGAGAGGGAACACAAGCAGGGGGAGTGGGAGAGGGAGAAGCAGACCTCCCGCGGAGCAGGGAGCCTCATGCGGGGCTCCATGCGGGGCTCCATGTGGGGCTCGATCCCAGGACCCTGGGATCATGACCTGAGCCGAAGGCAGACGCTTAACGACTGAGCCACCCAGGTGCCCCTGAGAGTGTAGCGTTTTATGGATGACATTTTCTCCTGTTCCCTGGAAGAATTTTTCTTCTGATGTGGGATTTTCAAATCTGACTTCTATTTATTTTTCATCTGTTTATCCCCACTCTTTTTTTGAGGGAATGAGAACAAGAGTTACAGTGTCTGTGCACAATCCTATATGCCATGCTCTCTGCTTATTAATCTTCTCAGTGTAGAATTGGCTGTATTCAGACTCAAAGTATTTAATCTGAAGAAAGCTGCAAATTTCCTATTTGGCAGTGTTAATCTCTCCCTCCCTCTCTCTCTCTCTCTCCCTGTTTTTCTCCCCTCCCGCTTCCTTCCCTCATTTTTAATCTACATGCTGAATTTGTGCACTTTCCTATTTCTGGATTTTTCTTCTATTCCTTCCTTATGAGAACTCTGGAAAGACTGTTAAAGATTCTTCTAGCTTTAGGCTACAAGTATCTAAGTCTGCAGCTATTTTTGAGAACATATTATTACCTCTTAGAATTGTTTGATCCCATCTAAAAGCTGAGATTGGATTAAGGGTTGTCTAGCACCTAATTTCTCAGATCTCTTTTTCCCCTTAATTATGCCAATTAATCCTCAAATCATTTTTGCCAAAGATAAGTTCAAATGAATTAAAAACCTCCAAAGACACAGCATATGCTTTTTAAATACATCAACATTATGTACGTATTTAAGAGTCTTTACTTTGTAGATCACGAAAAAGATAAGAAGTGATCTCTTTAAATACAGATGGTATTTGCAGCATTTGATTAGAATTTATATGTAAGTATAAAACTATCATGTTAATGTTTATAAGTTGAAAACAGAGGGCTTGATCACTATAATAATGACATAATATTTTAGCCCTTCAAAAGAAAAAGAAATTCATGCTATTTGGCGAGGAATATTGCTGGCTTGAATTAAACCCCTTATTATTGAGATTTTTGTTTAGTTGGGACTATCGATAGAAGAGGAGGATATATTCCTTTCCTTTAAATCTTGGTTTCAAGTATGTATCTTACATGTATTACATACAATATAAAATATCCTGATAATAACATTGTTTAATTATGAGGGTTTGATATAAAAGGCACTGGTCTCTGACACTTTAATTTTTTTTCAAGATGAAGTGAAAGATGTACTACCAAACCCACTAAGGTGCCACCACCTTCTAGAAATAGCTTACTGTAAAGCAACGTTAGCTCAGAGAATAGTCTGTGTAAAGCATGTTCTTCAAAGATACAAGTCTAACACATTGACACATATATCACATACCCACACCTACCAATGAAAAAACAACAACAACAACAACAACAACCTCATTAAATTTAATGAGGCAAATGGTGTTATTTTTGATGGGACACTAATGAGAGAATCTTTTTTTTTTAGCCAAATAGAGTCTTATTAATTTATGTCAGAAACAGTAGTGGAGACACATATTAGAAGCGTTAATTTCACAAGGGAGTATCTCCAATGGTCCTTTAACTGGGCTTACCCACTTATTTAATCAAACTTGTTGAGCTTCACGTAAATGTTATGTGCTTTAAGATCATTCCTATATCACAATATAAGCTCCTTGAAGACAAGAATTACGATTATTCACCTATATATCCCTTATTATAGATTTATTTTTTAATGTAAATGAAATCGAGAAATTTTTTTTAAAACCCAACTAAAGTCATTCTGAAACTAGTATTCACATGCATTATTTTAGAAAGTAATGTATAAAATCTGAACATTGATAATATTTTAATTTAAATGTAAAAATTTGCCACGGAAAGTCATGGTAAATTCTCATAAAATGGAATATTCTTTGTAACACGAAAAACCTACTTTATTATTTATTTTGGTAAGTCTGAAGCTACATCTGATATTTCATCAGCTTACTGATGTGGAAACATGCACATAGTCAAAAATTCATCTTTGGGACTAATGTAAAAATGTATTCATTGACCGACAGTAGCCTGTGTGGTTGTCTATTACAAGACATCCTCTTCTATGTCAGCATTTTCTAGTATTCTGGATAGAATACTAACATTCCAATCTGGAGGGGGAAAGCATGTGAAATGTGTGACTATTCATTCAACAAATACTTAATTGAGCATCTTCTTTGTGCCAAACCATGGTATACAGCTATGTGCCAAGTATTAGGATGGCTACTGGGATGCAGCAAAAAACAAACAGAAAAGAAGTCCACCCTCATGGAGTTTACATTCCAGTTTGGTGAGGCTGGAAATAGGCAAAACAATAAGATAAAAGCAAAATATATAGTATAATGATGTTGCTATGACAATTAGAAAATTAAAACCAAGAGTAAAAATTAGAAATTTAAATAGGATGGCCAGAGAAGGCCTTAGAAAAGGTGACATTTGAATAAAATCTGAAGGAAGTAAGGGTTAATTAAGGTTAAGGTTAGGTTCTGTTGATGACAATGATTTACATGATCATGCTATCTTCAATCACAGTGATAATGAAAATGTGAATACAGTAGGAAAGGCTATATTATTTAGAGAACTTTGAAAATTATATATTTTAAAGACCATGGCATGATTTATATTTTAAGACCCACAGCCTTTAGTTCTGTATTTATAAAACTTAACAGAAAATGCTTGTCTAAATACAAGTATTTAGGGTAATCATTAACTAGCTGTGTGAAGATGATGAATTAGTCAATTTCTTTTTCATCAAAACAAAACAAAACTCCCAGAGTTCACATCACTATATATGGACATTGTCTTTCTATTACAGTTATCACATTGGCTATAACTTGTTTATGTGTTTTTCTCCTATTACTCTAACGAGAATTAACTTTTCCTACTAATATGAACTGGTAATTCATTATTGCCACTTAATACCACTTTTTTTCCCCCTGTTTGCTTCTAAGATATTTTTTTCTTGCTCTTTAGATTTCGGCTGTTTAATTGTGATATGCTATGGATGGTTTTCTTTGTATTTATCTTGCTCTGGATTTGCAGTGATTCTTGAATCTGTGGCTTGATGTGTTTAAGCAGTTTGGGAAAATTCTGTCACTAGCTTTAAATATAGTTTTTTCCCATTCTCTCTCTCCTCTCTTGCTGGGACTCCAATTACATATCTCACAGACCTTTTCTTGTAAATTATGATCTCCTCACTATTTTCTATTCTTTTGTTTTCTGTGCTTCAGTCTGCATATTTTATTCTGACCTAATTTCAGTTCATTTTTCTCTCTCTATTGAATCTGCTGGAAATCTATCTTAATTTCAGTTATTATATTTTCAGGTCTAAAATTCATTTCATTCTATCCATCAATTCCATCCTCTGTCAAAACTTTCAATCTCATTATTTATTTTTTGAATATATTATATGATGTTTTACAACTGGACTATCTAGATTGATCCTAGATCTATTTTTCTCAATTTTTTTTCTATTTGTTGCCAATCATTTACCTATTGCAAACCTACCTTTTTAAATCAAATGTGGAACATTGTGTATGAAAAGTTAGAGAGATAATTTAAGAATCTGGTTGATATTTTCTTTCAGAGGGGATTTATTTTTTATTTATGGCAGGTGCTTTAGACTAGGAGCAAATCATCTTTATCCAAGTAGAGGTGACGCTAATTCAATACTAGGTTTCTGGTTTTGTAAGGGCTGGGATATTTCTGTCTCATTTAATGTGCTTGGGGCAGAATGCTTCCGGGTTCCAGTTGAAATCCACAAGGCCTCTCCACCATGGTAGATACTAAACTCCAATTTTGTTCCTCAAGTCCCGTGAAACCACTACAGACTCTGATGAACTTCTCATCTTACCATCGATAGTTTTTACATGAAGGATATCTGAAGGGAAGAGAGACCAAATTCTGAGCTCACTTCTCTGGGCTTCCATTCTCTTCACAATCTTGGTTTATAAATTTTCTGTGCCTTATTGGTTGTTCAGTTTCTTCAAAGAGAAGTATTATGTGTATGTTGTGAGTGTGAGTGTGTGTGTGTGTGTGTGTGTTTCTCTGGCAGAGGTTGATCTGAAGCTAGTCAGCCATTGCCTGAAACTTTTGTTTAATGACAAAAATAATGGTGGAGTACAAGTAGTTTTTAAAGAGATATTTATCAACTTCATGCATTTATTTAGAAATAAAAATATAAATAAATAATTTAACAAATATTTAAAAGATTAAAGTTATAAAAAATCAAAATAACCCCAAATAAAATGTAACTGAGAAACTTACAAAGATAAAAGCAAAAAATGATGATGGAGTTAACCAAAAATGAAGCAGATTTTATCAATAAAATTAAAACTGCTCTCTTAAAAAAGAAACAATAATAAATTTGTAAAAATGGCAATTCTAACCAAGGAGAGAGAAAAGATATGTTAGAAATAAGAAAATGACTACAAAAAAGAAATGACTTTTAAATAAATTTGCATAAGTTGGTTAAGTAACTCAGAAAACCTAGATGAAATGTATTATTTTTTAGGCAACTTTAAATCTACAAATTTTATTCAAGAAACAGAAACACTAAATAGAAATCGATCATAAAAGAATTTTTTAAAGTAATAAAGTATCTATACCTGGAAAAGCATCAGGAGCAAACACTTTTTATAGATACATTTCACCAAACTCAAATATCAAGCAATCCCCGTATTACATAAACACTTTCTCGTAGAAATGTGGAAAGCTTCCCAATTTATTTTATGACGCTGGCATAACCTAAAAACAAATCAAACAGGGATCGCTCCAAAAAGAAAACTAACTGCAAGCAAATCATAATGATGAATAAGATGGTAAAATTTCTAAATATATTTTAGCAATCAAATCTTATTAACCAAATGAAATACTAATCCCAAGAGAGAAATATCTCCAACATGAGAAAATCTGTTTTTGTTCATTCTTACTGTAATTCGCTAAAGGAGAAAAACCAAATGACCTTCTTATTCAATGTTAAAAAAAAAAAAAAAACTCTTGATAAAATTCAATACCTGCTTAAAACGAAAGTATGCCAACAATAGAAATAAAAACTTTTAGAAGAACAAAAAACCCCTGACATATATGAACATATAAAATTAAAATCCTCTGTATGACTAAAGACACTATGAATAAAGGAAAAGAAAAATGACAGGTGAAAACAATATATTTGCAAGAAGGACAGATACAGAGAGAACAACTCCAAATGATTAAGAGAAGGAAAAACATGACAAGAAACATGCCAACCTGAGGAAAAAAAAAATTGAAAGAAATTGTAAAATAAAAATTAATTAAAATTACTAATGGGTTTATTGGAAAAACTGTTTACCAGCACTAAAAGTCATAGAATTGCAGCCTTCAGGAGCGCCTGGGTGGCTCAGTCATTAAGTGTCTGCCTTCGGCTCAGGTCATGATCCCAGGGTCCTGGGATCGAGCCCCGCATTGGGCTCCCTGCTCAGCGGGGAGCCTGCTTCTCCCTCTCCCACTCCCCCTGCTTGTGTTCCCTCTCTCACTGTCTCTCTCTCTCTGTAAAATAAATAAAATCTTAAAAAAAAAAAAAAAAAGAATTGCAGCCTTCAGTGGGACGCCATTTTAACTCATCAGATTAATAAATATTTGAAAGATCCATAATGTCCAGTTTTGAAAGACCGTTATTAGTGTAATTGCAGTTTTGGAGTAGAATCTGGCAAAATTTATTAAAAATTAATTATCTATCATCTTGGATCCTGCTCTTCCACTTTTAAGAATCTATCATGCACTTGCACGTGTGTAAATAGTTATGTACCCAAAGTGTTCGTTGAATCATTGGTTTTTGTAATAGAGAAAAGGGATTAAATATCTATAGGTAGGCAGTAAACAAGGCAAAAAAAAAAAAAGTCAGTGATTGAGGGCACCTGGGAAGTGGTTAGAGTGAAATAAGAATTGACCCAAAGGTCTCTTCCTCGCAGCTCTTGGGTCTGAGTACCATGGGGATGGAAGAAGCAGTGACGAAGTCTCTAGCACACTACTGCTCTGAGGACACACAGTTATTTTTGCACAAGTGACACTTACATCACTCATGAAGAGCCCCTACCTCAAGGTCTTCCTGATGGCAGTAATTGTTTAGTATAAATTATGTCCAGTAATTGCCTAACTTAGTTTTCAGAAATCAGCTCACTGGTCTTCGCAGCCATGATCAACACTTAATGGGTTTTTAAAAACCAAAAGATTTTGAAAATCTCTTATGGCCCAGAGAGTAAGAATAGCCAGTTTGTGGTTTAACTACATTTAGATTTTCTGTAAACTGCAGTGGAAGGCCTTTGGGTGGGGCACACCGACTGTGCCTGTATTGCTAGAAGCACTTCACATTTCCCTTTTGGCTGGACTGGATTTATGTGAGCAACTTAAACAAATATCAGTAGTTACACTGCAATAAAATAAAATTTTAAGTTAAGAAAATGTTTTTTAGGGGGATGGCAAAGAAGACTGAGAAGAAGTTACGGAATTAGGAAAAAATCAGGAAAAGAGATTATTCATGAGAGACGGTTAATTGCCTATAGCTACTGAGGTAGCAGATATATGGGAGACAACTGTAAGGGGGTCAAAATCACTTCCTATAAAGCAAATATTTTTAAAAAGAACATCATTACACTCAATCACTCAATTCAGGGGAGCCTGGGTGGCTCAGCTGGTTAAGCGTTTGCTTTCGCCTTGGGTCATGATCCCAAGGTCCTGGAATCGAGTCCTGCATCGGGCTCTCTGCTCAGCGGGGAGATTTTTGGAGAGAAGTAGAGACTTTGGTCCAAAATCAGACAAGTGTTTTTGCAGCTGCTGATGGGGAGGGGTTTTATCTACCCTGATTAAGAACAAGAAAGTTGGATCAGTAGAAATGGTACATTTTGAGTATTAATAATTCTATTATTATCAGAAAATGAACATGGCTCTAGATTAGATTATTCCACTAGTTAGTTTAGAGTTATTTACGTAGACTGTGTCCTACAGGGAATGCTCACCATGGGCCAGGCAATGAATGGGGCAGGGGAATGAATGGTCTGCGGCTCCCTGGGGTCATCAGGAAAGAAATTGTTGGCCTCATGCTAAAATGCTGCAACACAAAAATATGTTCCCCATTTACTTGTTCTGAGCATTTTCTCTCTTTGGAGTCATAGTTTTCCTTTTTCTCTAAAATACATATTACCTCAAGTTTCTCTCCATTCTTCTATCAAAATTCTGTTTTTAATACCTAAGACTACATGTGTCTATATGAGTAAAACTATAAAAATGTACTAAGAGATATAAGCAAAACCTTAAAATAGGGTGACATACTTGGTTTCTGAAAAGGAAGTCTTGCTATTTGCAAATTTTGCAGCTTTCCCAAATTAATATATAATACTGTCAAAATCCCAATGAGATATTGTGGGAAAGAGAAAAAAAAAATTTAAAGTTTATTTAAGAGGTTTAGAGTTGGGCACCTCGGTGGCTCAGTCAGTTAATTGTCTGCCTAGGGCTCAAGTCATTATCCTGGAGTCTTGGGATACTGGGATCGAGCCCCATGTCCCGCTCCCTGCTCAGCGGAGAGTCTGCTTCTCCCTCTCCCTCTGCCCCTCCCCCTTGCTTGTGCCCACGCTCTCTCTCTCTCTCTCTCTCTCTCTGTCAAATAAATAAAATCTTTAAAAAAAAATAGGTTTTAGAGTTAGAAAGAGTTTTAAAAAATCATAAAAGGAATAACAGTTGAAACATGCTCCATGAGATACAGGGAAAATCTAAAATAAGAATAATTAAAATTTGAAATAGTGTAAGTCAAGAGAGAAACCACACACAGAGAGCCCACAAAAAGACCATGACATCTATATGATAACAGGAGAATTCAGTAGCCTTCCAAAAGTGTATTTTTGATGTAAGAATTCTAAGAATCTCTTCTCAGAAAAATAAATCATAAATTTTAACAAAAAATATTATTTATCTAAAACTAAAAACAAGATACATTATTGTGTATTTAATTTGACCTATATATGACTAATATAAAATGTATGTATCATCCACATTCAAAAATCTAGAAAGAAGTACATTGAGTATCAAAAGGCTTGTCTTTGAGTAATGTGATTAGAGGTAGTGCTTAATTTTCATTTTACATATTTCTAATTTTACTTATTTTTAACATTTGCATAAACTGTATTTATTAGAAATAATTTATTTTAATACATCTTCCAATGTACATATTATACCAATATCTGCACAAATACTATACAAAAAGATTACCCTTCCATTTACCTGTTTAAAAGACTTCATCTAAAGGAATAACCTGATCATTACATTTCCAGTCCTGATACAGCAGATTTAGGGAATTAGTCTGTCATCCAAAGAGGCTTCTTAATGCTCCTAGAATCACACTACATGACAATTGACAATATTGTCAATATAAGTTTTAAGGTCAGGTCAGCATATAGATGCTGAAGTCTCACCTATGGGTAATGCAGTTCATCAATATATAAGGAAATTGCCCAAGTTTTTCAAATGTAGTGACAGTTTTAGAATACAGTCATGATAATGACTTATATTGCAGAGACTCAATTTACTCCGTTTTTAAGCCTGAGAATTTTGGGAAAGAGTGTCATGGGGAGAGGATGGAAAACAGAAAAGGAAAAGATTGTGATCTCAGAGCAGCAATCACCATGAGCTATAGTTTTGTGGAAGATGGCATAGAAGATTCAGGGTAGTCGGGGGAAATTTTATGGAATATCTGAAATAGACCAGCTCCATTTTGTCAGCCTTCTGCCTTCATATTGTCTGGGTTACATCACAAGAACACTGTATTCCACACAGAGCATACATACATCTCTGGTAATTTTGATGCCTAAAGGATGAGTAATTTTTGCTATATTTAGTTATCATAGCAGTGAGTGTTCTCTGAAAACCTTGATGTAGTCCAAGCCTCTGCCATAATTTACCAAGAAGTCTTTGGAGCCTACTTGCAAATCTTGCCATCATGAGCCCTTTGAGAACCCTGACTTTCTGTGATTTTCTTCAAGATAGCATATCAGGTATCTTTCTGACATCATGGGAGCATAAGAGCATCTGTTGATGGCAAGGAGAAGACCATGGAGTCATATTCTCTGATAATGTTTATTCCACATCTGTGATTTGTGTCCTACAAGGCTCTTGGGAATTAAACCACATGTGCTGTATTTGCATTAATGGGAACTTGAGAAGGAGAGGCCATAACACTATTAAAATGTTTAGCTTTCCGTCTCCCATCACATAGACACATGCTAATAACTACTCCCAGACTTTGTATCATGGTGCTGCAGGATGCAGCATGGAGCACGCTCATTGTTTCAATACATAGGACTTAAAAACGAATAGTTGCCCTCTCTGCCTGTGATAGTTTACCAGGCTTTTAACTTTTTTGGTTTTCTCTCTTCGGATCATGGTGAGGTATCTCAAATGTATTCCAAACAGCACATTACACCCAAGTCTTTGTCTCTTCTTTTATAAAAAAAAACTCTTGCTTTAAGGTATATTTGGAAAAGCCAGGGTCTAAGCCAAATCCCAAAGAACCACATCCTAATTCTACTTTGAAAAGGCAGGAAATGACTTATCAGAGCAGAATCCCCTACATAGGGTTACTGATCACTCAGGCTTAATTGCTAAAAACGTGACAAATATTCTGGAGTCTTTCCATAGGTTTAAATATTCAACTGTTAAATTATATATGGAGACATTTTGAAGCATCTTATAAACCGGGGGGGGGGGGGGGGGTGGAGAGAGAGAAAGTCAAAGAGCAGAGTTGAAGATTATTTCATCTTTCATTACTCCTTAGATCAGTGTTTTCCAAATTGCATTCAAGACCATTTAGTGGGTGAAGAAATCAATTTAGTGAGTTGGGACCAGTGTTTTTGTTTTGTTTTGTTTTGTTTTGTTTTGTTTTGTTTTGTTTTGTTTTAGAGATCAGTTAAAGGAAGAATAGACTAGAATAGAAATGCATACAGTATCTCATATACTTATTGTAAGGGAAAGTATTATTTCATAACTTTTGTTTCAGTATATGATATATACATATATACACACAAATACACACACTCATAGTATATGTATTGAATATTATATATGGAATAATAGATGAGTGGATGGATAGATAGATTGATAGAATTGTGTGTGTCTGAGAAAGAGCGGGAGAAAGAGTCAAGGAAGAGGTATGAATTGGCAATGTAAAATATATTTCTTACCAAGGTTCTTGGTCAAAAAAGTTTGAAAGCCATCATGAGACTATACTCCTGGGTTAACTTTGAAATAAATTCTTCTATTAATGTCTCCCTCAACTGATTTCAGGTAAATTCACAAGCTACATATAAACTTAATCTACTTAAAATTCAAACATTTTTAGAAAACTTTATGGATGAAATTCAGGAAAATATGAATCCAGTGCCATGACCCATTCATCAAGAGTAGCAAATTACAAACCAGATACTGGTTGTAATGATGGGGAAATATTCTGTTTAATGCCCTGCTCCTCATGTTCCTGGAGAATGATAAACTATACAATGGTTCATAGTGAGCCTCAGAAATTAGGGGATCAAATCACTGTATTGATGATCTTTAGACATCATTTATTCAGGGATTAGATTATTTCTTGGGATCAGGAAAAATGCAGTTAATGGCAATAGAACCACCTTGATGAAGCAGGCAAAAAAGCTATAGTTGAGACAGGTGCTAGGGAAAAGTCAAACTGATAATCTCGGAAGGAAGTGTTTCTGCTGGACAGAATAAAGAAACAAAAACTAAGACGACAGAATACAGCCCAGGCTGTTAGAGTTAGAGTGTGAGTTCCAACCTGAAATAACAAGAATATTTCCCAGGCCAATTTGATAATCAATGAATACACTGAAATGGCTCATTTTCAGATACTCATATGACCATCTGCCTTGAATGCAAGTATGGATTATTGTTTGGTTACGTGTCTGGTAATTTAGGTGGATGAGGCAGATGGAAGGTGGAGTTAAAGAAAGGGGGCAGAGAGAGAGAATCAGAGAGATGCTCAGCAGAGCCCCAGTTCCTGAAAGGGATACTGGCAAAGGGACTCCTGCCAGCTGAGAGGGTCTGGTGTACTATGTAAGCCACCAGACTAGGGAATCAGAGCCAAGAAACAGGGTAAGGATACACTTACAGAGCTGAGCTTCAGAGAATAAGAACTGGGTGCATTCTTATTTATCAGGACTGGAGATCATGTCGCGTCACCTTGAGGTGAGGTAAAGATCTGAATCCAAATACCAAGCATCTCACAAGGTAGCATCTAAAACCAAAGGCAGGAAAGCAAGCAGCTTGAGCTGTGTAAAAAGAAGGGTCAGGGGCGCCTGGGCGGCTCAGTTGGTTAAGCGACTGCCTTCGGCTCAGGTCATGATCCTGGAGTCTCTGGATCAAGTCCTGCATCGGGCTCCCTGTTCGGCGGGGAGTCTGCTTCTCCCTCTGACCCTCCCCCCTCTCATGTGCTCTCTCTCATTCTCTCTCTCAAATAAATAAATAAAATCTTTAAAAAAAAAAAAGAAAAGAAGAAGGGTCAAAAGGCTGAGAACCGGAAAGCCCAGGAGACAATAGAAGAGGCACTTATATCAGACAGAAGTGGTGTATCGTCTTTTCATACGACCTGCCCTGGCACAGCCTGGGAGGACAGAGTCCTGCCGGCGATTAGGGCAGTTGCAATACAAATCCAGCTTTAGGCCAATGCGTCTGGCCCTCTGACCCTATGCTCGGCTCTATGGATAGATCTGCTCAGGGATCCAGCATTGCTTTCCTCTTGCTTAATGGAACAAATCAAACACGGTTTCTAAATGTAAAGGTCTTCTGTTATCTGAATACTACAACTCTATAGTATTAACCTATGTCAACTGAGCTTCCATTCATTCCATAACCCTTTCTTGAGGGCCCGTGGTATTCCAGATGATCCACTAAGTGTTGGGGACATATGATCATTGTCATCAGGGAGTTTAAAGTGTAGCAAACATCAGACAAGAGATTTGGTAAGTTCAGTGGTGGGATAAACACCACGATGGAGTAGGTATGGACGACCAGAGGGATGCTTCTTTTTTGACCTACTGGGGTTAGAAAAGCCTTTCCTGAGTAGGTAATATATGGCTAGTTTCCTGAAGGAAAAGAGTAAGTTTGTAAAAATCCAGGGAACCCAAAGAATCAAATAACAATAACCATAGTATTTTAAAGTACTAACTATTTACCAGGTACTATGCTAAATTCTTTTCCTGAATTATATCTCATATGGCCTGCACAATTGTCCTATGTGGTATTACAATTTTCATCAAGTTATAAGTGAGGATATTGAGACACAATGATTCTAAATAACTTGCTCAAAGTTATGTAGTTAGTAAGTAGAGGACTTGAAGAGAAAAGGTTGGAGACAGAGAGAGAGAAGTCGTGAAGCACTTGGTCATCCATATTAAAGAATTTAGGCTTATCTTTAAGATAATAAGAATCCAGTCAGTGACTTTTAAATGACGTGTGACAGGTATAGGTTTGGAGATCATCTACCTAAAGTCTAGAGCAGCAAGTAACTTTCAAATTGCATGTGGAGCTCTGTAAACAGATTCTGGGGCCCCACTCCTAGAGTCTGATTCTGTAGGTCCCAGTGAGCATGAGAATCTACTTATAAAGATCTCCAAGGATGAAATCAAGAATTCACTAATAAGAGGTTGTAGAGAATGGCTTGTAAAAACCCAAACTGGTAGTAGAGAGATCAGACCAGGGCTTACATTGAAATAGATACCAAATAGATATTAAACAGGTAAAGATATCTGAACTAGAGATATAAATTAAGGATTTATCAGTTTATAACTCCAATTAAAACAAAATGGAGTTGATAATGTCACTCAGGAGTGTGTCCTTAAGTGAGAAGAATCAAGGCTTAGGAGACAATGCTGATGGACACCTCCATTTAAGGATGAGCCAAGGGATAAGAACCCACAAAGAGGACTTAGGAACAGCTTCTGAATGTCCTCTAGAGATGCTATGTTCTTTCCTGCCTCTCACTGATTGCACAAACTGCTCCCGTCACCTTCCCTCTCCCCTCCTTTTCTTCTACTAAGTCTCATCTGTCCTTGTAAGAACCTTCTTCAACCTTCTTCCCTGAGGACTCCAGTTTATCCTTAGAGAAACTGTGGTTTGTTCCTTAAAAATGAGTGTATAGGCCCCGTGTTAAATCGTAATTATTGTTTCTCATTGTTTTCCCATGTTGCTGTTATTTGTCACATTAGATTATAAGCTTCTTAAGAGCAAAGGTCACTGCTAACTTATTTTAGAATACCTCACACTTCCTAGAATTTGACATTAATAGGAGTTCTCTAGGCCCCTAAAGATCAGTGGCTGTTGAATCGCTCCCCACTGTTGTGTATGATAAATAGCGATCCATATGTCCCAGTGTATACAAGGTAGACCTATTGTCCTGGTGTAATTATTAATAATACCTTTTTGTTTCAAAATTGTCACAATTTAGGCAATAAATTATGTAATCACCCTATATAGTTGCTAATAATGCAACCAATATCTTTTTTAAGTCCAACATTTTTAAATGGTTCTATTTTTAACACAAATATCATTTTGGCTGGGTGGGGGAATAAGGAATATTAAGTGTTTTTGCATATATTTAGTATAGAGTAATGTGTACATCATTCCAAATGTCAAATGTCTCCATTATTAAATATGTGTCCTGTTGCTCAACTGATAGATGCCATTGTCTACCATATAATTACAAGTGGTTTTTTTAAGTATCATTAAATTATATTTT
This sequence comes from Mirounga leonina, assembly GCF_011800145.1. Classification (NCBI taxonomy): domain Eukaryota; kingdom Metazoa; phylum Chordata; class Mammalia; order Carnivora; family Phocidae; genus Mirounga; species Mirounga leonina. Next base: position 84,672,211 of record NW_023270377.1, on the reverse strand, counting down.
ACATACCATTGTATTATATATAATATGCCTCTAAACTATAGTTTTTAAAATGCCAGATACTTTTTACATGTTTGCTTAAAGATAACTCTTTTGAATAAATAGGGATTTTCTCCAATAGGCAGAATTATCATTTTTGCATATTTTCAGAAAAAAAATTCAAAATTTTCAATTTACTTAAGCCTAGAGTTTATGAGAAAAGAGAAATTTCTCCTCATTTGTGAACATCCTAATTACACATATGCTTAATGCATCATCTTTCATGAATAATGATGCTACTTTATGGAGGACAAAATCTAGATTGTCAAGTACTTGGTTAAATACAATTTCAAAATTTTCAGAATCTAAAAATAAGGTTTTACTATAGTATTAACTTCTTGAATTACATAGGTTTGGATTCCAGACGACAAAAATTCACTAGTTGAGGGGCACCTGGGTGGCACAGTCGGTTAAGCACCCAACTCTTGGTTTCAGCTCAGGTCATAATCTCAGGGTCGTGAGCTTGAGCCCCCACTTGGGGCTCTACACTCAGTGCAGAGTCTGCTTAAGACTTTTTTCCTCTCCCTCTGCCTCTCCCTGCAGCTCTCTCTCTCTCTCTCAAATAAATAAATCTTAAAAAAATTCACTAGTTGATCCACAAATCCTCACCTAATATTTGTTATTCTTCCCGGACTGTATAGTGAGCCAGTAGAGAAGGAAATAGATACCATTCTTCCTTGTGATCTACACATTCTCCAAGGGGAATCCTCAGTTCCCTCATTTCCCAGGTCAAGGTAGAATTAATCCTATGAAAAGAGTTCATCTGTGCCCTGGCTAATCTGCATTTACTAGAATAGCACATAGGAGCTCTGTTTATGTCTGACAAAGTAGTTATAAATCACACTTCTTCAGATCATAAATACACATTTATCTTTAGAATATATCACCAACTGAGTCATTTTGTTGTAAATATTGCACCTCTTAAATATAATGATCATAGAGGCTGTGAATCCACAGATTTGTGCGAGTACTCCCTATTCAATAACTGAAAATATTTAAATCGCAGAAGTTTTAACATCCTATGGGGAGTGGCAGACAGATGTGTCAATAGAGTGAGACCTACAAAAGTTACTACTGTTTTTTCTGAGTAATGAATAAGGCAGACTCACTGGTTTCTCTGAGGGAATTACGGTATTTTTTCTAAGTGGGTAGGTTTGGGTTATGCGGTGACTGGGAGCTCAGAAGTGACAGACTCAGGGGAGCGGGGGGAGTGTCCTCAGCTCCTTTACTCTTTTCAGTGCTGTCCACACATGGAAAGGGCCCTATGGCCAACAGTTGTAAACAATACCAAGTGGGCAGTGGTCTGCACATTTTAACTTGTGGAAATTGTCTGGCTTTCTGGGACTGGTAAAGAGATCATCCTTGGGTAAGACGTCCCCAAGATTACGGAGAATCCACTTTGTGGCGGGACTGTCATTTCTTACTGGTTGGCATCCTTGTCTGGAAACTGTCTTAGTTGGTTGTGATTTTACTTGAAGATTAAAGCACAGATTTTAATATGTATCTTCTGTTCTCTGAATGTAAAAAAATACATATAAAATACTCCTACCTTCACTTCTAACTGTCAGTGTTGTAATTCGGCAGATTTCTGTTTTTCACTGAAACCTGGAATTGAATTGTCTTGAGCAGGAAGGCATTCAAGGTGCTGTTTTTCACTCAGCTATATTTCTCTATAAGCATCTAATTGTTTCAAAAAGTGATGTACAGTATGCAAAAACCTGAATCTAATGCAAATAAGTCTGTACAGCACTAAAGTTAACAGGTGTTCTCATTAATGTAAGTAGACATGGAACAATTCTTGAATGTTTTATAAACACTCATCATCATGGCCAAATATGTTACAATAGCATAGAGATACATACTGCAACATCTTTTATTCTTGTTGTGCAATCTCAGCACTTATTAATGGGAAACGTGTAAGTAATAAACTTGTGACAATTACCCATTTCTGCATAAGTCACTGTATGTTTAATTAGCTAATACTTTTAAATAAAATTCTTGGTAACATAAATATTGCTACTTGTCTTCCCACAGTTTGCTTGTTCATTAATGTTAATCGTGTTTTAGTGAAATTGATGGCTGCAATGTTGATTGACAAGCAATGAGCACCTTTGCATCACTGAGGTTCTCTAAAGACTTGACCCATTAACCTAAGTATTAACTCTTGAAAATCTTAAACTTTCATCCAATTTCCCACATTATCAACTCAGTATAATCAAGAACATTCTATTCTAAGATATGTATGGAAATATAGACCCAGTCTTGGTGCTTCCGGACTCTTCCAAATTTAATCCTATTGTCTGAAGTCTAGAACTTGTTGAGTGATGGGAAAATATAACCTCAGACTGCGGTTCTCAATCTTTGTAATGGATTGCCTACTCTACTCTGATAAAAGTGGTATTAGTAGATGTCAAAGTAAACTACTTCCATTGCCTAAAAGTACACAATGGTTTTGCAACCCTCAAAATTGTATTACAATGGTTGCCTTTCATGAAGATGGCACTGAAGGTGAGGAAGGAAGCTCTTGCCCCTCCCAAAGCCAAAGCCAAAGCAAAGGATTTGACGGTCAAGAACACGGTACTTAAAGACGTCCACAGTCACAAAAGAAAGATATGCATGTCACCTACCTTCCAGCAGGCCAAGACACTGCATCTCCAAAGGAAGCCCAAATATTCTTGGAAGAGAGCCCCCAGGAGAAACGAGCTTGACCACTGTGCCATCATCAAATTCCGCCCGACTACCAAGTCAGCCACGAAGAAAATAGAAGCCAACAACACACTTGTGTTCATTGTGGATGTCAAAACCAACAAGCACAAGATCAAACGGTTGTAAAGAAGGCCGCTGACGTGGCCAAGGTTAACACTTTGATCAGGCTTGATGGAGAGAAAAAGGCCTATGTTCGGCTGGCCCCTGACTATGATGCTTTGGATGTTGCCAATAAAATTGGGATCATCTAAACTGAGTCCAGCTGGCTAAATCTAAATATAAATTTATTTACCGTAATTTTTTTTACAATGGAGGATGAATTAAATATACTGTGGCATATCTAACATTAGCATATAATATATTCACTGAAATATAGAAGGCAGCTAATGTTCATTTATTTATTACTTACTTAATGCCTCTTAGGTGTGGGTTGTGCAGCCACACATTAAGTAGACAATTGCCCTTGGCTTCAAAGTGAATATAGTGTAGTAGGGGGAACAAAGAAATCAACAGAGAATTGCAATGCAGACCAATATTTCTTTATAATAAAGTAGGATCAAGATATCATGGGAGTGCGTAGGAGGTATATCTAGTTCAGAGAACCCTTTTCTGAAAAGGTGACATCTAAATTGATCTGAATGATATGATAGAGGAATCAGAGGGTTCTGGGCAATGGAAACCTACTCTAAGGGAAGAAATGAAAATGAGTATGGGATAGCTTGGGAACAAAAAATTTCAATATGGCTGGGTCATAGAGATGCAAAGGGAAATATAGAGCAGGGGGCTGCAGTATGAGTACGTGGCAGAGAACACAGGGTCTGGTAGGCTGAATTAAAGTTTGCACTGCAATGTAACATCTGTGGGGAGTCACAGAATGTAATCAAGCAGAGGAATAGGATGATTAGATCCAAATTTCAGAGAGATGACGATGGCTACAATATGGAATATGGACTGGAAGAGAAAGTGTGGATGAGGTGGTGGGGAAATCAAAAGATATTGTTATTAAATCTATGTGGGAGAGGATGGTAGTACAGATATTTATGTGCATAAAAATTTTTCATGACATGATATTTTCATTATAATATAAGTACATATATAATGTTAATCCATGGGTCAAAAAATATTGAAGGATAGACCATAATTTAGTATACTTCGGGGAAAGGCAGATTTTACATTTATACTTTTTTACTTGTTAATTTTTTAAAATCGGGCATTGCATAAATAACAGACATAATGAAAATCATTCCAATTTGAAAATAGTGGGATCTGCAGTTTCCAAATGTCATGGGACTAAGCGAGTAATTTTGCACAGTGAACATAGCTCAGATTAAAAACTGATCCGTGATTGGCAGCGACTGATTCAGTGGTGGGTACCAGCAAACATGAGTCCTAGGATGATTAGTTTATCCAGAGACAACTACTCCCCCAAATTTAGAAATTAACGTTAACAGCAATAGAACTCTAAGCTGATATCTTTATACACCAACTGCTTCGATTAGTCACTTTTTCTGCTGTTTTTCATATGAGCACCACAGGCAAAAGTTTTGGTGTAGCTGCCTGCAAAACTGTGGAAACTGCTAAACTATTTACTAATTACTTAGATAGTATTCTTTCATGAATATTGAGAAGACTGCTTCTCAGTACTTAAAACATTTTCCTACTGATAAAAGAATGCACACGAGTTTTTGTTTAACATTTATTTGATTGACATAAATTTGGGGCTTGGGTATTTCGTTAACAAATAGAAAGGTAGAGTGGGCAAGTGATATAGATATGAATATTCACTGTAGGGCCAGTTTTATTATGCAGAACAAATCTGCATGAACCAAATTATTTGGGTGTCAAAGGTACAGCTCAATTTCAATTAAAAAGCACTGTTTCTTGAAAGGTGGGACTTAAACCTTAGATTTTGGAATTCACTTGGGGATCTGTTTTGTTATGTAGCCTAACATTTGTTTACTTTCCATTAAATAAGAAATTGCTTACGTGGGCAGGTTATTTTGATATGATGACACCACTGAGGGTTTCAATAAATGTACATGCAAATCAATCAACCCCAAACATATTGAAAACGTATCCAATAAACATCTGGAAAGTAATGAACACACATTTGTTAACACAGGGGGAGTTGTGGAAATTCAGGATCCATTGGTGGCTAGCTTTATTTAGTAGCATGTGGATTTAAGAATATTTCATGGAGTTAGAAGAAAGAAAGGGTAATTATAACATAAGGTTCAACATCTTTAGATATGTAGAACATTTTCCGTTGCTTAAAACAAATATTCCCCAAGAAAGTATAAAACATTTTTCTGACTTGCGAAGTTTTTGCAGTCTATCATTTAAATTACTTAAATAAAGGGAGCTTTACTGCTCCCCAAAGCTAAGAATATAACACCCTCCATGCATATTAGCTTGATCTTCCTGACAGACCAGAAAAGTGTTTGTGTGTGCCAATTAAAACAAAAATGGATCCCTAGTGGCTTGTTCTTCACACAACTTCTGAAGACTGCTATCATTGTTTGCTAGGGTAACCCTGGATAAGGCTGCTATCCAAAGTAAACAAACTTTTCAAAACTTTCATGACAGATGGGGGTTACAAATGCATTTTAATAAGAGAGTTGCCAAAGCAACTTTTTTTCTTATAATCAGCATATATTTACTTAACATCTAGCAACATTGGGAACACAAGGCAGATACTTTCTCACAAAATGTTTTAACAAGAAACATTTTTGGAAAGACAAATTGAAGACCTTTTACTTCTTTTTTTTTTTTTTTAAGATTTTATTTATTTATTTTGACAGAGAGAGACACAGCGAGAGAAGGAACACAACCAGGGGGAGTGGGAGAGGGAGAAGCAGTCTTCCCGCTGAGCAGGGAGCCCGATGTGGGGCTAGATCCCAGGACCCTGGGATCATGACCTGAGCTGAAGGCAGACGCTTAAGGACTGAGTCACCCAGGGACCCCGAAGACCTTTTACTTCTAACTGATATTTTACCATAGTTTTATGTTAACTTTGCTCAACATGTTAAGAAAAATGTTAGGAGTTACTCAAACCAGACTGTAATTTGAGAGAGACATGCAGCTTGATAATGTAATTTCATTGGTGGTCATAAACACCTTTGAGACCAAGTAATTTAACTATAAGTATAACCATGACAACCTTTATTTGATCAGCTATATCAAATGGATATTTGTGGAGTGTGATGCAAGATGAAAAAAATGTGAATCTGAGGGTTTTTTTTTTAAGCATTATTTCTTCAATTTTAGGTCTTGAACTCTCACTATAATGTAGCCAAAATATATACCTATATTTTATGCTGTTAGAATTCAATAAAGATAAAGCCAAAATTAATTTCAAAAAAATAATTTATATTCACTTCAAATGAATTTAGTATATTTTGACATAAATTTTTATACTACTTAATTTAATTCAAATATAATGACTTCATCATGAAGTCCAAAGTGTCTCCAAATACAATAGTAATTAAATTTCAATTAAATTCCATCTTCCTAAATGGGTAATCCACTTATTTGTAGAATCCTTGTAGCCATATCACTTAACATTTTTTAGGACTGTTTGAATATTTGGCATATTTATTACACATTTCCTACATATAGTTTCAGCTTCATTAAGATGGAATAAATTCTCCTTTGGTTCATATTCAAAGACTGATCATAAGCAAAATATGAATGATACCTAGTTCAAATGTAGGATTGTTTGATTTGAAGGAATTTTTGTGGATGCACCAATCCTGTTTTAGATATATTTTTTCATAGTAGGATAGTAGTTATTTTTCAGGGGGAAAAAAAAAAAGATGAAAACATCTGAATAAAGATATTGGGTGATCCTTTAAAATTGGGCTATCTTTAACATAACAGTAAAGAAACAAGGGACTTTTTTCTAAAATCTGCATTCCAGATTTCACAACTGAAACCAAATCACCATAGTCCTTTTCCCATATGCATTGAGTCCTTGACTGTATAAGATTGTTTGCTGAGGACTAGTGAACTAGAAATCAAGATCTTTGTAATCTCTTAATTCTATCATTTTAAATGATGCCAATTTGGTAGAATGACATTCTCATTTTCCTCATTTGCTTCATTTTCTTCATTTGCAAAATTACTTTATGATAGTGGAGGGAAGCTGCATTTGAAGAATGTTTATTATGTGCTTTGAGATCATTAAAGCTGATATCATTTTGCATACCAAGTGGTAGTATTCATATCCTTAATATACTAAAGTTCTGATACAATCAACCTTTAAAAAATAATGTATCATGACCAACTGCTTATGCATAATTCCAGGATGTAAATGTGTCTGCAGTAATTATTCCCTCCTCTGAAATCTTGACATGAGCATTGTCTGTGCCACTCACATTGGGACTTGGTATAAGCTATTTTCTATTGTTATTTATCTTTATATGCATATGTCCTATTTATGCAAACAGATTGTGAGCTCTTGAGGCTTGGGGGGGGTGTACCCCTAGCTTCTAGCGATGTGCTTTGCACTTAATGGATGCTTAATTAGTCCTTGATGACTAGGGGGATATTTGGTCAGAGACACCCCTCTCAGTCTCCTGAACAAAGAATTATTTGTGGAATTTATTCTGTGATAGGAAAGGTGCTACTATCAAAGAGGGGAACACATATCACTCATATCTCTTGCAACTTTGATAGTCTCAACATGCATTTGAGGTCAACTGGAATGGAAATAGCCAATAATATTTAGCCATCAAATATGTTTTATTGATAAGGTATCTATCCATAGCGTAAAGTTGTGTATGGATCATTGTCATATACATTTGATTACTATTTATAAAAGATGAGCAATAACTAAATTAAAATGTCCATAGTGTTTACTCTGTGGAGTCATGAATAGTTTTAATTTGCTTTTTTGCTATCTTTATTTTTTCCAAATTCTTCATAATAAATACAATTATTCTTATAATTAGAAAAAAATGTGAAATTCTAAAAAGTTTTGTTTCTATTCTGGTAAGCCAAATTACAGAAATTTTTAATAGTTTAATGCCATTCTACATATTACTTTTCACTTAAATTAAAATCGAACACAGGAAAGACTAAATGCCAGACTGTATATTGACAAGGGCAATACTTAATTGACGATACAGAAAAGGGCAATACTTAAATAAACATAAACATTACTCATTAAAACTCCTCAAAGATGTTTAAATTAGCATAATAATATTCCATGTGTTAATTAAAGCCTGAACAACAAATTTCTTCTCTCCTCATCACTTATTGGTGGATTTTGGAGCTGGGAGATAACATGCTTCCATCTTCAGAGGAACCACAAGAAGGACACAGACCTAGGTTCCTAGCCCAGAGGAAAACTATTGTTGAAATGGTACCCAAAAGCCTTAAAGAACATATCTATTCTTCATGTTGCCCAGTGGATACATTCATATGATTTCCTAACATCCATGTGTCACCTGCAAGAATTCAGACAGATCCTTATTGAGTGTGAAAAGTTTGAGGCACATTTCCCCAGACAGGTAATTAAAGATATCTATTATTGACAACACTAGCACATTTCGCTAAGATTGCTTTGGTGCCAGGATATATCCCTTCAAAATAGGAGTTGGTGGCAAGGAGGGATTTCAAGAGATGTTTGTCTACAGTAGGCTTCGAACAAAATGGAGACCAGCCACTCTTGCCTAAACCCGTTGTGCTTGCTGTAAGTTCTTTCTTCATCCACCTCGTGCCGGCATCTGTCAGGGAAGCAAAACATGATATACCAAGAATACATTAGCATGGCTTGATATAACATCTTTTATGCCTGTTATTAGTTTCACATCACTTTAGATTGTCATCAGGAATTGTTCAATCAAAAGGTTCAGTCAAAGCTAACAGTCTTTACTGATGTATTTTTTCCCCAAGAGTGTTGAAAATTTGATTGTTCAAACTGCAAATATGATTCAGCAAACCGTTTATCAGAAAACCTTAAGGAGGTAATGTAAAATGTGGCTAGGAAGCTGAATTAAATGGACTTGAGCAGTCAAAGACTTTGAAACTGCTTTCCTGTGAATGTCTGGGATAGAGCAGAACAAAGTCAATTACTGACTGTAATTAAGAAGTGGATGCATTTAAACTGTAGAGAGCAGTAGCAGACTTCTCCAGACTGCCTAGTAACTGGAAAGATTAGTGGGAAGACAGAGGAAAGAATGTGAACTGTATCTTTCTGATAGTATATTTTGAATGAATTGCATTCATATAGTTTCTCTGATCCAGCGTCCTCAAATGAATTCATAAATCACTGCTTATGTACGATTAATGCAGTCATATATTTGGATAAAGAAACTTTTAAAATACATTTTGTTTTTGGTTGTGTTGGCAGTAAAAGATTCCCTTTCATTGCATAGCATGCACCAAAAATGCAAATGTACTGCTGAAGTATTTACATTTTATCACTGTTTGAATTTACTGGACTGAAAACTGAACTGTGAGCTCTTTCCTAAACCCTCAGAATATAGTAAATCTAATTATGTTTGCTTCTTGTACTTTGAAATGTTTCTTTTTATAATTTTAATAATGGTTTATTTATAATGGCGGAGAAATATATTAGATTGTACATTGTGTTTGGGCTAATTCATATTTCTTTGTGTGTGTTAACAAATTGTGATGTTATTTAATACATTCATAATCAAAATATTTAAATTTAGATTGGGAGGAAGGTAGAGGCCAAGGGCATTACCGGTTTTCTTAGGTTAGTTACAAGTGACCTTATATTTCTAGATTGCTATTTCTGTGGCAACACTTTATAAAGTAAATATTTGGAACTTTATGTAAGTAAAGAACATTGCTAGGGTGTTCAGATAATTAGGCAAACATCAGCTTAACTGTCTTTTAATAGATACATAAAACAGAGGACTATTTGGAGGCTATTTTGAGCCATCCCAAATCGTACATGCAATTTTACTTAAAAAAAAAAAAAAAAAAGAGCAATTGGCCCCGGTAGTCTGTCAAATTCTAATGTGGATAATTAAATTCCTCTTATTTTCTAATCCTTCACTTCTCATAATTGCATATACTTGGAGAGTTCCTCTCCTTACAGTTGTAAAACGTCGGAACGCATCTCACTCAAGAATGGTTGCATTGCAGCCCTGAGTGTGATGTTGCATCTCTGAATCGTTTTTTCTAAAAATAAATGATGAGAGAATATATATGTATGTGTGTAATCGAAGATTTCTTTAAAACTAGAGGATCATTGTCATTAAATATTGCCGTAAGAATCACTGAAACCTTCAGAGTGAGCTATTTTGGGTAATAATTGTCACTTTAATGATAGAATTATAGAGACATCCTAAAGCATGATTTGTGATTTTCTGAACCTGTGGGCACATGTCAGTGTTCACCTCCGATTTAGAGCAAGGAAAGCGGAGAAGAGGTGACTAGCTCCTGACTAAGTGTTTTGAAATGTCAGTCCTCTAAACCTCTGAAGCCTTGCTTGATGTGTGACAGTAGTCGGGAAATGTTCATCTTCCTGTTGAAACAAAAAGTCAATACAAAGGGAAAATCTTCACAGTTCAGATTGATGGCCTAATACAGAAAGTGTGTCCACACCCACTCTAATCAAATTCGTCTCTAAGTAGCCTTTTATGTGTGAAATCAAGAGCATTGCTCTGTTTCTATAGGGTCACATTCTTCTCTCACGATGCTGGAGAGGAAAAGATTCGCTGTAATGAAAAACATATAGTTGCATGTTAAATATTGCCAACTACTTAATAGCTCTGGGAGTCTGGAATGGGGATGTTCACTTGATAAATACTCTCCATGAGAGGTTCAAATATGTAAATAAACTTTTATTCTAATACACTCCTTTTGTGGGGGAAATTAGTCCTGTATTACTTTCCTATGGATCTTTATGATAGGAAAGTAGAAGTAGCCAAATGTTATTCATTTGAATGACCTTTTGGAAAAGTCTGCATTAGTCTCTTTGGTAAATAATCTGTTTTACAGCCCTCCATAAAAGGAAATCAAATATAGAGATACTATTAGATTTGAAAAAGACAAACAGGAAAGAGCCAAAAGTGCAGAATGAATTCTGACACACCCGGGTGCATTTTTCTTAGGTTCTGACTTAAGTGGGTACTGTCTGCATCATTCCGAACTTCCTGACTTGCTTCTCCTTGAGTTGGAGTAATGCAACTTTAGTCCTACTCTGAGTTAATCGTTCTATTATTAAAACAATAATGTATTTGTTATGACATGAAAAAACAATTTATAGAGAGCAGTTCAAAATGATCCTGGTCTCCCAGTTCCCAGAAAGACAATTACTGGAATATGAGAAAATATTTTGGTGTATTGAAGTGTGTTTTTTAAACAACATATATATATATATATATCTTGGAGATATAAATATCTATCTCCCTTTTTTTTTAATGTAAGAGATCAATTTTATGTGGTTTGCTTACCTGTCGATTTTTTTTCAGATCACAACAGTATCAGGAAATGAGTTCCTTCTGCAGTCAGATATTGACTTCATCATATTGGATTGGTTCCACGCTATCAAAAATGCAATTGACAGATTGGTATGTATTTGTTTTGGCTGTTACCTTTATTAATTAAAATGTTGTCACTTAAATTGTTGCTTAGGCATATAACACACACACATTTAAATGGATCCTATAGATCGAGAGATATTAAGTTATTTTAAGTTTAAATAAAGTCCACTAAAAACCATTTCAACAGACGTGATTCGTAGAGCTAAATGTCATTTGATTTCTCTCTTTCAAATGAAAAACACAGTGCATTCATTTTTTTCCCCCGAAATAACATGGACATTCATTTACTAGAAGCTGTAAAAAGCACACAAGCACTTAATGACTACTGAGTTTTCACATTTTCAGTTTATGTTGTCTGTAATACATATTCTTGAAAATAAATATCAATGTATTTAAGCCCATACTCACTGTTATAATACCAGTAAATAATAATCCTTTATACTGATTTTCATTGTTCTTCCAGTAAAACTAGATTGTTCTTCTCATGAAAATTATGAATCAAAAACTTCATAAAATTACCCTAAATCATACATTCAGAGTATATTTTTAAAGAATCAAATTATTTAAAATTACCATTATATACTGATTCTAGACCAAACATCTAATTTTTGGACACTAATATTTGCAAAATCTTGAGGAAAAACTATTCTTGAGAGCTTTTAATAAGGTATATAATAGGAAAATACTGCATTTTTGGTGTGATTTTATTGTTATTTAATTGCAGTCTTCCTTTATATCATTTTGGGACTAAAACTTTAAAAAATAAAAAATTGACTTTTCTCCATCAACCATATAGTCCCCTTATCCAGGCATGCTTGAGTGCTCACACCCACATCCACCCACCCACACACAGAGTTTGTTGTTGTTGTTAAGAGTGGACTCTGGAGTCAAACTGCCTCAGTTTGAATCCTGGTTCCATCCTTTACTAGCTGTGTGGCCTTAAGCAAATTACTTATCTCTTTTGGCTTCAGTTTCCTTGTCTGGAAAGTAGGAGTAATAATGATATCTACCTCATAGGATTACTGTGATGATTAATTGAGTTAATACATGTGGAGTGCTTGGGGTAATGCAGAGCATTTAGTAAGTTATATATATATATGTATATATATATATAGCTATTATTAAATTTGAGCTTAGCATAGAGGCCCTGTCCTTAAATAATTATCTTAGTTCAGTCTTCCCTTTAAAATTAACATCAAAATAGATCACTAAGCTATTTGGTGAATCCTTTCTTCCTTGTAAAATTATTCGGTCCAATTGTTTGTTATTTCCAGCCAAAGGATCCAAGTGGTTCATCAAGAAACCTGGAATTATTCAAAATCCAGAGATCCTCCAGTACTGAATTACTAAGTAACTACGATAATGATATAAAAGAACAGAAACCAGAGCACAGAAAATCTTTAAGTAAGTTTTTTTTTTTTTTTTGCTTGCTGATTTTAACTTTGTCTAAATGCAATGCTTATGAAATATAAATGCATCAAAATAAGATTTGAGCCAAACTCATACTACTCATGGAAGATTCGTAGCCATTTCCTGGCCAGGGATTCATACACTGGAGGGCAGTCTGGGCGCTTTGCTCGCATCATTGTTGGTAATGCCTTTTGAGAAAATAATTGTTCCAAGGTCATGGTCTCTGCTTGGAGCAAAGCTCTGAATCTCTGAGTAATAGCCATGGCGTTCAGATTGATGATTGATTTTGAAAGTGGGAAATGTCAAGCGTCTCCAAACCTTGGTATGCTGACTATTTGATTTCCATACATTAAAAGATGTATGAGTGACCACCACAGTTGGCCCAACTTAAACCAACAGGCTATGCAACTCTCCACACTACCAGACCACCAGAAAGATTTAGAAATGTGGGTTGTGAATTATATGTTCTCCGGGGTCACATCAAATTCTAATATTCTGAAAAAAGGGAATTTGGAGTAAAAAAGACCAATCTCACCATATAGTGCTCTTGAGTATAACTCTCAACCTTGCCCCACTCTTTCCTCCTCAACAAAAGGAGATTATGAAAAGGTGTCACACATATCTCACAGTTGGTTTGGATTTCGGCCTCCTGAAAGGTATCTCCGAAATCAAAGCAGGTGTCTCAAATCAAAGCAAACCAATTTCCCAAAGTCTCAAAAATTATAGTACCATTCCTGGATCACCTACTCTCAATCACTATTTTTTATGTCCTCTCCCTCTGATCTAAGATCAGTATAGTTACATTCTAGATTTTTGAATTAAAGAGAACTCCGTAAGTAGAGAAGGGCTTCTAACAGAATATTTACACGTGTACATGAGTACATGTGCTAAATGACTATATGTGTATATGCATAAATTTGTGTGCATTAGGGAAGACTATATGTATATACACACATATATATGTATGTATATATAAACATAGATGCACTCTCGCATGCATATAACAAGGAAGAGAGAAGCTATTTATATATAACTTATCTTCCAGAGCTAAATTATTGGGATCTTAAAAATCTAGAAATAGCATGACAACTTTGAGTAGAAGCACCCTTTCAAAATTAAGTCATTATTCAAGAACTCATACCATTATTTCAACAACTGCTAGAAACACATTTAGCGAACCAGTTGTGTTAAGTTGGTGTTTAAAATGATCAATGTTAATGTCTTAATCTGTATGGTGCTTTGCAAATCAAGTTATTTGCGGAGAGTTAGCAATGCCATTTAAAAAGATTGTTCCATAAGGTGGTACAGTTTGGAGTTATCTCATTTGAATGTTTCCCTTTAATTCCTGGTCATTGTTCCCCTTTACTTAACATAGGATCAAATTTAAGGTAAGATTTTAGAATTAGAATTCAATTGTGTGTATGTTAATGTTATGTGAGTGTGTTAATGTTAATTATATGACCATTGTTTAGTGTATATATAATAGGATACATGAAGCAATGATTAGTAGAGGTTTGGAGGATACCTTAACCTGCTTCTAGAGCCTGAAGGTTGGGAGAAAATCAAGATTTGTAAAAGTGTTTGAGAAACATTGAAGCAAATGGATTCTGTGTTCAGCGATAGTCCCTTGAAATGTTTTAGGATGATACTGGGGAAAAAAAGCTTCCTACAGATAGAATACCAGCTGTTTAGAATTTATTTTGGGGACACCTGGGTGGCTCAGTTGGTTAAGCGACTGCCTTCGGCTCAGGTCATGATCCCAGGGTCCTGGGATCAAGTCCCACATCCGGCTCCCGGCTCAGCAGGAAGCCTGCTTCTCCCTCTCCCACTCCCCCTGCTTGTGTTCCTGCTCTCGCTGTCTCTGTCTCTGTCAAATAAATAAATAAAATCTTAAAAAAAAAAAAAAATCTAACATAAAAAAAAAAAGAATTTATTTTTGACTGGGAAAGACAATTATTTGTGTATTGGAGGCTTAAATTCAATCCTGCCTAGAGACAAGGGAAGAGGCATATGATTTATCTACTCATTTTAAAATGTACCTAATTCTCTAGGGATCTCATAGTCACTTTTCCCTTTGCAGTTTAAAAATAATGACAAGTAGCCACCATTGAGCCCTTGCTTTTCACCAGGCATTGTTCTAAGTTTTCATTAATGTTGACTTACCTAATCCTCCCACTAACCCAACGGAGCAGGTGCTACCACTAAACCTATTTTATAGATGAGAAAACTGAGGCATGGAGAATTAAGGCCATTTGTACAAAGACAGGTTATGGAGACAAGTTTCAAACCCCTGCAATTGGAGATAAGAGCCTATGCTTTACCATTACACTACAGTAAAGTGAACAAATAAAAGGTAAACTTAGTTTATATCAACTTTGGACTTGGGTGGAAATATTACATTAAAAATGAGATGCATCGAAATCAGTAAACTTAAATAGGCACCCAAAAACATACTAGCAAAAGAACTAAAACCAAATGTCTCTGGAGTTTGATTTTACTATTAAAATAAAGGGGTCATTTAGTCTATGATATTAGCCCTAATTTTAGAAAATGCTTCATTTCCATTTTTTTTAAAAGATTTTATTTATTTGACAGAGACAGACACAGCGAGAGAGGGAACACAAGCAGGGGGAATGGGAGAGGGAGAAGCAGGCTTCCCGCGGAGCAGGGAGCCCGATGCGGGGCTGGATCCCAGTACCCTGGGATCATGACCTGAGCCGAAGGCAGACGCTTAACGACTGAGCCACCCAGGCGCCCCTCATTTCTATATTTTGATGGGTATTTATAGTTGTAAGCCCTTTTTAAGTCTTAGTATTTTTTTTTTTGCAATGTAGGATATAGTTAATATCCATCTATTACTTAAAATTAAGTTCTTTCACTATTTATGTATTGATTTTCATTTGAAAGGCATAATGATAGACGCACCCACAGAATGTCAAATTAGATTATGCATTTGAAATAATGATTGGCATATTTTATATTTGATGCTTTATAAAATATTTTTTCAAGTAGGAAATATACTGTGTGAAACCCCCTCTGATCTCAGTCCTAGATTTGAACACCCAAACTGAGATTCTTAAAACATGCATTCAGTTTTATGTTACCCTCTTGGGATTAAATAATTATGTGGAATTAGAGATTCACAGTATCTCCTTTCTTATTAGTAGTCTAAGCACAAACTTTATAGTCAGTTTGCTGCCTTTGGCTTCCTGTGCCCTTGATGTTCCCATGAGTTTTGTCGCCAAGATTGTAGACAGATAAAGCCAGAATTACTTTTTTTAAAGGCATGTGAACATCATTAGCAGCTAACAGGTGGTCATTTCATTGTCCAGTTTCTCTGGGTAACATGGGAAAAAATATGTACTCTCAATGAGTGAACTGTGAAAGTTAAGTGCTTATATACTTTCCTTTTTAAAATATGATTCTAACCTGCCAACATTATTAAGGACTAATCAGATACTTTAAGATCTCAGTTGAGTCTAACAGACAAGAAGCCAGAAAATTCAATGTAAGGGCCAAATTACTGTGGGAAATTCAGGACACCAGCATGGGATGAGAGTGGGAGAGCAGCTCTCCAGGGAGGGTTGTTAATGGAAAGTGGAGAGTCAATCAAAGAAAATACTAGCATATTTTTTCCAAGGAAAGAGAAGTATCTTCCACTGATGGCAAAGAAGAAAGGCCTAAATATAAATCCTGCATCAGATAACCTTGGAGAGGTTTCTTAACTTTTCTGAGCTTTATTTTGTAGATCTATAAAAATGGGCCTAATGCTGTCCTTGCAGGATAGCATGAGAATTTGAAATTAGACATGTAAATACTTAGCTCACAGCATTTTCTCAATGAGTAGGAGCTCTTATTATTATCCTCTGTGTCCCCAAGCAGATGGTACCAAAATGGGGCATGAACCTAGGGTAGTGTCTAATGGAAGAATGGAGAAGGGCCTATATACTTGACACCCTCTCCCTAAGTATGAGAAAATAGGGGGAAAGAGCCAGAATTGGATATGGGAGTCATAACTACAAAACTCTAAATATGAGCAGCTGGTCTTTCTCCTGGCGACTCTCCAGGTGAAAATGGCAGCCAGGGCATTTTGGGGAGTAGCACACCAGGAAATAATAGAAGGGAGCCAAGAGATACTCATGATTCTTTTATGCCCAGAAGAGCTGGTCATGAAGAGGTTCCTATTGATGGAAAGGATTCAGCATCTAGCCATTTCGCTCTTCCTTTAGGCATAGCTCTAGTTTATTCATTCACTCATCTATTCATTCTTTTTCATTAATGGATATACCTGAAGGTACACAACTGAAATTCGTGACTTCACTCATTTGCACTTTCAATTTCTAAAAAAATATTTTGTATTTGGGTTATGCTTTAGAAGTGGTATACCACATGCTGATCAGGTGCTAAACTGTAAAATCCATGCGTGGAGACCTTGGATAACTTCTATATAAAATTGACACTTTTAGCATTATAAATAAGCACCCCAAAATAAACATGAACTAGAAGAATAAAATCAAAAAGTGAGAGAACTGAAAGAAAATGAGTTTTCTTTTAGCTGTCTTTCAATGAAGTTTTCATAAACAGCAAATGTTTTCAAATATCCTGAAAGTATTTAGATATGGATTTCCCAATTGCATCTCCCCTTAGTAGGGGTGTGCGTACAAGGCTACAGGGATAAAGACAGGAATGGAAAAATTAGGATGAGATATTCATACAATATAGAAAATGAAAATACTTGTGAACCTTTAATAATATCTTCATTTAAAAATGTGTCTGCAAAGTAATCATGATCATGCCAAGTGAAAACAAGTCTGATAGAGAAGGCAATTATTTTTTGTACTAATCTAAATAATTATAACACTGGTCATCCACAACTGTAAGTAGATTACGTTCTCAAAATCCAGCTGTAAACTGGTTGCTTAGATCTCACTCAGCACACTTTCATAAGGAAACCACGTACCAGCCACAAAAGCACACTTTACCCTTATTGCAATCATTTAGAATGTTGTTTTGAGGGAACAGCTTGTTCTGAGTTTGTTGCACCTCTGGCCCTAAGAGCTACACTTTCTAGTAGCATTGCTTTCCATCTGGTTTCCCTTTTCCTCCTCCCCTGCTCCTGTACCAACCCCACCAAAGCAATTAGAATGATCAGAACGGCTTTGGCTAGGAGGCTCCTGGACCCTGAAAATCCTCAGTGGTGTCAAGGAAGGGATGCAGAGCCTCCAAGCCAGAAAAAAATAGTGGGAAAAAGAGAGAATGAAGGACTGGGAAGGAAGATTTTTCAGTGCGGACAGGGAATGAGTCCTTGGCAAGGGCAGATGCTCTTTGTACAAAATGTGTGTAATGACAGATTAAGTGTGGTATTGTCCCAAATGTTAATATTTGATGAATCTAGGTGGTATCTATAGGAGTTATCATGATGCTCTTGTTTTCTGTATGTTTGAAGAGTTTCACAATTAAAAACGAGTACACACACACACAAAGCATTATTATTCATGGTCATAATTCAATAAAAGAATATACATATTTTCTAATTCTGGCTTGAAAATTTCTAAAGATCAAATTTTCTGAATATGAATTGCATTAAGACCTCTTTAAATAAAAAACAAAACAAAACACTGATAGCTCTTTATTTTCCCATTTTTTTTCCCCCAAAAGCCAATATATTTTTTCTTGTGACCATTGTGGCCTTTCTGGGAGCAGTGTAATTAAAGACATTTGTAAGATGTTTATTATTATCCAAAAAGGAAAAGTCACACTAGTTTCTTGGATGAATATGTGACTAGCAATTGTTTAAAACACATATTGTGAAGTCTGTTCTGGAGACCCACATAAAGACATATTTTAAAGTTTCTTCCTCTTAAGAATTTTGTATAAAACAGCCTAAGCTTGCCAGTGCATGAAAATAATAAGATAAATAAGCCATCTGCCAAGAAAATGAAAACAATATTAAAATTGCACAAACAAATTATATCTCGCCCTGAAGAAACAGAAAATCTCCTACCTGGAAACAACGAAAAAGTCATAATATTTATGTAGAGTATTATGGGTTATTGTGTTGTCAAAGGGAAAAAGGTTTTCAATTTGGGTAGGATGGTCAAACATCTGACTCTCGTTTCTTTCCCCTTAAAAACAATATTACTACCTTGGACCAGTTTCAGTCAGTATGCACCTGAGGAAAACAAACAACTGAAGAAAAGTGTGAAAATAAAATTTATTTTGTTTTACTGTAGTCATAAGACTGACAGTACCAAAGGGACAGTGAGTGTCAGTTCTTTTCTTTATGTTTTCCACAGGTTAAGGGAGTTCTTTATTTCAAAATATTTCTGTAACTGAAGAAAAAAAGGAAAAATTTTAAATGAAAATGTATGTTGCTAAAACAGGAGGATTTAAACATTATGAGGGAAAAAAAACAGTAAAGATTAGATACACACTTGACAATCAGGCGTCCAAAATACTTTGTCAAACTGGTTTTATTCATGAAGGTTACAGGGCTTCACTGAGGCACTGTGTGACTAAAGAAATTGTTCTGACATGTGTTCCCAAGATAGTTAGCAGCAATCCCTGCTTTCCTGGGACCCATAGATTACAGTTTCTTCAAAACATTCAGTTCTCCATGAATCATTTGAAAGAGGACCTAGTTATAAACGGAGCAAAGAATATTCTGATTAATCTCTTCTTTCCCATCTAAGGGGTTGATCTTGCCTTCTGAACTGTGGGTGTCCATTGTCATGTATCTTGTAACATCAGCCACTCTGAGAGTCTATCTAACCCTATCAACACTCAAGCACTAGATCACCCCATCTCTTCCTGACCTTGGCAGTAACTCCGCGACCGTTTCTCCCCTTAGATGGACTGCATTTAATCAATTTCTGATTTCATTAGGTCAAATGGCATCTTTCTTTCAATAATAGGCCAAATCCAAAGGGCTCTTTCGTCTAACTCTTGAGCAGTATTTCCTTAGCATTAATACACTACTGTGATTGTAAACAATATAAAAAATGCTCTTTGATCTCCTCTGAAAGTTTCCCTCCATTTATTCTATGACTCCAGGATGGCTATATATATTAACATTTCTTTGTAGAATTAAACATATAATATTTGTTCACTACTGTCATATCAAATTTAAAGTATCTTAGCTAAACATGATATTTAAGGCATTCTTATAGTGAATCCCTGTGTTGACAAAAACATTCTTTTGAACGCACATGGTCATCTCTTTTTGTATACAGAATTTATTGGGTCTACTCCTTTTTGTTTCTGGAGCATAGGAGCAATGTTAATTTTCTTCAAAATCCTAAAAGAAAGTAATTTGCTTTTTAATGCATTTATTTGGTTGTCCCAAATAGGCCTAATGGTATCCTTAGGGGGAAAAATTATGTAATCTGAAATTTTCTTGGAAAATAAGGTTGTTTCTTATTACTCATCATAAAACCCACATCCATGCAAGGAAAATCAGGTGTTGCTTTCATCCAAAGTATGAGATGTATCCAAAACTACCAGCTGTGTCTATCCAAATTAAATAAAGTATGATCTATAACATTAGGACTCTTAGCTTCCTTCAAGAAATGTCTCATGGGTGAGTAGGGGAAAGGTAAATCAGTCTGCCAATTCATCTTTCCTTGATTATTTAAATAGAACCTGAAGTCAAGTACTCTTGCTACTCAATTTCCCTAATATAAATAAATATATCCTTTTTGTATACAAAATTAATTGACCTAAAAAAGTAGAGGCCAAATGGGGATGCGGTGGCCAAATAGAAAATGTAAGGACTGGGATTGTGCCATTAGATACGATGTCCTCCAAAATTGAAGTCAAAGGTTAAGAGCAATTTCTAATCAAATTACTGTATTGAAATGATTCAAGTCAAAGTTCCTCCATGGAAAGCCCTTCATGACCTGTGTCCCCATCTTCAGTTTTTTCCCACTACCCCTGACCCATGATTTATATTTCAGAGAAATGGTGCTTGTAATCCCTGACACACACTACTCTGTGCTGACTGTTACCTTTAATTCAAGGTCTTCCTTTGCTAAATTAAATGTTCTTTAAGACTCAGATCAGGCCACGCCTTCTCCAGAAAACTTTCCCAGATCTCTGTGGTAAGTTAGTTGATCTTCCTTGGTTTTCTTATAATGTTCAATCCATATCTCTATCATTGTAATTACCAAAGTGTGTTACAATAAGCTAATTTTGATATCTGTTTGTCTACCCACTAGACTCCCGGACTCTGGAAAGGACTCTGCTAATTTACCTAATTTACCTCTGCTACTAGCAGAGTGGCTTGATGATATTTGAGAGTATTCAAAAATGTATAGTATTAAATTAGTTAATAAATGAATGAGGATATTCACATGACCAATATCAACATACTACTCGTTCTGTGCTAAAAATCATGTTGAAATTTCTGAAACTTGTTTAGGAACAATAATAATTTTTTCCTTGTCCTGACTACTTGTACTGGTTTGACATTTAAGGTCACTATTTATACGTTTCTCTCAGTTTTCTCTTAGAACTTTAAATCTCAAATCAATGGTATGTTTTATGAGGTCACATGTACTGTGCCTAACAAAATCATGTACAAATAAGTGCTTTATTCTGTAGTGAGGATAAAAATGACTAAGACCTTGCAGGAGGGGAAAGGAGAAATCCTAATCTCTTTGCTTAAAGTCACTGTCCTCTCAACATCTTTCTCTTATGTATTCTAGCTCCTATTTTATTTGAGAGAACAACTCTGGTTCATTCTTATTCTTTAGGTTCTTCTATGGGCTCTGACAGAATTTGCAAGGCTCTATTGGAAGCAAGAAAAAAGGAGAAGCTCTTTAGTGTACCAAAAAAAAAAAAAAAAAGAGTAATAGTAGTTTGGATAATTTTTGTTTCTTTGATAATTTTAGAAGACTGAGAAAAATTTTCTTTAAGGCCAGCTTATTTATAAAAATCTGACTAAACAAAAAAGTTTATAAAAGTGTTAATATGCAACCCTTTCAAAAAGTTGTATGGTTATTTTATCAGAAATTTGGGTCTAAGAGTCACAAAATTTAAGTATAATTCTTACCTCTGGGATATACTAGCTATAAAACTTGGACAAGTTTCTTAAGTTTCCTAAAAGTATCCAGATAAATGTAATGGATACTTTTTACATAAATATAAAATGAAATAAATATATATATATGCATATGATTTGTATAAGATCTAATACATATATTAGATCTAATGATAATGTATATACTCCATCTAAAATATATCCAAGAACTTTATAGATCTGTATTGTAATGTAAATATTAGATACAGTGATTTCCAAATGAATGTACTCTGAGTAAAATTATCATGGCTTTTGTTTGTGTACTATAAATCCCTCAGTTCTTCTCTTTAGAAATACAGTAAGAATGCACTTTGCCACTGATTTAAACAGTCAGCAAACTCAGATTAAAAAATGCATAATTTGCCAAAGGCTTAATTTTTTAATATCTTCATCATTCTATTGACTCGTGGCATCATAATACTTTTACTTTAGTTTCCTTAAGGGATTCCTTAAGTGTTATGGGTAATAAACATTCCGTTTTGCCATTCCTGAATGTGTGAGCCTGATGTGACGGTATTCTCTAGAGATTAAGCTTCACCAAGTGTCAGTTGTCTTTTCCATTCTTGTATAAAATGGTAAAATGGTGTAATAGTAGGATTTTGACACAGAGTTATGTAATTTCCCTTAAGAACAAAAGATTTCATTTACTTTAATATTTTATATATATATATTCTAATATTATATATATATATATAATATTAGAATCAAACCAAACATCACAACATATCTGGTGATAAAGAGATGGCAATTTACTAGAGTAAAAATATCAAAACCACATGAATAGAGAGTCACTTATAAGGAATAAACTGGAAGATGCCAGAAGTCTGGTCTCACTAACACACACTCCATTGACAGGCTGGCAAGCATGCCTAGATGCCCACCATGTCTGCTCTATCTGAATTAAGGGAATTTGATATCCAGGAGAAGCAGTTCTATCTGAGCAAGGTTTCAGTCATTTGCTGAAGCCAGGATCTTTCTATTCCATTAGACTACAAGGCCTGAGCATATAAGCCTTCATATGATGACTCCTCTTCATCCCCATTACCTAGAACAGAGTCTGAAACATAGTGGTGTTCCATATTAAATGTCTCAGTGAATGAGTGAATAAATGACTGAGTGAATGAGATGAAGCGAAGAAACCAATTGCAATTTTATGTATGAGGAATGAAGGGAAAGTTTGACATGTGAGGCACTAACCTCTTTTTTTTTTTCACCCAGACCCCTTGGCAGTTATATATATATATATATTTTAAGATCTAAATCCAATTAATTAACGTATAGTGTATTATTAGTTTCAGAGGTAGAGTTCAGTGATCCCTCAGTCTTATATAATACCCAGTGCTCATTACATACCTTGATCTCCTTAAAGTCCATCCCCCAGTTACCCCATCCCCATCCCCACTCCCCTCCAGCAACCCTCAGTTTGTTTCCTAGAGTTAAGAGTCTCTTATGGTTTGGCTCCTTCTCTGTTTTTATCTTATTTTATTTTTCTTTCCCTATCCCTATGTTCCCTTGTTTTGTTTCTTAAATTCCACATGAGTGAAATCATATGATAATTGTTTTTCTCTGATTGACTTATTTCGCTTAGCATAATAAGTTCCATCCACATTGTTGCAAATGACAAGATTTCATTTTTTTGATGGCTGAGTAATATTCCATTGTATATATATACCACATCTTCTTTATCCATTCATCTTTTGATGGACACCTAGGCTCTTTCCATAGTTTGGCTATTGTGGACATTGCTGCTATAAACATTGGGATGCAGGTGCCCCTTCCGATCACTACTTTCATATCTTTGGCGTAAATACCTACTAGTGCAATTGCTGGGTCATAGGGTAGCTCTATTTTCAACTTTTTGAGGAACCTCCGTACTGTTTTCCACAGGGGCTATACCAGCTTGCATTCCCACCAATAGTGTGAGAGGGTTCCTCTCTCTCTGCATCCTCTGAGGCACTGACCTCTTGATAGGTGTTTCAGTTTTGGTTCCTCAAGAAGCAGTTCCTGAGACAAGGATGTGAGTGTATGTAATATGTTTGGAAATCGACCCCTGGAAACACAGGTAGGAGATGAGAGGAAGAGAGCCAGGGAAAAGAAAGCAGTCAAAAAAGTGAAATAAAAGGTATCTAGAAGTTAATACTGCTGTGAAACCCTGGGAATTTTTTTCAGACTGAGAAGAGAGGAATGGCAGAGAATAAATAAAATGGATACATATTAGACAGGAAAGAAAGAACTATAGAGCGCAACATGTTGGAGAACAGCAGTAGATTAGTGAGCCTGGAGTGCACAAAACATTAGAGCAACAACTGGAGATCAAGTTGGAAATGAACAGAGAACATTGGCAGAGGGTCATGCATGAACTGCTAGGAAATTTGGATTTTATTCTGTAAGTAATTGGAGCCTAGTGACAGACTTTTCAGAGGGCAGGAGATATTAACAGATCTGATACACAAAGTAATAATTTTTGGTAGAAATGTGGAGAATGGCAAAGAGAAAGGTAGCATAAAAAAAAGAGTGAAAGATAAGAGATAAGGAGATAAATTAGGAAACTATTACAGTGGGCCAAATCACATAATGCAGGTTGAAACTAGGCAATGGGAATGGAGAAGGGGAAAGGTTCCAGAACGTTCTGAGGGGATATTGATAGGTTTTCTTGACAAATATTGGAAGAATTCTTGGAAGTGTCCAAATACCCACTGCATCTGTGGTTTGGAGAAAACATCAAGATGCTTAGGAGTTCAGCAGAATTTACCTCCTAACCTCATTCTTTCAGAATCCTACTAGATGTGGATACTTAAAATGTGGTCCATGGACCAGCAGCAACAACACCATCTGGGAGTTTATTAGGAAATATGAGTCTTATGCCCTACCTGAAATCTACTGAACAGGATCTGCATTTTAACAGTTGATTCACATGCACATTGAGAAGCACACTACCGTATGATAAAAATAATTTCTCTAAGTACGTTTTGCAAGTTCAGAGCCAGAGAGTGGCCTTTGAAACTTTGACAAGGCTTACTTATATAGAAGAGCTAGCTAGTCTATCTTTGTGTAAAATAACTCTGCATATGGTTATTATCATAGTGGCCATCCCATGACAATGATTTTAGATGGTGAATATTTATTTAATCTCATCAATCGCTTTCAAATGGTGACTGCAGACTGAAAGAGAACCAATACTTACACTTTCCTTGTGACTTTTGCCTGTGCCACACCTAAGTCATGAACTAAGTCAACAGCTCCAGCCAAGCAAAAACAACAATAACAAAATTTAAGCCAAGAATAAACTACCCTCACTAAAACAAATAGCCAAGAAAGCAAAGCTCCAAACAATTCCCTGGATGTCATCCATGAATTCCCTGGATATACTCATGTACAAAGTCCATCTGAAATGCTATTTACCCTTTATTTTCCATTTGACTCTTTTTTGGGGGACATACAATCTCATATATAGCCTTCTTCTTCTTCTTCTTCTTCTTCTTCTTCTTCTTCTTCTTCTTCT
>NW_023270377.1:84576580-84646946 GCF_011800145.1 Mirounga leonina | reverse complement strand
CTTCTTCTTCTTCTTCTTCTTCTTCTTCTTCTTCTTCTTCTTCTTCTTCTTCTTCTTCTTCTTCTTCTTCTTTACTTCTCTATATTCAAGAGTAATAGTATTTTATTGCTTAAATGTCTTTTATTTTTATGTTGTTCTTGGGTACTTGAATTAATTTCCCATTGGTTTTCGAGTTATATGTTATAATTCGAAATGAGCCAGGGCTTAGCTGTTTTAGTCCTAGAGTAAGCTTATCTGTTGTGCCTGCCAAAACAGTCAAAGACTACCAGCCTGCACTCTAGTGAAGTTGGTAGGAAGAGTTGCAAAGAAAAGAAAGGTAGGCTCACCATTTAGTTATCAAAAAATAAAGGACAAATTCAAAATAAAGTCTGATTAGTCCTTCTCGTAGTACGAGCCTTTACTCACTAAGAAGAGCTCACAATGACTCTCTCTGCAGCAAAAGCATCGTTTTCTCAGGTCCGTCTTTATCTATTCTCGGAAATGAAAACCAAAATGGGCAAATGATAATCCTTTTCCAAGTAAGAATCTTCCTCAGAAATGTACCCGTAAATGTTCAGTCTTAAAAATGTGTTGGATAGTAATGAAACAGATTGAAAGAGCTTCCTCAAAATTTTAGTACTGCCTGGATTCACTTCACTTACTTAGCTTTATGACTCCGGGACCTCTTATATAAGAATGATTATCTTCTTTTCTTTTTCCTAGTCAGTACCTGGGTTTGTTATTGAAGTTCCATGCCTTATTTTTAAATTGGGCATAACTGATTCCATAGAATTTTTGCTTAACTCATTTTTATTGAACAGAATCCAGAATTTTAGTCAAGAAGTGTTAGGTATTAATCACATGTGAGTGGGATCATTAAAATTTCCTTTACCTTCCAGAACAGTGTGTCATTATAGAATCATAAGAAGTGAGTTCACTTAATAATCTTTACAATTACATAAATGCAATCATTTTCATAAGTCTTAGAAGAAGCTTTTAACTATTACTTGAAGAACATATTGGAATACTAGAATGTATTATGTTGTGTTATTATAGATGTGACTTGCGAATTGAAAAAAAAATATTCTCTGACTCAAGGACCTTAGGAGCTTTCCTTTCCAGATTGAATAGTTTTGTTAAACACAGTTTATGATTGTAATTTTTACACAGCTAGTAGAGACCTTATTGCTGAAACAGAAATTATAGTATCATTTCTTAATTATTACACTCTTAACTTTATAGAAAATTAGAGGAAAAATGCAATATTTTCTACTGCAGTTAAGAACAACAATTGATGACAATTTAAGGTGAGTCAGTTAAGGAGAAAAAACTAAAACAAATCCCTCCTCTAACTTATTATCGCCTTCTCTTTTCTTTTCTTGTAGCCACTTCTCATCTTTGACTTTGAAACCCAACAGTTTAAACTTGGTTCTTATTTCAGTGGGCTAATCCCCTTTCATAAATCATGCTCAAGAGCTGAAATAATTTGCACATCATTTAAAGAGTATTTGCTTTGAAATATTCACCTCAAGCCCTTTTGTATATCCTTTCTCTCTAAAGATTTGTAGTATTTGTTTTGTTCTCTGAGGTATAAAAGACCTGGATAAACTTTATTCCTGTTGTTTCAAGATTAGTTAACGAAAATGCATATTAATTCAGCAGGGTTGGGAACAAACCTCAGTAAAAATGATCATACATATGCCTCTTGGGAATAGCAAAGTACAAAATGTCAGTCTTCAAATCTCCTTGGACTTGCTCAGAGGAGCATTGAGGGATTTAAATTTCCAGAATATGTCTACAAATGTATTTTCTTTGTTGTGGAGAACAGGAGCTATGCTGATTATTTTTCCCCAGAAAATTGATTTAATTTGTATTTGAACGAAAATTAAGCTTTCTACAAAGTGTCTCTTCAAGAATACAGAGAAAAACGGCCACGGCAAAGGTAAATTTAACATTAAAAAATGAGATACCTGATATGCCACTAGATTCTTAATTTATTTCATTTCAGACCTCAAATCCCAAAATAAAATTTAACAGAGCAATCATTTTTTTCCCCTAAAAACAAGTAGAATTGAAAGGACCTCATAAAATCAGAAGTAAACATATTTAGATAAAGTTCAATGACACCTTTCCATGTATAAACTCCAATGTTACAGTTTGCCAGTAAACGCAGAAAAAAATACTGACTTCTCCAAATAGTGTATCTGTTTTGTATGTTAAGATGTGCCCTGTTCTATTCTTAAACTGAAAATGACCATAAACTTTGGCACTTAAGTGCTTATCCGGAAATGACTAAGTAGATTCGGGGTAATAAATCACTCATATGGATCCAGCCACCCACAGTCTTGTTCCACTTCTCTTCTTTACAAGTGTAGTAATAGGCATTTCCACAGTCCTCAGGGTGCCAAACTTTGCACCATTAGGAAAATCTGCAAGTGGCTTGATTTATCTTCCTCACTCAGTTAGCTAAGACCCAACTAAGTAAAAATCAGCAGGAATAAACTTGACTTGTTAAACTTTTTTAATAGGGAGATGCAACAATTAGAACTTTCCTCCTTTGCCACTTCAATTTACTTTGGATGGGAAGCCCCTTGTGAAAAATATTCAGATGAGATCTCAAATTATAGGTGCATGGCTGGATGATGCTGACTCGGAGTTTTTATTATACACAGAGGATTGTCTGCTGTTTGCAATTAATCCAGACACAATCCTCCTGGTACTTGGGAAGGAATGTGGAAGAAATAGCCATTTTATAAGTTGTAAACTCCTAAATTACCCTAAATTAGAGGCACTATTAATCGGACACTTAGATATAGACAGGATCTGCTTATTGTGTAGGCTCATCTTCCCCTGATGGAGAAATCAATTAAATATTTAGGATGTGGAATACCTTCCAGGTTGGATAATGCATTTCATTTAGATTATGGCCCTCCAATCCAAAACATTAAAGGGGATCTTAACGGATGGAAGCACATTACTGTCTCTTGGATTGGGTGCATTAACACTTTAAAAATGAATGTGCTTCCTAGGATTTCCTATTTGTTCCACCAGCTGCCTGTCGATGCGCCAGATAAACAGTTTAAGGATAAGTATTTAAAAGATGCATGTGCAACATTCTGTGTGCTGAGGTGCACCCTTGTAGGAAAAGTCCCCAACTGCGGTCCCTTTGGATGGCTTTTCTCGATGCCCGAGCAACCTCAGATGACAGGGCTCATTTGATCATGGCGGAGTGGGAGGGGAAGCCAAAAAGGAGATGCAATTAGTCCTCTTACAAAGGTTCTGTGGATTTCTAATCTTGTATCATTCCTTTCTATAACTTAATTAATAACTAGTGATTATTATAAGAAAACACTGGGATGACATGGTAAAATTGGAAATAAACTTAAGCTTTCCCATTATAAAAATATTTGGCATGAAGATAATCATTTGATTCTCACCCAAGGACCATTACATGGGGACCAAATTTATGAACAATATTGTAAGAACAAAGCTCTTGCATCTCCCATGCTACAGAAGCATGGTATAGAAATAGCTGGTGTGGGCGCCTGGGTGGCTCAGATGGTTAAGGGTCTGCCTTCGGCTCAGGTCACGATCCCAGAGTCCTGGAATCGAGTCCCGTATTGGGCTCCCTTCTCCTTGGGAGCCTGCTTCTCCCTCTGCCTCTCTCTCTCCTGCCTCTCATGAATAAATAAATAAAATCTTCAAAAAAAAAAAAAAAAGAAATAGTTGGTGTCTTGGAGCACTTATCAGGCTGTAGGCTGTGTTCTAAGCAATGTACATGTTCTCTCTTCCTTAATCCTGTCAATAACCCTATCAGGTACAGAGGTGTTATGATCACCCTCATTTCATCTATTGGGTGAATGAGACACTGAAAGGTCAGTCAATGTGGTCAAGATTACACAGCTAAGAACTGGCAGAATTACAATTCGAAACCAAGCACTTTGACTCCACAGCCTGGAGTCATAACCATTGTTTCATCAGACTCTGGGTTCTAGAGTAAGGCTGAAGGTTTCTGCTACCTACTAGCTCTACAAACTTTGAACCTGTCACTTAACCTCACTTATATTCTGTTTTATAATCTTGAAGATATCAGTAATAGTAGTACCTATCTTACTGAGTTGTTTGGAAGTATTAATTAGATTATGACATTTATAGCAGTGCTTAGCGTAATGTAAGCACTCAATAAATGTTAATAATAATACTCGTACAAGTATTTTGCTTTCTGCCGTAGGATTTTGAAGAGTCCTCGTAATTTGGTTAAGAAAAAGATACTTTAGAGATAAATGATTGAAATCTTTAAAGATGAACATATTTTTAAAAATTCCCTTGTATTTATGGGGAACAAAGAGTATATTGAATGACTTACAGAAGACTATAATCTTCCTGAACTGAGTCAGATGTTTGTCCTCTTTTGTTTCCATTTATAAAAGTCTTGATTCACAATTGACACAAATATATCATGTTAGGTTACTCAGTGAAAACAAATTTATCCAATCATAAAAGAGATGATGAAGATAGGGGTCGATTTCTTTGTTTCTAAAGACAGACTCCTCATGCCAAATCTGATAGAACACATGCTTCAGTGTGTTTGCCTTGCTTCAGAAGACAGCAGAAAACTCAGCTAACTGGTATAATTACATAACTTGGATAGTCATATTGAGAGGGTTCAACGTTGGCACTAGAATATGGAATTATAAAGTTCAATGAAGTTGCAGGAATTTAACTGAAAAGAAATTATTTATCAGCATTTTGACAGGGAATAAACAAAAAAGGAACAAACTGATCCTTTCAAAGTTGGGTGGAAAGAACGTTCCAGAAGCCTTCCTTTGTAATCACTGTCATTGAGAAGCCCTGAGGCCTCTTATTTGTTAGTAATTGATACCTAGACTTCAGGCTCCAATACTAAAGACAACTGCTATTTTAAGGGCTTGTCAAGAAAGTTAGGAATTAGTTGGAGTTCTTTTTCTACACAGTCCTCCACTATTTTTCCACTGTTGGGTCAAGTTTGTTGTAAACCAGAGGTGGATCAACCATATGCAGATACTTTTACCTTTTAAATACATTTGGAAGTGTACTGGGGTAAAATCAGAATCTAATACTTAAAACAACCAGAAATGTGCTTTATTTGGCTGGGAAAACAGCCTGAGCAGCAACCACTCTATATTGGTTTGTTTGTTTGTTTGTTTGTTTGTTTGTTTGTTTGTTTTGAGATCCTAACAGTGGAGTGAAGCTCCTCATCTAGTCTTAAGCTCTGCTTTTCTTACACTGAACACAAAGAAAGAAAAGGACTCAGATAGCATGAGAATAAAAGAATGGGACCCAGGCCTAAGCAAATAGATCGGCTAGTCAACTCGGAAAACCAATGAAGAAACAAGTGGCACAGAACAATACTCCTCCCAATGTTTGTATTACATTCTTAATGTAGAGGGATTAGTGATTTCTCTGTATTATAATATGTTCATAATATAGATGGATTAACTCAGATCAGGATGATTTATATCTGGGGACAGAGGGGAGACAAAATAAGCTCTAAAAAGCTAGGATCTGTATGTGCGGTCTAAGCAAAGATGACCTACAATCTGGAAAGCTAGGGTAGTAGGAGCAAGCAGTCCGTTCACACATTCACATCATAGGCATTTTTTGAGAAGTTGTCTTTTGTGTGCACTGTTTGGAAGGCAGCTATGCTCACCACTATACCACCAACGCAAGTTGCGTGCACTGTTTGAAGCACGGAGATTAAAGAGGTTCCAGATGTTATCAATTCTTCATTGACAAAAAGTGTTTATGGTCACATTTTAAGTAGATACTTCCTATTCTCTACCAAGATGATTTAGTTCAAAGATGAATTTCCACACAATATGTTCTTAAAATATACCTGCTTGATTTTATCAACAAAATGAATACAATAGTGACTAGTTAAATATACTTTTGGCAAAGTACTTTGCTCAAGTTTATATTTATATCTCACAGTGAATTTATCAGAAATTTTGTATTCACATTAAGGACAAACTCCCATTTATGTAGGTTAGGTAGCACCATGGACCATGGTCCACCAAGAGTTAAGAGGATTTAATAAATGAAAATGCTGCAAGCTTGAGTCCTGGTGTATTTTTATCTTTGATATTCTAGAGGATGGAATCATTTCCTAGCTGGTTCTAAGACTAAGGATCTGTTAGTTTTCATTAATAAAAACAGTGTTAAATTACCTAGAGCCCAACTGTTAGGTAGCAAAAGCCACCTGCGCAACCAGTTGGGGTAGCTCACCTGGTTGTCGAGCTGCAGTATAGTAAGGAAAAGTGTTGATGCTAGAACCAAATGGCCTTGGTGTAAGTCATGGCCCTGCCAGTACCATCTGTGTGCCTTGGGTAACATGTTCTCGTAGATTTGCATTGAGAACTAAATCATTTATTCCCTGAAAGTGCTTAGAACAGTGCCTAGAATAGAGTAAGTGATCTTGAAATGTTAGTTGTTAATATTAGAGACTTGCGTTAGACCAAATAAACTTAACAGTCCATATGACTTGCATAAATTTATTTTTTTAATTTTTTAAGACTTATTTATTTATTATTTATTTGAGAGAGTGAGAATGAGAGAGAGAGAGAGAGTACATGGGGGGGAGGGTCAGAGGGAGAAGCAGGCTCCCCGCTAAGCAGGGAGCCCGATGCGGGACTCGATCCCGGGACTCCAGGATCATGACCTGAGCCAAAGGCAGTCGCTTAACCAACTGAGCCACCCAGGTGCCCCATGACTTGCATAAATTAAAAAAAAAAAAATGATAAAAATATAAACCGCAGAGTGACATTAATTGGGGGTTTTAGAAAAATTTAGAATAATTATAAATGAAATAATTTTGAATTTTCCATTGTTTTATGCATTAAAATTAAATATATTAGGTAATGATATAAAGTAAACAAAGATATAGAGTAATATGGCTAACTTCACTTTCAAAAAGCTAAAGCATCCTCCTCCTACAGGAGAAAATTTTTTAATTGATCTTTACATATTAATATCAATATTAATAAAAAATGTATAAACATCAGATGTGCCATGTGCTGTTCTAAGTATATAGCATGTATTTCCTTATTTCTCATCTTTCAAACACCCTATATATTAAGAATAATCTTATATTCATTCACACGGGAGGAAAAGCAAATATGTTAGTTTTGGAGCCCAGAATATAACTTAAGCAGCCTAACACAAAACACATGTTGCATCTTTTAGCTTTGTACAATTTTGTTTTTAGTTTCTCTTGCCTTTCTTTAAGTTTTACTTGTTAATATGTATAAATAATTATATTGTTAAATGATTTTTGTACATGTGTTTTGAAAGATAAAAAGATCTTTATACAGATATAAATGCATGTGTGTGTGTATATAGTATATAAAAATAAATTTCAAGGGCCATATTGACAGATGGAAAAAGCACAAATGTCAAGGAAAGTTGTTTTAGAAAGTAATATATAATAATAAAAATTAAACTCTAGCATTTATTGATTTAACAGATGGTGAGATAAAAAGTAAAAACAAAATCTTAGAATGTAATATGATTTTTAAAATTAGTGAGATCATTTTATGAACTTATTCTGAAGTTTGTTATTTTCTAATTATATTTTTTAAAACTCTAACTTTTAAGTTCCCAAATAAGTTACTACTTTCATCTAACAGTTCCTCTTCAGAAATCTACATATGCACAAATATTTAGTATTAGAACATAAAATTTAACCTTATAAATATTCTTAAGTTTTGGTGGAGGTATAAAACATATTTTACATATTTGTATTATTGATTAATAGAGATGTATCAAGCTTTGTACCCTAAATACAGACAGTACATATTGTTTTCAATTATCTCACATAGTATTTATTATTATCAATCACATAACAAAGCCACAAAGACATTTTTGAAAAATCCCAAATGCAGAAATTATAAAGAAATGTGATCTGAATAAGATAAAATAAAATGTAATAAAAATTGAAATTCATAACAAGATAGTTTTTAAAAATGCCCCAAGTCACTTGTTAATTAAAATATTTCCTTCAATTGCTTTTGTCCTAAGGAAGAGTCCAGTAAATATCAAATTCAATAGTATGCAACCAAAGATATATTCAGAGGCAAATGCATAGCATTAAAATATTTTTAATATTAAAAAGGAAGTAAAATGAGTTTGTATTTAACTCAACAAACATTTTTTTTAAATAAATAAATATAACAAAAGAAATCTGAAAATAGAAGTGATAAAATTAAGAGAAAACAACCAATTAGGAAACAAAAAAATAAATCATTATTGAACTAAAAGTTTGTTCTTTGGAAAATAATCTAATTAAGAATGAAATAAAAATTGAAAAATCTAACTGAAAAGAACATAAAGCACAACTTACTAAAATTTAAAATGTGAGGCAGATACAAAAGAAGTTAAATTTCAAGACAATAGTATACAAAATTTTATTCTGATAAATGAGAAACCAATGGAACAGGTTATTTTGGAAAAATTGACCAGAGTAACTAAGGAAAAAGTAGAATATCTAAATATACTCTTTCAAATTCTGCCTCAAAGTTTAAATTTGCCCAAGTTTAAAGGTTTACTGATGAGTGATATCAATTTCCTAAAGAATAGGTAATTTTCATGCCATTCCAAAGCACACAAATAACCAATGAAAAAAGTCTTAAAATGCACATATAATCAAGGAACTGAAAATTAAAGCAATAGAGAGCATACCACCACCACTGCAGCAGAGCTGCCATGAGCAGAAAGGACCAAACATGACCAAAGGTTCAATCCTGTTTTTCCAGTAAGTTTCTCAAAGGACTCTGTTCTGGAGATCTGTACACAAACTTTTCAAGCACCACCAACAGTGTGTTCAGAAAGCAATAAAGGGGAAGGATATTCCTATTGAAAGACTGGTGATTGTAGGCCATGAGAAAGAATAGTCTGAAAGTTCTTCATGCCCTTAACAGTTGAAAATGGACTCCTCGTATCTGTTAAGAACTCTGGATTTTGTCAAATAAGAGCGTTAAGACAGATATCAGTTTGACCCAAGTAGTTTAAGAGAAAGGAAATTTATTCCCTCCTTCCTAATGTTTTCCTCTCCATTGTGGATGAACCATTACTAATTGCTTTGAAGTCAAGACTCAGTTGCTTTGGCATCTCACAGCAACTCAATATGACAACACAGAATAATTTTTGGAATGATGGTTGCAATACTTGGTCTGTGATCAGCTTAAGATAATATATGTAAATAATTTTTTTGAAGATTTTATTTATTTATTTGAGAGAGAATGAGAGAGAGAGAGACAGAGCATGAGCAGGTGAGGGGCAGTGGGAGAAGCAGACTCTACTGCTGAGCAGGGAGCCTGATGTGGGGCTCCATCCCAGGACTCCGGGATCATGACCCAAGCAGAAGGCAGACGTCCAACCAACGGAGCCACCCAGGTGCCCCAACATATGTAAATAATTTAAAAAATGGTAAACTAGTCAGGATGGTTATGGCCACCTCTCCTCTCATCTTGCTAGTATAGCATACTAATTTTTTTTTTTTTTTAATGGAAGCGATTGGCTAGATCTTCTTTAGCCTCAGGGAACTAATGCTCTGAAAACCATTCTAGCAACATGATCTCAATGTGTGGAGACAGAGTTTTATATTTTTATATACTAACTTAATAGTTCTGAAGATTGCTAGTAGCTTGGGTTAGCTTAGAGGGAGACAACTTTTAATAGTCTGTCTCCTGCCTTAACAAGGGATATCAGAGTAGGACTTGAAGACTTCAAGAAGGTCATGGTGAATGCTGTCTCAGAGTTACAATGGAGTGAAGTAGGATGATTTGAGTAGCCATAGAAAGAAGAAGACCCAAGTTGCAAAGATTTGCTTTAGCCAGCATGCAATCCAAGTCAAAGGGTGAAGGCATTTGCATAAGATTAAAATGCCAAAATGATGCATCTAGTTGAGGAATGCTTTACTTGCCTTGTTTCTGCATTCTGCCCTGTAACATCTTGAATTGTAAAGATGGAGTAAATCATAGTATTTCAAATCTATCATTTAAAAACAAAAACAAAATTAAAAAGAAGAAAACATTACATTTTTTCATGTATCTTGTCATCAAATATTACACTTCCTTGCATCAGAAATATGCAGATACAAAAGCATATGCATGTGTGTGCAAGTTTATATATAACTATTCTATCTTTATTGTATATATAAGCTTTCTGTGAAACAATTTGGAAATGAGTACTAACAGCCTTAAAAATTTGTGCTCTTCAAACTAAATTTCAGTTCTAGAAATCTGTTCAAAAGAAATAATAACAACAATCTAAAAGTCTGAATTAAAGTGCTATTGAGCACAGTAAAAAAATTGCAATAATCCACCCGTTAACCATGGGCACTTGTTAAGTAAGTCCTGGTGCATTCATGTGATGGTGTGTTATGTATCCATGAACACTTTTGCCTTCAAAAAATAATCACCAGGGCGCCTGGATGGCTCAGTTGGTTAAGCATCTGCCTTTGGCTCAGGTCATGATCCCGGGTTCCTGGGATGGAGCCCCATGTTGGGCTCCTTGCTCAGCAGGGGGCCTGCTTCTCCCTCTCCCTCTGCTGCTCCCCCTGCGTGTTCTCTCTCTCTGTCACATAAATAAATAAATAAATAAATAAATAAATAAATAAATAAATAAATAAATAAAATCTTTAAAAAAAGTAATCACAGAATGATTGTGCATGGCGTAATATGAAGTGTGGGAAAGAAAAAACAGGCTACAAAACTCATTTAATAAAAAGTATGAAAGCAGGAACCTGGTCTGTTTGTTCAGAGATATATCCCTGCACAAAGTAAGGGCTCATAAATATCTGTTAAATATGTGAATGAATATATGATATAGAAGAAAAATATACAAAAATAGCAACAGCTGTTAACTCTAAGTAATAATATTACCTTTTGCTTATTTTATTGTTTTATTCTCTGTTCTTTTTGTCTCTTCTAAATTTTTCACAATAACTAGATGTTTGTTTCTAAATTCAGAAAATTTTAAAAATAGGGCATTATTGCAAAAGGCGTACATTATTTATAGGGAATATACCTTACAAAGTGCCTGTGATGCCATGCTTATGAGCATTTGGCTTTTCTCTGTTCAGATTTGAAACTCTTGTGTCTGTTCACCTCAATTTTCTCCCTCAAATTTCACCTGCTTGGACATGTGACTACTATATATATACCAATCACATATACATATATGTATGTATAATACATATATGTATATGTGATTGGTATATATATACACACATAATGACTACAATACATACTACTAGTTTTTTTCATTTTCCTTTATCCTCCCCATACATGAAAGCATGAATGACATATATCTGAAAAAATACAAATCTAGACACTGAAAACATAATTTCTCATCAGAGTTAGAATGTAAAGGGTTAGAAGACAAAGTACTTGAACACTGTTGAATTGTAAACTTTGTGGTATACTAACCAGACCTTAGATATGAAGCAAAAGCTGTGATCGATTGTTTGATATGGTAATTGCATCAGGATTATTATTCTCTTTACTATCTTTTTTTCCTTCTCTTTTTAATCCAAGAAGTGATAGAGTTTTCTAGGAAGATTTTACCTAAGCTTTGATCCTTTCTAAGCAGCATATACGGGTGATTCCTCCTCTCATTGACAAGACTGACCTGAGAGAAAGAGGAGAAAGCTGAAATATTGCCACTTTAGAGGACACTTAGGAAAGGAATCCAGAGCACAGATGGCCTCAGTTGATTCTCTGAGCTGTGCCATAATTCAGGGCAAGGGCCCTATACTACAGGGGCAGGAGGGCTGGCAGCCCCCGGAGGATGTCTACCCCCTTTGATGCAGGGGAACAGACACAGAGAGCAAAGATAAAACACCAAGCATCAGCCCTGGGATAGAGGTCCCTTCTGCCAGGAAAATTTCCCTTTATTGGAAATAAGACATTAGCCCTTTCTTCAGATTTCAAAATACCCTAGTGAGTCTAGAAGACTCAAGCAGACCTTTCCATGAAAATCCTTGAAAGTTTTCTTCAAAGTTGACTTGTACTGTACGAGTACTCTTTCACTTTGGCACACCTGTGGATCAATGAATTGTAGTGTGAGATCTTCATGTCCCTGAATTTAGAGGAAACCCAAGGGGAACACAGATATGTATCATTTCTTCATTTGAATGGTATAAGGGCTAACATGAATTTATCTTTGCTATCACTAGAGAAATGTGTTCTTTCCACCATCATTAAAAGGAAGCAAACTAATGGAATGGAATCTATCTACAATTGTAAAAAATTCATTGGGAAAAATTTTAAAGTGACAAAAAAATGAACTATTTTTCACCTTTTCTTCAGCATGACCTCGAGTACCTTTTTCTATAAAGAAAAATGAAATATATATATTAAAAAGATGCTAATTAATTCGGCTTCTGAACTTGCCTGTAGATGTGATTCCCCTTTGGGGTGTCAGCATAGTATATTGAACAGATGGGCATTGACATTGGCTCCAACAGGACTGGAAGGTCACCATTAAAAATGGACTGTGTGCAGGTGCACATGAAATGTAGAGATGATTGTGGTCAAGGGTAAAATGCAAACTGGGATTGACTCATCATCTCCACTCTGCCAGTGATTTTTGTTGCTTGCTTGGGTTTTTATTATTATTATTATTATTATTATTATTATTATTATTATTATTATTTTGTTGGGGGGTGGAAGTTTCTCTTTACAAAAATGACAGCCTAAAGTTTTTTAACTTTGAAAAAACACTTAAAAAGCTTAAAAGGCTGAGAGAAGAGATAGTTCCTGAAGGTTAAATCTCCCACAAAGACAATGATAGGAAAACACAAATCTTCACTGAAAGTTAGACACACTTCACATTCCCAGTACACACTTAACAGAGAACAGAGTCCAGGCCATCCATCCATCCATTCATGCAATACATTAGACACTGTTCTATGCACCCCCAGATATAACTGTGAAAAAAGAGATTAGCTTCCCTTCTTTAAAAATATCCCACATGTTAGAGGCGCCCAAATCACAGTCCCATGCACTGAAGGTGGCAAGGTAACAGATTAGACCTAACCAACTTTCTACTTTTACAAGAGGCAAAAGTTAGACCAAAAAGGTACTGTATAAGGTAGGGTTCAATCAGAGAAGCAGAACCACTACTAGTAGGAAGGATGGACAGATCACTCTAGAGAGAGATAACAAGGAACAGTTGTGGGGGCTGGCTTCGCGAGTTTCAAATCCACTGGGCAGGCGGTCAGGGGAAATCAGGTCCAGACTGGAATTCCTCAGGCAGGAGCTATTTGGAGTTTCTGACCTCAAGGAAAGCATAAACCCTCTTTTAAAGAGCTCACTTCCGATTAACTTAAAGTCTACTGATTAGAGACTTTAATTTCCTTTGCAAAATCCCTTCATGGCAGCACCTAGATTAGTGTGTGACTGAATAACTAGGGTCTGTGGTTCAGCCTAGTGAGGCGGACACATTAAAAAGCCATCACAGGCACATTCATTTCCCCAATGTCACACAGCTGTCAAGTGGCTGGGCAAAATTAGAATTAGCTCCCCACTCTGCAGTTCATTCTGTGATGGGTAGACCTGGCAGGAACTCACATACTTCTCTGTCCTGTTCATTGAAGACATCTCCATTCAACAGCAAAATTCTACTTTCACCCGTATGTTTCACTCTTTTTCCAAAAAGCAAGATTATAAAGTGACTTATAATTCTTGGAATGCCTATGAATTTAATTATATTTTAATCAAAACCACTTATTTAGCTTTGATCAGGTGAGACTGATGACAGCCAACGCCAGCTGAGCTGGAACTTCTAGAGTCTTGGAAGTAAAGGCTATTTTCCTATAAGAGTAAGTTAAACAACCTCTGTAGATTTATTAAATTGATATTAGGAGAATCAAGGTCAGTGATAATTTCTTTAATCATATTTATTTTAATGGTGACCTAGAAAGTTAGATATAATTTGATAGAAATAAAGAATAAGCTAAAATTGGGGCACCTGGGTGGCTCAGCCAGTTAAACATCTGCCTTCAGCTCAGATCATGATCTCAGGATCCTGGGATCAAGCCCCACATCAGACTCTCTGCTCAGCAGGGAGCCTGCTTCTCCCTCTCCCTCCATAGTTCCCCCTGCTTGTGTGCACATGCACTCTCTCTCTCCCAAATAAATAATAAAATCTTTTAAAAAAGAATAAGCTGAAATTATAATAATTTTATAGAAAATGGAGTTCTAAATTTGAGTAAACAGAACAAATTGCATTAGTGATTGAGGACATACAACAGCATAACCTAAAATGAATTTTTATTAATATAGCAAACATTATTGCAAACATAAAAAGCAAAAATAACTTAATAATTCTCTGTATATTCATGTAAGTTTAGAAAGCCATGCTTAGTCTTGCCAGACAAGTTATTTATATTCTTAAATGTAAATAACAGAAATTTCTACGACAATTTCTAGGCAAGACAACTTCCGTTACAGTGGAAATGATATAATCAAGGCCAGTATTACTTCTTTACTTGTTAATTGTCAAAACATCTCAAGAAGTTTTTTTGGAGGAGTATGGTATTTCTAGAGATTTCTATTCTAGGCTGCACCCTCATAATGTTTCTTAGTTTCTAATTTTTTCCCTTTACCATAGGTATTCATGATGTCAAAATCCTATTGATTAGATTTCCACATCAAGTTCAAGCCTTTTATTGGATAATTTTCCTTTACCTTATAAGAAAATCCTTTTCATCCTCCTAAAGCAGTGATGACCTTTTCACAGTCAAGTATTTATTATAACAAATCTTACTTTTTTAAACTTTCTAAAAACCTTTCTTTTAACATAGTTCCTTAGGTTAATGAACATGCTTTACCTTCAAAATGTTGAGATAGACAGCCTTTCTCCCGTCATTCCCTCAAAATGGTTCTCCTGGTCCCCTCTTTAATACACTGCTATATTTTTTCCCTCTTCCCTATTTCTTTCCTCCTTACCCTCTTCCTATTTTTGTTTTTCTGTGGCTTTCCATGAACATTTTAAAATACATTTTAATAAGCACTAGACAAAAGATCCAAGATGAGCAAAGGCAGGGCAAAGGATATGGGAGAGGGAGAAGAAAGAGGAAAGGAGGAACAGTGGGTGTTAAGGTCAGTCTTAAACTAGTTTCTGTAGCTTGCTGTCATTTCCAGGGCTGGACCAAAATCCCACAGTATTTTTACTAAGGTGACCAACTCAGAGAAAAGCAGCGATATTGGTAATAAGAAGTCTACAGTCCTAGAATCATAGATAATTGTTACAGTCTTTACTCGCAGATATGATGAATATGGACTGTTAAATGTATAGGAAATCTAGTCACTGACGCCTTCTTTGTTGTATTGATATCTGCATTTTTAGGGTGTGACTGACACAGTATTTTAAAATCCTCGTTTACACTTTTTTTTTAGCAGAAAGCTATGCTGATATATTACATATAAAAAAAGCATAAAATGTTTGAAAATACAATTACCTTTTAGATGCTAAGCAAGCAAGAAAAAGTATAAATATGTTTTTCTTTTCATCACTACTTTTGACAACTTAGCACATAAAAATTAACTAAAGGCCACTTTTTGTTATATTAGCAACAGTGACACTTTTAAATAGCTTCACTATCCCCATTTGTGCTTAGGTATGACACTTTTCAGAAGCCCAAACTCACGTCAACTCTCTAGTTCCTTCCGCAAAAGAAGACAGAAAAGCCTTCACATGCCTTGGATGCTTTGTGTCTCTCTTGAGGACTCTATTTAACAGACAGCCATGTTTGCGGGTCAACAAACCAGTTCCTTGAACAGCAGTGACAACATAGAAACTGAATTCTTTCTTTATTTCGCCTCATTCCAAAAATGGTTTCTGTTGTGTTGCTGTCTCTGTGGTTTGCTTTTGTCACGCTGCCTGGGGCAGGACAGGTGGGGGGTTGTTTGGGGTCTTAGCAAATATCCCCAGGATGATAAAGTGATTTCAGAGAAGAACTTTTCTTTTCATTGGCTATTGTACTTTCAGTCTGTCACAGTTCCCTACTTCCATATAGGAGGACAAATTATTTGGGCCAAACAATACAGTGCAGTTTGGAAACAATTGGCTTTTATGGGCACAATCTTATTCTTTACATATCCATTTTTTTAAAATTGTGAAAATCG
The DNA here is from genome assembly GCF_011800145.1 of Mirounga leonina. Classification (NCBI taxonomy): domain Eukaryota; kingdom Metazoa; phylum Chordata; class Mammalia; order Carnivora; family Phocidae; genus Mirounga; species Mirounga leonina. The sequence goes on along the minus strand of NW_023270377.1, from coordinate 84,630,798 downwards.
AGCCAATTTTTTTTTTCAAAACAATGCAGTTTCTCAAGACTCATGGAAAAGACAGCTTGAATTGAATATTTTTTTTTCAACTTCATCTTATGAAGGAAAAGAGTTGGTTGTATAAATCCAGCATATATAGTTGTCCAAGCATTCATACATTGTGTTTTGAATATTAGTGGAAAGGAGTATTTTACGTGGTGGGTTTTGTCTTCTGGTTTAGTTCTTCAAGTTCCTGACTTCTAGTCCTATCCTCATAAATCAAGCATATTCAGGCACAAAGCAGGTAATTGAGGGGAGCCATTCGCTCGGTAATTCCATCCTCTCTTTTGTGCACACATTTGCAAATGTAACTGATTTGCATCTATACAGACACCCTTGAGGGGCTTGTCTCTCCTCATGTCATTTTTAGACATCCAAGAAGTTTCTTTGTAGAACTCTCATTCTGTGATGCCAGATGGTTGATGCCACCCCATAACACCATATTTTGAGCAAGGAGGACCAGTTTAGCAGGTAGATGAAACAACACCCATTACAATTATTGTCGCATCTCCCGGTTCGGTAATGGCAAAATGTACTTCTCATCACATGTTCATTCCAAACGCAAAAATGAGTAAAATTGATATGGTTTTCCTTTTACACTAAGAATTGGGCACAGCTGCTCCCTTACAAACGTTAAAAGAAGAAAAATACAAGATAATAACATCTTTAATTTCTCATGTTTCTCAGCATCTCTTAGAAAAATAGCTTCGTGATACATGTCTCCGTGGCCTGAAAACACCTACGTTTGCTATGCTTTTAAGCACCACTTTCCTTCGTATTATAAAACGAGAGAGGAGAGATTTCTAGCAAACATAAAGACTCGGGGATCCAAGGAAATGGATCTGAAAACTTGAAATAATGCCTCGTCATAGTGTTCAATATCATGATTTCTTCTGAAGTCTTTTGTTTGATCGCTTTTCTGTACCATTCATTTGCCCTGTCTGGCAAAAAAAGGTTAAACTAATAGCTGTGTGCATGGCAAATATTCAGTAAAGATGAACATTTTAAATACTTGCTAAACTTTCAGTTATTTGTTCTTTCCCATGAAATTAAATGCATTGATCAGATAGGTAACAGTAGTTAGCTTTCGACTATACAATCTTCAAGGATTTATATACACCATAAATTAATGTATAAATACAACAAAATAGGCCTTTCTTACTTGACTGAAAAACCTTAAAATAAACCCAAATGTCCAAAACTATTGTTTCCCTCCATAAAGATTGGTTAGAAACTTCCCTGAGAACACCTTCAGATCACATCGTAGACATAATACACAATTCAAGTTATTAACTTTCTCCATTTGGGCTTACAGATCTTTAGATGCAACTCTTTTAAAAGAGGAACAAGGTTTTCATGGAAAAATATGAATTATACAGGAGTTATATGGAGTCTTTATTGCTAATGCACAGGGGGTTCAGAACCATAATGACGATACTGGGCACTTAAGTCATTAGGCTGTCATATTACAGCAAAATTATTTGTACTATATAATCAGTTTCCTTTTTTATATTACACAGATCTAAGCTTAGTTCATCTATCTTTGCCATTACAGTACTACTTTGTTGTTGTAAATACCTATTTTTTAAGGATGATTTGAGTATGTTCATTGTAGTTCAAGTTCATGTTTATTAGACCTTTGCTTTCTTAAAGCTGGGAAACATGATCGAGGGAAGTTTGCAATCTGCCTCACAGTGTCTTGTTTGATTATGTATTGCTTCACAGTGTCAATTGCTATATAGTTTATATTTTAAGTACTTACATGCACACTAAAAAATTTAAGGGGAATGGGAGCCAGTTTTCTTTTCTTTTTTTTTTTCTTTTTTCTTTTTTCCTAGCAACATTTTCATCCTACTCATCATATTTAAGACATGATCTTGTTCTTAAAATTAAAGCAAAATTCTATTGATGTTCAACTTTTCTTTAGGGATTTTTAAAGATGAACATTTAAAAATGATATCTGATGACTATTTTCAATAAGAACAAAATCATTTGGAGGAAAAATAAAGTTGGTCCTGAAAGCTTCAGCTGAAAATCAAGGTGAATATGGCTTTGGTTTTGATAACTGGTTCTGCAGTTTCATTAGCCTAGTAGAAATGGATATTATTATTATTCAACTAGTCAAGCTGCTGTCTCAGAATTCACTTTGCTTGTATTCAATGTCATGATGGATTGGTTGTTTTATTATTAAATCCTATGGTTTATGGCACAATATAGCTCACCTGACCCATAGAATGCTACGGGTTCCTTTGTGAGTGGTGTGTGTGTGTGCGTGCGTGTGTGTGTATGTGTGTGTGATGTAAAAGTTGGGAGACGTATACACTTCTGAGTTTGAATAATTTTTGGCTGAGACTATGTGAATTGATTCCCATACTGGGAAATGGCATACAAGTAAAATCAGTAGTCTATTCAAATCATTGTACAGTCAAGTCTGCTAAATATATGGCAATTAAGAGCAAAACCAAACCTCAAATTGAACAAAACCAATTTATTCTGTAGTCAAGTATACAGTATGCCTGAATGTGTGTGTCTCCAACTTTTCTCCCCAGACCAAAACCATGATTTGGGGAATGCATTGTAAACCAGACAGTGCCTACCCAGTCTTTCCTATATTAAAATAGATTATCCGAAACTGACCCTTTGTGAGAATTTAAATTTTGTATTTTGCCATGAGTTTTCAAAAACATACTTCTATTTAATAGGAAGGTCGAGTAAGCATTGCCACTTTGAAATCATTATAACTGTCTTGAGCACAGGAAGCACAGATTATAAACTTAAAACACCTAGCCCCTGAAAACCTAGAGTTAAACCATTCATTCCTTCCAGATCTATTTTAGTGTTTGGGTATAAAACCAGTTGGGGAGATGACTATCATGTTTCACAGGGAGCACACTACAACAGGGCAGTATTTGACAATAGGCATGTTAAAATTCAGAAGTCTAATTTTTGCAGATAGAAGAATAGACTGGAACTCATTTGACCTGTTTTAGCAACTTGAGGTACAGTGAAAGTCACCTTGCTTTATTCCTAATTGTTTTCTGTCATGAATCACTCTGGATCCCCATACAAAGGGTCTTACTGAGATGCTAACATAAAGCAATATGGAGAAAGAATTGGAAATACAACTCACATCAGAAAAAGTCTCTGGTTTTGATGGCTCTGATTTCTGTCATGGGCACATGGCTTTGCAGTTGAAAGCTGTCTCTCCTGACATATCCCTGCCCACTGTTGGGGAGCTAAGCCTCTTGCTGAGTCAGATCACCAGACCGACTGCCTCGATGCCCCACCCATGGGCTCCAGGGAGTCATCTCTACACTGACACATGCCCATGTTCAGACATGACACCCAGAGGCTTCCTCTAGAACTGCACTGCCCAATGTGGTTGTCCCTAGCCACCTGTGGGGACTGAGCATTCGAAGTATTGTAGTCGGAATTGAGATGGGCTGGCTATAGGTGTGACATACACACCAGATTTCAAAGACTTAGCACAAGGAAAAGAATTTAAAATAGCTCATTAATAATTTTTATAATGATTATGTGGAGAAATGCTAATACTTGGGATAGACTGGATTAAATAAAATATATTATTAAAATTAATGCCTGCTGGTTCTTTTTTGATGTGATTACTGGAATATTTATAATTGCATATGTTGATGGTACTGGTTTAGGGCATCTGGGATCTCAGCCACATGCTAGGCCAGAATCAACCTCTCCAGGAAACTCAGCACCTGCCCCTCAATCAATTTCTCTTTCTCTCTCTCTTAAATTGATACTGAGAGTTGAAGTTTATCACCCTCATCATCCTTGTCATTCTTATTTTTGTTTGCCATGCAAGTTTTCTACCTTTACAATTTTTTTCCTTCATCTCTCATTCACCTTCCTCTTAATAAATACCATCTAGAACAATTTTAGTATATCTTTGGATATAGAAGTATCCTTGAAAAATATTTAATGTATTTGTATATGAGTTCTCTTTTTCTTATTTAAATAAGATAGGAAGGATAACAACATGATTTCTTGTCTGTAAATAGGTAAATAAGGAAAGAATGCCACAACTTTTTCTAGATGTTCAAGGTTTAAAGAAAAGGGCCTGGAGCCAGGGTCTCTTTCTCTTCTCGGATCTGTTGTGGATATAAATTCAGGCAGTCTTTCAATGATAATAACAATTATAGTTTTCCTTCTTTATAAAATATTAGGCAAAAATTTACTTTTCTGGAACATAGGGTTTTATCCACACATTAAAAATGTTTAAAAAGAGGAATTAGAGATTTTATTTTTCTAAAAAAGGACTTCAGAGTATTCTTGTATTCATTCAATAAATGTATGCCGAGCACTTATCATTTACCCAGCACTGTTCTAGGTACTGGGATTAGAGTCTCCGAAAAATAAATACAATACAATAAAATACAGGCAAAAATCCTGCTCTTATGGTGCTAACATTCTATTAGCAATAATCGCGCCTCGGATAAACCTCATTGGCTACGATACTGCCACTGCGCAAAGCTTGGTGCTAACATTCTAATGGGGGGAAAAAAGATGTCAAAAAAGGAAGTAAAAAATGTATTGGTGAGATCATGATACTTTAAAAAAAAGAGAGAGAGAGATAGGGAACACCTAAGTGGGGAAGGCTTGTGATTTGGAATAGAGAGGGAGAAGCTGTGAGTAACGACATCTGGGAGAAGACCTAGGGAAGTGAGGAAAATGGCTATGTAGATATCTAAAGAAAGAATGCTCATGTCAGAGGGAGCAGCAGCATGTGCAAAGGCCCTGAGTTAGGATGTGTTCAAGAAAAAGTGAGGCCAATGTATCTAAAATAGAATTTCTAGTGACGATAAATATAACCAATCGTCTCCATCTGGTGGTATGGTATGGAAGCTTACCAAGAAGACACTCATTCTGAGTTTTCTTTCACTCTACCAGTCAGAGCTAATCTTGCTTGAAAGTAGTGGATATGGCCCTATGAACTGCAGCAGCAAAGCAAAGAGTCTTCTGCCTACTAACCTGCTCCTTCACCCCTGACCACCCGCCCACACCCACACTCATAATTCAGCTCCTCGGATCTTTAGATTTTCTCCAGAACTGACATTCCATCTGCAATTAATTGGATGTTAAGGGTCTTTAAATTTTTTCTTAATATAGAAAAGATGTTTTAGCTGTGATTATTAAAGGACACATTTGTGTGCCCTGAGGCTGCATGGCATGGGATGTACTTCTGACACGATTCTGATAACAATTATCATTATATAAGGTAATGTTGCTGTCATATTTATCAAAGCAGACCTCCTGCCATTTCTATTTGGTTAGACACAAGATTTCAATCTTAAGGTAATGTATGAAATAAGAGACTTTTATTACCGTTATTTTTAAAATTATTATTAGCAAAAGTGGTAGTAGTAACTCCCACCATGCATTCATCTGGAAGGATTTATATTGGCGGCATATTTATTTCCATCAAAATTGCAATTAATAAACACTCATGCAGTTAGAGAATTTGGTATACAATGTGCAAAAGTGTAAGAAAAAGTGAAAGTTGCCTCAACAAACAATTTCTAGGGCTCTTCCTATGTTATATGGACATAGGTCTTTACTGTTCACTAATATTAATATAAGCTTAACATAATTTTTATATATGTACTCTAAATTTCAAGTATCCATATCTTCTTTCTGTTTAGTCATACAGGTATTGTGATTTTTAATTGTTAGCTCCCAAAGCCCAGGGACCATCTCCATTTAACTCAGTTTTATGGAGTCCTGTGCAACCTGTAACTTCTGTTAATGATGTTAAGGATGATGAAGATTAGGAAGAAAGGGAGAAAATGAAGAAAGATGGTAACCTACCTGTATAAATACAAAGCATTGTGGTCTTTTACATCATAATATTTAATCCTGACAGCATTGCAATTGAGATATTTATACCCCTATTATACAGATGAGGAAATTGGAATTCAGGGCCGTGAAGTCGCACACTTTCTTAATGGTGGATCTGTGAACTCAAGATCCGATCTCTTAACACGAAAGCCTGTGTGCTTTCTACCATGCATTTTGCTCAGACACTATGCAGTTATTAAACTTTTTTTTTTTTTTAACTGACCGCCGACTGTGTGTCAGGCTTGATGAGAGTATAGGGAGGACCATTAAATTCCAAACTGTACCATGAAGATCTGCCTCGCCCCACCCTCATTCTTGACTTCAGCATGTGTCCCAGTGGCAGTTTATTTCATGTGGCCCCAAATTGGCAAAATAAATATTTTTGCCAAAATGTTACGTGACCCAGAGCACATAATTCTCAGTTGGCCATTCCCTCACAACAGAGCAATTAAGTTCAATTTTCCTTAGCAAGGCTCTGTCCCCACCCCATCCCCGCCCCCGCCCTGCTTTCTTAGCCATTACATAAGCCAGCACCTGTTCAGTGTTGTTGTCAGGAATGTTTTCAGACTAAAGTCTACAGGTGTTTTTTCATTTTTTTTCTCCCATGCTATTGAATGAAAATAGCTACACTTGCTCTCTGATGACTAATTTAAGGGAATATTTCCTGGTGGAAATTTCCTAACTGAACTGCTTGACAAAACAGGGAGGGAGTCAGATTCTGCTAGAATATTCCTCTTTTACTCTTGGTTCTGCTTTGACAGTTCGAAGGATTAAGGGATAACAATGACAGTAGTTCTTATTATTACTCAAGTCTTACCGTGCCTTTCTCACCATCCACAGTGTCCCTGTTGGAATAGATGCTGATGACTACATCTGTTGCGTTATTTAAAGTAGATCTTTAAGTCAAAATGAGGATGTGTGCGCGTCGCCTCATTTTGAGTTTGCTTAATGTTTCCAACCATATTTTAGAAATAAATCCCAAATGCTTTTTTGCTAAGTGCATTTTCCTTTCAATTTTAAACCTATGTGTATTTTAAAGGTCATTTAATCCTCTCATTTCCAGTTCCTCCGGTCTTAAATCATCACTGTGTTATTTTATGTAAGAGGTACTTAATGTCTTAAGAAGCTTTCGGAGACCTTAAAAACCCAAAGACATTTTTTTCCAAGACCAGAAGTTCTACTTTGTCAAGTGTAAACATGCTTGAAGAAAACCAAGATCTTAGCCTGTTCAATAGTCCAAAAGTTCGAATTTCATAGGAGTTGGAACTCGGTGAAATGCATTTTCCCATCCATAGCTCAATCCTCTCTATCCCCTCCTAATTTAGGCTGAAACACATGGAGAGGATATCCAGCAAAGCACGCTCCTCAGTGACATCTGTGTCAGGGAGCAGCAGGATCCTCTCCCCTCAGGGAAAGGGAAGGCTTAATACCCCAAATAATAATAATCTATTACAGATTTCAGGTTACCAAAAGTTAAAGAAAAGGATAATAGCAAAACACTTAGCGTTGCTACATGTCAAAAGAAAAGCTACTGTAATTTCCCCTTTGGGTATGTATTTTTCATATTATTATGCACAATTATTGCATATAAATGTAAATATATTTCCATATTCTATTCAAAAGTCTCTATTTCTGAATATGTAGAATAAAACAATTATATGATTTCACTTGGATTCAAATATAAAATTCCTGGTCACTGGAAGAACTGGGCCAGTAGTGGGCGCCTATGGCAACAAAACTGGCTCCTTGGGAGCAATCTTCTGGATTTAGGGACAGTGTTTCTAGTCAAACTAAACCCGGGATTAGAGAGACATAAGGATATGCTGACAAAAACCCAGAAATGGTGGCTGAGAAACTTGAATCGAATCTTTACCTTTCTGCTCCTTATTATGTGGCCTGAGGCAAGGGGCTTAAACAATTTGGGTGTCTTCTTCCTCATCTCAGAAGTCAGGAGTATTGACTCTATGTTCCCTCAAGTTCACTCCAGAGTTAATATTTCATGGTTCTGGGACTCCAACACAAACCATGCCCAAGAATGGGGTTATCTGATGGTCAGAAAACAAGAAAAAGCTTGGCAATTTGATTACAGTGAACTCATTTAGAAAAATAAAGATTTGAGATAATAACTGGTTTGTGACAGAAAGTCCATCTCGCATCACTATTTTTTAATGGAAAGATGAGCTAATCTGAAGGTGTGGCTGGCAAGCAGAAAGCAGTGTCATTTGACATGCAAACAGTGACCACCGTCTCGATACAGGACCCCAGCTAGATTAAAAATGGACAACAAATAAAGTAGCTTGGATCCTGACCACATCAAGTGTCACCATGACATGCGCCTCTATGGGTCTTTTCCTATTTTCCCCCCCTTCTTTAGAAATGTATGTTATGAATTATGATTATTGCAATGGAGCCAAGTATTCACCGGGCTCCAGCTAGATCTTTGTTCAGCGAGCATAAGCTCACGACCAGCTGCAAACTGCAGCTGTCTGTCAGCATTTGTGAGGACAAACTGCTCCACTCTCCCCCAGCACTTAGCCATAGACTACATACTGTGTCCTCAGATCTGCTCAGCACACCCCTGCTGGGGGAGGGTCTCAGCGGTTCTCACGCACATTTGGGTGCAAATAGCTAGAAGCTTATGTCAAAATGATTCCTCTCAGAGAAGGTTCTGTCCCACTGAAACTATTTTGTGAGGGACTAACTGACTGGCCTGACATTTCCTGATCTTTCTCTGACAAAAGCATGGGAGGCTGCCACTCTGACAACTAGCCGTTCTTCAGGACATCATGACCCCGGCAAAGAATGCCAAGAGAGCGGACCCGAGGCCAGGAGCCTGTCTCAGAGCGAGGGAATGTGGGAGTAAGGCCATGGGCAAGGGGCAAAGCCAGAGGAAGGGCATGGCCCAGGGTGCTGAGTGCAGCCATTCTCCTGGGCCATAGTATGGGGTAGGAGGCAGGACTCAAAGGGATCCTTATCTCTGGAAAAACCCTAATCTAGAACTTTCAAGTAAACTTGGAACTCTGTTGCTTAATAAGGGGCTTTGAAGAATGACATATTTTGCTCATGTAGTATTTATCACCCTTCTAAGCAAAAAATAATAATAATAATAATAATTTCCAGCCATACTTAGGAGAAAAACTGGCAGCACCATCCCACATTGAATTCAGCATTTGTAGAGTTAACCAAAATCTCCCGTTTTATCATCAGAGTGATTCATGTGAGCTGGAAGGATCATTTTTTAGAGGGGTGGCAATTTTAGGAATACCCTGAGAATTATGCTAAGAATTTAGGATTACCCTGCTTTCCCCAGGCATTTATATAGAGTAAACTGTGAGCTTCTTAAGGAGTAAAAACTAGGACTGAAGTTTCTTTGGGCCCAGGAATGCTCCTAGGACCCGGCAGAAAGCATGAGATATGATCAGTTAGTACTTGTGGAAGGTATGTTGTTTAGGTTTTGTTTAATAATAATATTTTCAAATAAAAAAATAAATCTGGAATTCTTCCCACTCACGGGGTATTATGAGAACTGCTCTTCGTTATGTAAAAGCATAATTTCAGTGAGAAATGTGCCCTCTTGGGAAGAAAGGAACAATGCAAATTCAAATTAATAATAAAACTGTACAATACATAGCATATGGCCAAAGTGGACCTGAGTTGCTCACTGGAGAAAACATCCTAAGGTTTGGGAAAAGTCACGTCCTTGGGTGTGTGTGTGTGTGTGTGTGTGTGTGTAGTGCTGTGTGTATTTGTGGGCAGGGCAGCAGTGACCCAATATAAACACTTTCTTTCCCACAACTTAAACATGCACACAATACTTAAAATAGTTTCATTCAGGGGTAGAAACCATGAGAGTCACGGGATCATTAAACAATAGCAAAGCTCAGTTAGTCCATGATCTTTCCATATTCAAGAGGATTGTAAAATAAAAACAAGACTCTGCAAGGAATCGATATTTTCCAAAGGAATAGTATCTTACAGTACAAGACTATTGGGCTTGCTAAGTGCCTTCACTTCTCTCTGTGTTATAGTTTGCTGCTTCCTTCATTGAGAAACCTTTTTCCTGGATGTGTTACATATGATGAGCTGGGGTGTTATAATAAACAGAGAGGAAGGCTCAATAATGTATTTCAGTTAGGAAGAAGCACTTGAAAGAAATTGGTTTTGCTATACACATGATGTGAGCCAATCAATACTGGTTTAGTCTGACAAGCACTGTCAATATCCATTGTCACAGTTCAGAAAGTCTTTAATGGATAGTTCTTCAAGATCCAATGATTTCAACACATGTTCAAAGTCTTGAAATATACTCTACCTGGCAGAAATTAATCACAGATAAACTCTTGGGGTTGTACACAAGTACTTTTTTTTTTTTTTAGCCAAATAGCAGTGAAAATTGTATCTATATTAATATATATTTAATGTTATATAAATTAATATATATTTTTAATTTATGCAACAGCTAGGGTTATAATCTAATAATACCAGATACATAGTAAATGCCCAGTAAATGTTGAAAAAATAAGAGACACTGAGGTGGAGGATGAGGAGGGCATTTTTCATACCATCTGTTCTGTTCACTTACTGATTATTACAATCATGACTGTGATAGAAAGCATCTATCATAACCTCATAATTCATTATTGTTAGTGTTTATTGAATGCTTATTATACACTAGATATTGTGCTGGGTGTTTTGCAAATAATGGGGCATTTAATTTACACAACAGTCCTTGGTGTGGATATTATCAGCCCCATTTACCAGATGAGAAAATAGAGACACAAAGAACTTACATTGCTTGAATAAGATCTGACCTCTGTTAGGTGACAGAGTTGAGATTCAAATTCAAAATCCAAAACCTGTAGTATTCAAAAGAGAGAGAAGAAATGAATGAAAGAGAAAGGAATATACTTTTTTTTTTTTTGAAAGAAGCAACATTAGCTGTTGGAAGGAGGCCATAGATTAGTGGCTCTTATCTGCTTTCTCCCTAAATGCTGATCTGAAGCTTTACTCCTATGAAGCAACCAGAGTAAAACAAGCCGACTCTGTGGTTGGAGAGAGAGAAGAATGAAATTTCCTGAGTTGGCTGAGAGAAGTGCTAAGGAGTTTATAGATGAGAATGCATGTGCTCATACTATTGTGGGCTAGGTATAGGTCGGTCTGTCTTTGAAAAAGATTGTGCGATGACAGGAGTCAAGGACAGAAAAATCAAGAGATCTGGCTAGGTTGCTAGCCCCTTTGCTTAAAAGGGAGTCCCAATGCCCATCCTATGTCTCTACTTCTATATTTATCCTTGTCTTGCTACATACAACTACCTGGAGCATGGAGAGTGATTCTCATATTTGCCTACAGCCCGATAGCAGAAGAGCTCAATTTGTGTTCACGGTGGTTATGGCTCTGTGCAACCCAGATGCCATCTTCAGCTGTTCTGCCTGGCAATCCAGAGAGTGTTCAGCCATCAACTCTGTTGCTGTCCTGTGATTCACTAATCTCACCTAAGGCAACTCATTTTCCCGTTTAGGTCTGTAGCGATGCACACCACCTAGAATCATTTCAGCCAGCAGGTTAAGTGCGGCAGATAATTTAAGACCTTAGGTTGGAAGTATTGAAAGTACTTGACTATAGTGGGAGGCTATTGCCATCTCTCTGTGTCCTTAGAACTTTGACAGCATTGCCAAACTGAGGGGCAGGCAGGCAGTGGGGTAGGTTAGGAGTAAGCACGGGCTCGAAATCAGGCAGCCCTGCATTTGATTTTGGCTCTGCCACTTATCTGCTACGTGACTTAACCTCTTTGAACCTCAGATTCCTCATCTGTAGAATGGACAACAATAAGAGAACCCACCACATTGAACGGTTATGAGGACTAAATAAGACGTAACATACTTGGTACAGTTTCTTGTCACATTGCCAGTAGTCTAAGAACATCGGTCATTATTAATAATACATGTGATGTTAGAACGATCAGATTGGCTAAAGTGGAAATTGAATCTGCTTTAAAAGGATTAATACTATACATATTACAACATTTAGATTTAAGAAAAGTTAAATATATATTTATATATCATATATAAAAATTATAAATTACATATATCTTATATATATAAATTTAACTTTTCCTACAATCTAGATAAATACTTCAGTCCACCATTTCCTCTCAAATATTGATTATTTAGCTTAAGATTTCTCTCAAACTACCTATGCCTGAAATACATATATTTTTTGTCCTAGTTCAAATGTTTATGTTTGCAAAATTCAGGATACATTGTAGCATATTCTTGATCACACATAGGGCCAGGAGTTTAGAGATTAAAGAAAAAGCTTCAAAGTTGTCATATATTACTCTCCTCTATACCCTCTGAGAATACATATTCACAAAGGTACAAACAAATACACAATATGTAGTGGTAGCTCTCTCTATTTCTGTCTATCTGGAGGGAAGATTTAAATACCACCCACCCAATTCAAAAACTGTTAAGCACGGTCTAGTATCTGAGTCAGTATGTAAAATCAGCATTGAAATTGCCCAATACTCTTAAATATGAATATCATTTCATTCTCCAACTTGGCTTTTTTTTCCCCCACAGAATTCTAAGTGTTAATTTCCTAGAATCTTGCCATGCTGTTACCTCTCGGGTGGAATTGTCCTGCCTACACTCTATTGTCCTACAAACAAACTCTGTTTTGCTTTTTTTTATTTTTAGTCTCTGATGTTTGCATTCATCTATAGGGGTCTTCTCATTTGATTTGGCTATCGCCTGTTTTGTGTCACCAGCAGAGAACCCATTCCTGTATTTAATATACGATCTTTTCTCATGGAAAACATATTTCTACTACATGGTGACTTTTGTCTGGATTAATACCCTGTATCATTGTTTTTTTCCTTTTTTAGTCATTTCCCTTTCAAAATCAGCTACCGCCTTAGCTCAGTAACCACTTACTCTACAAATTTATCAAAGTTTTGAACAAGTGACAAAGTTTTACTGACACCGTATCAAGTCATAAAAAGACAAGAGAAAATACCTAGTTAATAGAAGATGATCTGAATCTTTACATCTTATGCTGCATCTGATTCCATTTCAGGAAAAAAAAATGTTATCATTTGTCTTTACACACACTATAGATTTTTGCTATTTAAGTATATTTTCTCTTTGTTCTTTCCCTTTTTTTCCTGACTATGTAGTATTTTCATACCCTTTGAAGCAAATATCTTTTCCAACTCTGGTTCACAAAAAGAAACCAGATAGACTTAAAATTGAAGGCACATTACATCTGCGGTACTATTACTCAATATTTGCACTACAGAATTGAAGTTAGCATCATCATCACCATATCATCAAGAAAGTTATATAATTCAGGGCGCCTGGGTGGCTCAGTTGGTTAAGCGACTGCCTTCGGCTCAGGTCATGATCCTGGAGTCCCGGGATCGAGCCCGCATCGGGCTCTCTGCTCGGTAGGGAGTCTGCTTCTCCCTCTGACCCTCCCCCCTCTCATGCTCTCTCTCTCTCTCATTCTCTCTCTCAAATAAATAAATAAATAAAATCTTGAAAAAAAAAGAAAGTTATATAATTCAAAGCTATATACTAAAGAGTTTAAACAAAAGCACTGACTCACACTATAGAAATACATTATCAACCTAGACACATCTCAGAAATATTATCAGCAAAATAAAAATATTAGGCCTATACATGAAAGACAATGATGATTTACATCATAGACAGATGAATGCATTAGAAGTGGAATACACGGATACATCTATTACTGAGAAAAACAGTCATGGAATTTCCATAAGGCTGAATGACAGGGACATGACAGTAAACTGCCGGCTCTTTATCGACACTGAGAATGGAAAAATATGGTTAGATTTGACCATTTAAACTAGATAATTTGGTCTAAAAGTAAACGTTTTTCATTGTGTGAATTCTCACTTCTCTTTAAATTGGGTGGATAGCATAACGATGAATCATTGGATAGATACCGTCCACATACCCTTCTGTTTCGAACTTATCATTTATTTTGTATTCCTACAATATCTAAGTGGGAATTAAGTGGTTAAAACAAAGCACTGCTGTTAAAATGCTCCACATTCCCTCTTCCAATTATTTCCAGATTTATTTGTGATTTGTGTTTCAAGTAAGTCACTTAAAGTTTCAATAATTTAGTTTCTCAGGCTACAAGTTGGGGGTTGAAATTATGACTACTGTTTACATTGAGCATGTGAAGGCAAGAGATATGAAATGACCAACAGTTTATTAAGCCCAAACTTACCCTTTCTGCCCACTCTGACACAGGGAGTAACATGCATAGTTTTGCAAGCTCTAAAACCGCATGCCGGAGAGGGCAAAGCGGTATGTATATGTTATATCTGCATGAATTAGCACAAGCGTGTATGCCCTCTAAAGGAATCAGGCAGGAGGCGGAAAAGAAATTTTTTAAACTTGATTTCTCTTTTCAATCAATTTTGGGTAAGGCGTTCTTGTTTCCATAAGTTAGGAAGTGGTACAACAGGGCAATTCCTGATGCAAGAAGGTCATAATTGGAAAATATGAGTGGAGACAATTCAGAACTTTGTTATGTAATCCATGTGATGGTTGGAGAAGTGTTTTTGAAATATCTTGGGATTAAGAGCCTGATATAACCTTATTTTGTCATTTCTTTCTTGATCTCCGTCCCTGGACACTTCGGTGCGGTAAGATGATTGTTAACTGCCACCAGCTTTGCCCTGAACATCTTCCTAGACTCACAGTGTCGGGAGCTCTCAGCTACTAATACAACTATCTATCTATCTACACCTGATGTCGATCCCTATGTAAAACCTCACCAAAAAAGTGACAAGTAGCCTAGAAAGTTGTTTCTAATAGCATTTCCTTTAGCAACATTTCTGAAACGTTAGCTCTCCAGTATTTCCAAATTAAAAACAAATAATAACAGCATGTAAGTGTAACATGGGAATACCGTGAAAACAGCAGTTTGGCAGGAAAAGGGGATATTTCAAAATAAGGTCCCCAGCAAGAAAAATTCTGGCAGATGCACAATTCTGGATCATATTATCCAAACCATTGGATTCTGGAAAAATTTGAGGGTTTTCTTTTGTGGTTCTCATCTCTTAATAGAATAGTAGTGAATGTTCATCGTCCAAACGGTGCTGATTCCCCATCTCATTACTAAAGTTGAAAAATAAATATACAAAGGGCACTCCTTACAATAAGCTTTCCCACCCCTAGAGGTGGTTTTAACACCATAATGGCTGTGTCGGGTATAAAACGTGTGTTGTGCAAATGCCTATTCTCATATGCGATAATATTTATTGAAGATCGTCTTAAAAAGCCCCCGATCCTTGGGGTGGGCA
Organism: Mirounga leonina; assembly: GCF_011800145.1. Classification (NCBI taxonomy): domain Eukaryota; kingdom Metazoa; phylum Chordata; class Mammalia; order Carnivora; family Phocidae; genus Mirounga; species Mirounga leonina. The sequence goes on along the minus strand of NW_023270377.1, from coordinate 84,615,557 downwards.
TAGCATAACATATAGAGAAGTTGAATCGCTGTGTTACACACCTGAAACGAATGTAAAATTGTGTGTCAACTGCACTCAAATTAATTAAAAAAAAATAATAAAGCCCTGGATTCGAACTATTCTTTGGTGTGAGCAGCTTTAACAGCAATTAAATCTCTCAATGGGTTCAGAATGGTGCTCAAAGCTAATGCCTTTGGCCTGTGTATTGAGACTTAAATTGTATATTGTTATTGAAGATTCTTAGGCTTTCAAAAATATTCCGTTTGGGTTTAGAAGAAAAGATCACCCATCAATGGAAAAAAAGAGAGGAAAGCATAAAGGAAATAAAAGTAAATTCTAGACTACCTGGAAAGCTAATCCAATTCAGGTTAACTTTTTGTGGAGATAAAAATATGTAGAATTAAGAATGATTCCTCTGTAAATCAGATTAAATACCTTAGCATTTAAACCCATATCGCTTTAGTCTCTTTTCATTTTTGAATAAAAAGTTTAAATGGGAATGGAAAAAAAACTGCTCATTGGCTTAACATAAATCTTTAAATTGCAGTTAACTTCACCCTCAAAAAGTAGTTGAATCTCTGAGGAAAAAGAAAAGGCTGAATTCTATTTTTCATAAATGATGGATTATTGTACCACACTGTGTATTTTCCAGTAAAGTGTCCTTTTATTTGCACTGTGTGATTACAAGTTTCTAAAAGTATGTGTGGGGTCACTTGGGTGCTGTGGGAAAATGGAAGGAACACTGTTCTGTTAAAATCAGTAGTGAAATCAGAAGCAAACTATGTCCTGATTATCATAGGCATGTGTTTAAATTTTGCCTTCCTTAATTGGTGATGTTGTATATACTTAAAATGAACAATTTGGCAAGTTTTTCTCCCTTGACAACAGAAAAGCATAAACTGTTTTATAAGTTTGGCTGTAAAAATCAGATTTGTAAACCAACATATTCAAAGACTTTTACTGCTGTTTACAGGGACCCCATGATGGACTTTGCTTTTTAACCATGTGCTTTTTACATTTTTAGTTTGTGTTTATAGCGCTTTCAAATTATTTGCTTAATAAAAAGTATGCCATATATTATAGTCATCTATTGACTTTAACTTCTGCATTACTCTTCTTAGAACAAAATGAGTGGAATGAGTGATGGTAAAAGTCTTGTAATTTGACTTGTCATTCGAGGATAATTATTTATGGCATCAGGAAATAGAAGTGGACACTCTAGTCTGTCTCCAGGAAAGTCATCATTAGAGGCCACTTTGGAGAATGGGCTGTGTTAAAACCAGTGTGATCACACCCAAGACCCTGCTACTTTCTCAGTGTTTTGTGAGAAGGAAATAAGACAAAGCATTTAAAAATATTTTTTCATGTTCTTTGGAAAACCAATGTACCTTACATGTATGTCTCACATGTAGAGCCAGATGATGGTATTGAAAACAGTATATATGTTTTATATTTTATATATAAAATATTTTGCATATATTTCATAAGTGTTTTATATATTTTATATATAATATTATAAAGGTAAATATATAAAACATATAAACATAATATATAAATATATATTTATACAATTATGTAAATATTTCCATTAAATATGTTTCTATATTTAAATATATATTTATTCATATATATTTGAATATATATTTATATATAAGTATATAATAATATGTAAAACATACAAAATATAAAATTATCAGTATATTTTATGTTTATATATAATATATACTTTCATATTTTAATATTTTTATACTTTATATATTTAAAATTATATAATATACAAATATTATATATATATATAAAATTAAGAATACTATCACCAGAGTACCTAAGGGATTCTGAAAGATACAACTCACTATAGAATTATTTTCATAATCTTGCATCTATACTGTATGTATTTTCTAATCACATCATTTTAACTAGCTCTAAAAAGGCAAGAAAAATGCCTCCTTTGATTCTGTATTGCTTTCCATTTCATGGAAAGTGACAAGATTTTGAGGTGAGACTAGAAATAGAAAATATTACCTTTGGTAACCTGTGAAAATTTAGATTGATTAGGCCATATTATTTCAAAAACAGGCTTGAGACCAAAGTTACCCTGAGGAAGATTTTTTTTTCTGAAGGATGTTAAGTGTTTGTTTCTTCAGCCTCCAATACTAGAACCCAGACCATGGGGCTTTGATAGAGCTATCGTGTGAAGCAGATCATATACAATTAGTGGTCACTGCAGTGACTGGACCCAGATAAAAATTGATAGGATATGATAGTATATCCATAGTATATACGTAGTATATTAAGATGCTCAGAATGACTCTTTCAATCATACAATATCAGGTTAATGCCTGATAGTCATGGTCCTATAAAAGCATTTGTTGCTTGCACGGGTTCTCAGGGCACTTGTTTTTCCAAAATGATCTGAGGTCAATTCCTCATCTAAGATCCCTAAGTCATGTACTTCACACCCTGCCGTATTATAATTACATAGGCCATATGCATTTTTATCCAAAATAGTTAAATTCAGCACTGCCATGTATATACTAGGTAGTCAATTTGTGTTTGTTTGCCATTTTCATCATCTAGTATCACTGTCCAGAAATATAATGTGAGCCACATGTGTAATTTAAAATCTTCTCATAGTCACATTTTAAAAAACAACAAGAGGGCGCCTGGGTGGCTCAGTTGGTTGAGCGACTGCCTTCGGCTCAGGTCATGATCCTGGAGTCCCTGGATCTAGTCCCGCATCGGGGTCCCTGCTTGGCGAGGAGCCTGCTTCTCCCTCTAACCCTCCCCCCTCTCATGTACTCTCTCTCTCTCATTCTCTCATTCTCTCTCTCTCAAATAAATAAAGCTTTAAAAAATAATAAAATCTTCTCATAGTCACATTTTAAAAAGCAACAAGAAATACGTTCTAATAATATATTAATTTTAATAATATATTTATTTACCAACAATATCTAAAACATTATTATTTCAACCTCTGACACAGCCTGCATTTCAAGTGCCCATCAGCCCCAAGTGACTAGTGGTTACCATGTTGGACAGCACAGGTCTAAAGCAGTGCTTCTTAATTTTAAGTTCAGATACACATGGAAATAATATTCGTATAGCCCACTGGAGTGAATGGGTAGGATGGCTCGTAGCCAACAGCAGCTGCCCCCGGGGCTCAGGCTGCATTGTTCCTACTCAATTACCCTGAGTGCTGAGGGCATCTGTAACTCGAACCCTGTAACATTGGTATGCCAGTTGGCAATCTCTGGTCTACAGCAGTGGTTCCCAGCCTCTTCAAGTGATAGACCCATTGAGCCTCCTCCCATGATAGTGATTGTACTTTTATAACCAATTCCTTTACTATATAGATAGCAGTTAGATACTAGGTAGGCGATAGATCAGATATATATGTTTTATATATATATAATATAAATATATACATAATATAAATGTAACATGTAAATATATATATACTGTTTATATATGCTATTTACTATTTACTATATATTATATATACTACACATACTATATATACTTTGTACTGTCTATACTATATATATTATAGCAGATAGATACCAGATAGATGATAGATATGTATGTTTTATATATAAAATATAATATAAATATATATACAGTATTTATTATATACACCCACTATATATATATATACATGATTTGTAAAGAGATATATTATTAAAATAATACTTTTTTCCTTTTTTTTTTTTTTTTTTTGCTTTTCACAGTTTCTTTACGTTTTCTCAGTGTGTGAGCAGACCTTCCATCACCAGTAAATGAGAACTTAAACAGATCCTGTAACTTTTCAGTTTAAGGCAGTAATCCTCAACAGGGAGCAATTTCCCCTCCACCCCCCCCCCAAGGAGACATTTGGCAATGTCTAGAGACATTTTTGATTGTCATAATGAGGAGAGGGTCCTACTGGCCTATTGTGAATAGAAGCCTGAAAGGCTTCTCAACATCCTACTCCTGCACAGGACAGCCCCCTATTACAATAAAGAATTGTCTAGCTTAAAATGTCAATGGTGCCAGGATTTAGAACCCTGCTTTAAGGTAATAGAAAATATTATGGTCCAGGTAACTGGCAAGTATTATCTCAATTCGCTATTTAATAGTACCTAATCCCATGTGATAAACAAGACTTTGAACTTAATTTAAAACTAAAATTCCAGGGGTGCCTGGTGGCTCAGTCGGTTAAGCGTCTGCCTTCAGCTCAGGTCATGGTCCCAGGGTCCTGGGATGGAACCCTACATCAGGCTCCCTGCTCAGGGGGGAGCCTGCTTCTTCCTCTCCTCCCCACTCATGCTCTCTCTCGCTGTCTCTGTCTCTGTCTCTCTCAAACAAATAAACTAATTAAATTAAATTAAAACTCCACTCTTCAGCTAGCTGGGAGGAAGGCAAGATGTTTTCCTCTTTCTGTCCTTAGCTTTACACTTTACTCCAAATCCCCATCTTGCTAACATGTTTGCAACTACTTTGTGGTCAAAGCTAGGGGCAGGAGGATGCAAAAATGTTCTTATTTGACCGCCATAAGAAGGTTTCTCACACTCTGGGCCAGGTAGACTTTTATAGCAGACGTTTTCCTGGAGGCACTTTTGTGGGTTCTTTGGAGACCCCATAAGGAACATTTGACTTCAAGTCCTCTAATTCAGGCAATTAATTTTCTTCCAGTTGCATGTCTCTCCTGTCTCTCTCTTTTTTTCTTCTGAGATCCTCAGAAGGGGCTAGGATGGTTCATGTCTAGCTCTCATACAACGATAACTTAGCAAATGTTTTATACCCCCTAGCTACTGAGCTCTTGATATTTTTTTTCGCTTTCCATTCTTTCACCAATACTCCAATAAATAAGAATACCAGATAAAATTCTTATGAGACTGTTCCCATATCCAACCTTGACCTTGGACAAGTTACTTAACCTCTTTGTCTCAGCTTCTTCATCTCTAAAATGGGTAGAATTATTTTACATACCTCAAAAGATCATTGTGAGTGTTGATCCAACAAATACTGAGTGAACATTTACATTACATGCTAAACAATGTTTGAGGTATTGGGGAGACATTAGTGAACAACATTTAGACAAGTTTACAAAAATCCCTGCCCACAGGGAGCTTACATTGCAGTAGAATTAAGTTAAATCATGTTAGATGCTTAGGAAAGTATCAAGCATGTAGTAAGGTCTCAATATATTTTACATACATTATTGTTAACCCAGTTGAATGATTGGCTTATTCTGAAATATGATTTAAGAGGAAAAGAGTCTCTACCTACTTAAGAAAGTGCCCCCAATCCTCTCATTATGTCAACAATTGGGTTAGGACAAGGGAGGGCCCTGTCAAGATCTATTTATCTATAAGAGACAATGAATTCTTACCAGTCACTAATAATAAGATACCTTGAATGTATTTAGACTCAATACTTAATGAAGGTCCAGACCTTAAGTGTTATGTTCATCATGGAATTCACAGCCTTTAGCGTGGAGGCTGATGATCAGTAAACATTCAGCTAATATTTGTTCAGGAATGAATTTGACACACACCTAAGTTTGAAGATAGAGCTTAGGATAGGAAGCTGAGGATAGGGGGCCAGTGAAGACATGGAAAAAGTCTAAGCAAATTTGTTTCGGAATTTCACCTAGAACTGATGGTAATTTCACATCAATAAGAAAAATAAGAAGTATCTGCTTCAGAAAAAGAAATCACTTTGAGTTAACATAAAAAAAGAAGATTGACAAAATTATTTGGGCCGGCAGGATGTTGGAAAATGCCTGAATTACCTACAGGCAGTATAGAATCATAATTAGTTGAAATGAACAAGTCTAAGAGTTTTTTCCTTTAATTTAGATGAATTTTTCTTTGACCTTAATTCTGTGTATAGATACAGATAGGTGGAATTATGCAGATAAAGGTTATCATGTTAAATCTGAGCAAATGAAAGTGAAAATAAATTGTGAATGTATAGAACTAACCACATTCTCATTGCACATTCATGTGGCAACGGAGCTAATATTTTCATACAGGCAAATTTTTACTCATACTCTGTGTCTAAACAGAAGGGCTTGAGCTATTAATTCTGGTATTTCCGTAACTACTGCTTTCTATTCGTATTTGAATAAAGTAATAATCATAAAGGAGAAATTTACCAAAATCTTTTTTTTTTAATCTCCAGTGTTCAGACTGCAACATAGTGCTTCCGATACAAGTGACAAAAACCGAGTTAAAAACAGATTAAAGAAGTTTATCACCCGAAGACCTTCCCTGAAAACTCTGCAAGAAAAGGGACTTATTAAAGGTATAGGACGTCTTATACTTTTACTGTAACAGTGATAAATGAATATGCCTCTGTGTCCGTAGCTATTCAGCTCTAAAGAAATATTAGGATATTTTATTCTTTTTAGGTTGCTTATTGAATGTTCTGCTCTACAACAAAGAAAAAAAAAACTGTTGTCCAGAAAACTAATCCTGAGAAAATAAAGTTTGTAGCACAGTATCATTGAAAACAATACCTAGTTTTGCCTTCAGTGGAGCTGGGCTCTGCCCCAGGGAGCAGAGGAAGGTATCCTAGTGACCCATTAGAATGAACCCATGTCACCATGTGCCTGGACAATACAGGTGCACACCTATTGTCCCAACATGCTTAATAACAGCAGCCCTTTTCACTCTCAGATGTGGCCTGATTTGGATAATAAGTTACCTGATCACCTTAGTCATAGTCTGAAGTGAGTGCAAGGAAGAAAGTCCAAGATAAACTAGTGTCATGAAAATTTATGGATTTGGGAACTGGGGAACTAAAAGCTCAATCTAACTTGAAATAAGTAGGTACTTTTGCAAATGTATCTAAAGTAAAGAACAACATATTCTAGACTACCCTAGTCACCACAATAGAAAAACATAGACTCTGGCACTAAGACTAATCAGAATTCAGACCTTGGTTCTACCACTCACTCATGTTGACATTGAACAAGTTATGACCTCTCTGAAGATCAGATATCTCATCTGTTAAATGGGGATACTTACACCCACCACTGAGAGGTCCATTGAGAGAAACATGAGATAATCCATGTAAAGCATTTAATAGAGTTTCTGGAACATAAGTATTCAATAAATGTTCTCTGCTCTTAATGCTATTATTATTCACTACCACCATTTCTCTTATGGCGCCAAGGGGATGAGAAAGAATGAATGGATACATAGAACCCGTGATAAAGTAGATTTCTATAACTGGAAATCACTTATAAATCACACAGGTAAAATGTATTATTTTCCTAACAAGAAACCATATGCATCAAGTCCATTGTTTCCCCCCCACCTTTTTTTAAATTTTCTAGCAGATAGATATATTTTGAAAAGTGAATATAAGAAGAAATTAGAAAATGGGCTAAGATACCCTTCTAAGATTAATTCTGAGAACAAAACTGGAAGATTGATCCTTATGGGAGTCAAAAGGTTATTTAATACCCAGTCATTTCTCAGGAACAGGGCAAAACAGATCTTAATATTTTCAGCAATACTTAGCATAAGAATTATTTAGATGGGTTATAATAACTGTCTGACCTACCCATTTCAGTCCATTTTTAAGCAGGAGAAGTTACAACAAGAATCATCTGGCATTTTGAACCAATTGTGGAAGGTGAAGTTTTATGAAGCATGAACATACATATCACTAATGAAGTGGAAAATTCTTAGAATGTAAACATTTGGGGGTCGAACTAGCACTTGCTTTGAATCAGGCTTTCCTCAGACTTTTACACTGAAGATGTCCTTTCCAGGGCCACTGACAGTATTGGATCCTCTAGAGATTCAACTTCATATAATAAGATACCAATACCTTCAGTTCTGTCTGAGAATGCACCCCATCGGTTATCATTTTCTTTGAGAGGATTCTGTTGCAGGTTATCTGCCACTTTGGAAAAAATAGAAAACCAAATTAGTAGCCCAAACAATCCCAATTTGACAGAAAGTCCAAATTTTTCATGACTATGGCAAAATGAAAAGGGTTTTAATTCAGTGGCAGGGTCTGGCCCCAGTCAAAATGCTAAAGAATTCGCAACTACAGTGCTCCAGCAGTGGTCTCAGAAAGCAGCGGAGGGCCTGGATGCCTCATGCAGTTTTCATACCGACGTCATGGAAGCACTGAACACACTCCGATGTGTACATTTCCTATCTTAGAGCTCCATTAAATTTCCACCATAGCTGACCAATGAGTCAGTATTCATTAGTAGGGCTATGGAAAATCTATGTGAAATTCTGATTTGATAAGCTTCCATTGTTGTCTTCAGTGGAATTTTCTTCCAAATACAGATCAAGTTATGCAAATATAATCACTTCTTGGGCTTGTTTCAGTTTTAACTGTGAATTTTTAAAAAGCGTTTACTGATTTTTTTTTCTCTTCACTGAGTAAAAAGCATTAAAACAATTTTTAAAAATATAAGCCCAGTCAAATTTAGAACTTTAAGTCTATTTTCTCAGCATACTTAAGTCAAAGACTTTGAAAAAGCAATGAAATCGGTGTTTTTGATCAGTTACGAAAAATTATATAAAATCAATGAAAGATTAATGGTTAAATGGTTTCTCCAAGTGAAATGACTTAACTCTTTCAAGAAGAATTACTCAGAAAGAGAGAGAACAGTCTTTAAAATTGTCCTCAGGGTACCTGCCCACAAGAATATATACCAAATTCTTTCAACTGTCTTATCTGCTAGATTTGGAATAAAGTCCTTCACAACAAGGTTTCGGAAAGCTGGGGTGACAGTTGGTGTCTTAAAAGTGTGCTTCCTGTACCTCTGAAACAAATAATACATTATATGTTAAAAAAAAAAAAAAAGAAAATAGTAGGAAGGGGAAAATGAAGGGGGGGAAATCGGAGGAGGAGACAACCATGAGAGACTATGGACTCCAGGAAACAAACGGAAGGTTCTAGAAGGGAGGGGGTGGGGGAGGGGCTAGCCTGGTGATGGGTATTAAAGAGGGCACATATTGAATGGAGCACTGGGTGTTATACGCAAACAACAAATCATGGAACACTACATCAAAAAAAATAAATTAATAAAAAAAAAAGTGTGCTTCCTGACACCTGGGAGAGACTCTGCAGGGCCATAGCCCCTTTCAAACAGTTTCTTACACCTTTATGTAATGTTGCCACAGGTTGAGAGGCCTGAGCTTTGAATTCAGCCAGCCTTTGGAGCAGGAAGAGCTGTGCCTTCTTGACTTTATAATGCCCAGCAGAACAATATCCACAAAGTACTTTATGTGAAAAGAGAATTGTCCCGATACCACACTGTCTGGACTCAGACACAAACCCTTCCTTCAATATCTGTTTTTTGGACTCATGGAGACCTGGCCAATATGTGATTTCATTGGCTGGAAGCTAGATCTGGAAACAGTCCCTTGATGGGGCTGCATCTTCTACTTTCTTTAATATGACTAATGAGAAGTGTACATTATAATGTCAAAAAAGGCCCAGCCGATAGTTATGGATGATCACTCAATGGAAAGAAATCTTAATAGCTCAGGTGTGTGTAGGGTTCATTGCACCATGGTAGTGGTGGCTTCTGAAAAGCCTGCAATTTCTCCAGGTGCTTTCACATTTGCCAAGGGAGTGGCAAGTGCCTTTTAAATGTGTGAGTTTATTGCATTGAGCATCTCATCAGAAATAAAACTTGAATCTGTTGAATATGTAAATGATAGGCAAGAGGGTACATTTTAGGGTGGTAGGTGTGTTTGTACATATTTTCTGCTTGGTTTTGGAACTGAAGTAACAGCTCGTTATAAAGTGTCAGCCAAACTACCTTATATAATCTTTCAAATAACAGCACTGACATCCAAGAATAGAAAACACTCGGCAATGCAATTTCTAGAAAGGATAACAATTGTTTTTTTTTGTTTTTTTTTGTTTTTTTTAAGAGCAACTAGTATTTCCTTATATAAAAATGATAGAATTATAGAGGATTGTGTTTAGAAAGTAGTTTCTTTCATCTTCATGTGGATAAAACCATAATGGATGGTATTAGTAGAAATTGAAAGTAATTCTGTACTACTTTATTTTGTAATCACTATATTATAAAGGAAACAACCTGTTTAAAGACTCAATATTATGCTTCCAGGACTTAGGATGAAAAGCAGGGCTTTCCTGCCTCATCCCAGTTTTGCTCCTTATGGGGCACCACTTGGCACCATTTCTATTTGTAGAATAGTAGTTCTGGTGGTTGACTCCATAACTTATGTTACTATTATTTGGGGTAGAGGTCAGTTTTTGTCAATATCTTCCTTATCTTTAAAGTCATAACGTCTTGACTTATCAAGCTTAGATGTTATCTCAGATTTCTTTTACGATGGACATGAATTTGACTTGATTAAACCAGACCTCACTTTCCTCCCCAAATACTCACAGTCAAATAGAGCAGGTCTTGCTCTTTTCGATGGCTTTCTCTGGAACATCCAATGTACTTGAATCTCTATTTACTGTTCTAGTAACCATGGAAAACTGAGACTTAGTGTCTGCATCGAGGAGACAAGAAAGACAAGAAGTTTAGTGTCCTTTCCCCTCTCATCTCCTCTGCCTTTGCTATTGTAATTCTTACTTCTACATCATAAAAAACTCATTATTTCACAGATTTCTATAATTATGACTCATTTATAGGTTGATTCTAAAAGTTAAAAACCAAAACCAGCGATCGTACAATTACAATTATATAAGATTGCTTACTGCAGCTCCAAGTACTAGACTTTGTTCTCTGTTCTTATAATATGACCTCTGTGATCTGTAAAGAGGAATCCCCCTTGATCATGATGAAAAAGACTCTCTTTTTTTTTTATATTTGAAGGTTGCTTTGGTATATTTATGCTGTTTCACCATCACAATCAGGTCCTTCATTTCCTCCCCACATTTTGGATCTAAATGTGAAGAAAATCAGGCAGCTGCATTTACTTTATATTGATCATGTAAATATTATGGAATCACTGACCAAGTCACGTGCCAGATTTGGATTAACATATCCATGGGTTCAATGTTATGACTTAATGGGCCACACAACTTACAATGTTCTTATTTTTTTTAAGTTTTTATTTTAATTTCAGTTAGTTAACATGCAGTGTTATATTAGTTTCAGGTGTACAATATAGAAATTCAGCCCTTCCATACATCGCCCTGTCCTCATCACAAGTGCCCTCGTTAATCCCCATTACCTATTTCACCCATCCCTCCACCCTCTGGTAACCATCAGTTTGCTCTCTATAGGTAAGAATCTATTTCTTGGTTTGTCTCTCTTTCTCTCTCTCTTTATAATATTCTTATTTTTTAAAGTTTATGCTTCATCACTTCCTTAAATCATGCTATTTTTTAGTTTGATACATTTTTTTATTGTAAATTTCTCATACAGATACTAGTCTGTGACTCCTTGTTCCCCCACCACCCACCAGAATATCTTCTAAACTCCTTCCATCACCTTACTCCACTTTGGATTGGTTGCATTTCAGGTTTCACCTTTCTCACCCTCTGATCCTCTTTTACTGAACTTCTCAATTGTATTCATTGTCTTCCGAATCCATGCCTTCTCTTTCTTGCTTTAATTCCTTCTATTACTATGTAACAGCCTCTGATAACTCATTTAGAAAACATGAGAACTTGATTGTCTAAAAATATCTTCAGTATGTCCACATACTTGATCAATAGTGTAGTTGGTCATAAAATTCCATTGCTTCTAGAATACAGAGTTGCAGTTTTCATTCTTACTCTTGTTATTTTGAATATTTTTCTTTCAGAATCATTGGGATTTTTTGTCTTTATTTTGAGATTCTGTAATCAAGATAATGTATATAGTTGGCAGAATTTAAAAACATTTATTCTGCTTAGCACTCAACTCAAAGAATTATGTTTTTTTTTTTTTTCTCTTTATCACTATGTTGATAAGTTCCTCCCATCAGTTTTCTCTGGTTCTTCTTTTGGGATCTTTACGATAGGAATATTAGAGCATCAGGATTTATTTTTCTCATACTCTGGAAGAATTCTCAATTGAACTCCCCTTGTCTTTATTAATTTATTTTAACTTTAGCAATTATATTTTCAATTTGCTAGTCTTTCTTATTTTCAATTTCTTTTTTTGCATATCCCACTTACTCAAATGCCCTGAGGGTAGAAACTTTGTTGATGACGTTACTCCCAAACCTAACAGTGAGGATGGCACTTGGCAGTTAGCACTCAATAAATATTAATTAATTGAATAATTGGAAAAAAGTAGAAAATAAATTATGTCTTTTTCTAACTTATCCACAAATATAAATAAAAATTTGTTAGTTTTTTGAACTTTCTTTTTATTTTTGATTTTAAGATGTTCTCTCCTGCTCTTTAAATCTGCAATTTTATCTAGGTACATTTGTCTCATTCTACTTCTATCACATTAGTGACTTAGCCCAAATGTCTGGTGGGCAATGGTGGTTCATTCTTATTACAAAATAAGGCTCCACAAAGACTAGCTAAAGCTCTGTGTACATGGGTAGAGCTTGTTAGTAATATGGTTTTCCATAGGGTGACGTATAGGGACTCCCACACCTGCCTTAAACATCAAATATTTCCAAAGGATACAGAATGCCTTATATACTCTCGATAAACTTAATCAATCTTTACAGATGTTTGTGATGATAGAAACATTCCCACTCCATTTTACAATTCAGACAATTGAGTTTATTTGAAAGTACAGCAAATTTAGAATTTAACTAAGCTAGGTTTAAAGCTGGATTCTGCCTTTTACCAGCTATATAACTTAATATTTTGTCACTGACTTTTTCATCTATGAAATTCACATTGTAAAATTTAAATGAGATGAAATATGGAAGAATTTTATACAGTGCCCAGCTTATCTTAATTATTTAGCAATTTTCTTCCTTCCATCTTTCTTTCTTTCTTTCTTTTCATCTTCTGTTGCTTCCCTTTTTTCCCTCTTCTTTCCTTTCTTAGGTTTATGGAGCAAATTATGATCAAGATGGCCCTGGGACACCATTTTCTCAAGTATTCCTTTAAAATTTGGGAAAGCAATCCTGCCAAGTGTCAAGGAAAGGCAGTACTAACTTGCTTACTTCAAGGCAAGTGCATAGATAATTTATGGTTGGCTCATATTTATCTTTTTGGTAATTTTCATCATGGTACTCTTTATACATAAATGGGCATGAGCTAATTTTCTTTTCTAGCTACACCCACTTACACAGTGTCATCTAATTGCTGGAACATTTAAGTAATTACCCACACAGACACAACTAATTGTTTAAGGTTTCCCTCACATGAGAAAATAATGTCTTTGAAATTATAGTACTTTTATAAAATATGTCAATTATATCGAGAAGTAAAGAGAGATTTGCCATTCAAATTGCAGATACAAGTTATCAGCCCTAAACTTTCAACAGTCATCTTTATGAATAGCAAAATCATTGGGTTAAGAGGAAAGTATTTTTAAAATGATTTGTTAGAACTAATATATGACATAGTAAGCTACCTGCCACATCGTTAATTTAAGCAAAACATTTATGAGCAACACTACAATATACCTTTGGGTATAGATATGCTCCAATTTTGCCACTTTATCAGTGTTAGCCTGAGAATAATTGTATTTGAATTTATATACTGGGGCATGGGTCTATCATTGCTTGGGCCTGAAATACTCCCACAACTTCCACAATATGCACTAATGTGCTTAAAAATATCTTGTAAATCTTCTTTTCTTTAAACTTCTTTACGGTTCATAATTGAACTGTGATCCTTACGTGTGAGCTATGTCATGATTTAATATTAACCAAAATTAATAGCCAACCTTAAGCTTCTTTATCTTGGCCTACAAGCTTCCTGGTTCCTTCGCATTTACAGTTCTCAGGCAGTTTCTGTTATTTAAAGGCTCTTGGGAGCAAATGTGTTGGTAATAGAGTACCACGTAGCTAGCTTTTGTTCAATAATAAAATACAGGTCACTGTGAGAGATGGCAAATGTTGAGAAAAAAGTGCACCTGGGTAGCAGGTTAAGCCCATGTCTTTTAAAAGCCCGTTATTCAGGGAGGAAATGATCCAGGTCTTATGAGATATTAAAAGCAGAATAACTTTGAAGCAACAAGAGAAAAATGAGGTCCAGAAATGGGAGCAAATTAGGTAAGGGGAAAAAGAATGAGCCAGAATAATAAGTTGGTTTGTCTGTGGCTCAAGAACTTCCTTTCTTATGGAGAGAGACCTTTTACAAAGGCATTAGTTAGAATATAATATTTGAGATGATGACTTATATATAACCGATTTTTAATATCCACAAAATGTTTTTATCAATAATTTCCCAACATAATCTACTATATTTTGTGTATTTGTATATCATAATAATGCTAATAATAGTAATAATAATAATAATTCTCCTTTTTCCTTTCTTTAAATTATATTTCTTTCCCTTTGAGTCAAACCCTCAAAATCTTTCCCATTTTTTTTTTAAGTAAGAGAAAAATGCCAAATAGTATCAGGCTTCAGCCCTAAAACTGACTGGATGCCTAATAATAGCCATGCTAAGTGCTGGGAATATAAGATGAATATGACCCAATTGATTCAAAACCACCATTTTAGCATTTTGTTTTAGCCAATGGTCTCTAAAACCCATATTAATTCTTGCTATGGCAGTAGATGCTGGTTTTTATTTATTCCATGGACTATCTATCCTTAAAAGAATGCCCAGAGTTTTGGCCTACCCTATGAGGTTAGTCTAATCTTGGTGCCAGTTCGAAATACTGTCTTTAAGCCTTCCATTTTGAGGACTGACACGTTTCCATAAAATAAGAAGAAATAGGGCATGAGGACCAACAAGGAAACAATAACAAATACAGATGGGTTTTCTTTCATTAGAAAGGGGATCTATACCATGTTTTGGGCATACTCTGTGCTTTAACTCGTGTGTGTGTGTGTGTGTGTGTGTGTGTGTGTACAGATTGTAGAAAAGATACAAAATCTCCCTTCCATCCCTGACACTGCACCAGCCAAAGTTTATATGTTCTTGGAAGCATATCCTCAACTCATTGCAGATGACCAAAAATCAAGCTAATGTGCTATTCCCTTCTTGTATCAGGAGGCTGCTTCCCTCTGGAGAGGGCATCTGTGACCATTTTGGTCCTCTAATCACACCCTAAATCTTCCCTCCATGAAACCACCTGAAGAGAAGAAAAAGATGCAGGGCATCAGTGTTCACAAGCATCCCCCTTTTTAAAGGTTAGCATTTATTATTGATACCCCGCTGTTCTCCAGCAGGTGTTCTCATACCACAGAGTTCCCTCATGACTCCTAAACCCGGCTTCACAGGCAGTAGAAGATTCTTCAGCTTAGTTCCTGTTAGCTTTGCAGGGCCTCCGTAGGCCCTACAAACTGTATCCAAAGCCACTGCTGCTATTCACTTTCTCCTTCGTAGTTTTTATAATTCTCCTGCTCACACAAAGTACTAGCTGGTGATTTCATTTTGTGGTGAGGTAGATAATTGAGGGAGAGGAAAACAGAATTTCATCGTGACCTAAAGATTGATAATTTGAACAAATGTATGAATAAATGTTTCATAGGCAGTGAGATGAATTGAATTTTCCATGGTGCTTGAGAAAGGAGGCCCCAGTCCTTTCTCATTCATGGTACAATTGAGATTTGAATCCACATTATGTGCACATTGAATGTATCTCTAAGGATAGAATCTCTCAGAGCTCTCACAACCAGTATCTCCTCATCAGGGTCGACATTCAGCAGATGTGTGAACTGTTACAAGCACAGGAAATATTAATATCAACAATTCATTTTGACATATCCTAAGATTAAGATAGTGCTCTTTTATTTCCTTTAGTATCACTGACAGTTTGGCCTGCAAATCTTTCCCCTCAAATTCATGTCTCTTATAAATCAACAATATTCCACAAATTCCCAAGAGGAAGAAGAAAAAAAAGAACTGCATCACGTTATTTGGGGTGGGTGGTGGTAAATTTTGTTCCATATGAAACTCTCCCTTTTGACTTGTTACCCTACCTGATTAGTAACATTAAAGTGTGACCATCCTCTCTGTAAAATTTAGTCATCAGAAAAATAACTCAGTGTTGCAAAAGTGCTATCTCAGCATTTTCTATTTTTCTTTGTGGGAAGGAGACAAGAGACCATATCAGAATTTGGATAATCGTAATTGGTGGTATGTCAGTGTTAGTCAAATTGCACTATGGAGAGGTATGTCTACCAACTTTTCTTTGAAATTGACTGTATTGCCGTAAGTATGTTTTATCAAAGCATTTTCTGGGGCAACAGATCTGAAAACATAAACTTTATGTAGCATTGTTCTTCCTTAGATATTCCCCTTTAATATGTCTTTTCTTTTTGAAGATGAAATAAAAGTACATAAAAGAGTTCTGGGAATAGGCAGCTATATGTCGTAAACACCCTTCACTCCCCCTCGCCCAAGGCCCCCAGCCCCAGAAATTTGGAAATGATTTGATTGAAGTGATGACTGCCTTGATCTTGTTTGAATACTCCTCCTTCTTCATTGTCTTCTTCTCTCTATGGGAGGCAACAGCCCTGTCATGGAGTCACTCCTGGGAGAGAAAGAGGTATTTCAAGCAACCATATTTTCCAAACACAAAATTGAGACACATGGCCTGACAATGACATAATATTTGAAGTAGGTACTGTGTGCAAAGATCCAGAACATATGGTTGAAACAATTTTCTTATAAAAAGCAACTATTAAGACACGCTCTAGATTCTTATTCACAAAAGGCACATTCTTCCATCCCTTTTATTCTCATTTAGAAATATTACCCACAAATCAGAAGACTGACCGGTTTGCCCTCAAACATGTTGTTTTGCCAGTGAGCGGAGCTCCCCGTTGACTGGAAAGTTAAATGCACAGCCATCAAGGAAGCAATGCAAACCAGACTGCCAAACATATTATGAATATGTTGCTCTTCTTTAAAATGCTAGTTGGTTTTTCATGCTGGAGTATTGACTAACTGTCTGTGTTTGATGTATGGTTTACCAGCCTGATGTCGACTTATGGTTAGAGCTTAACTTGTTAGTTCTGCTTTTGCAGCCAATTCAGAATAACTACAGATGCCTCGAGATATTAAAATTGACTGCTCAAATGGACTCAGTGTGGGAGTTTCATTGGTTTTAAATTGATAACAGCTGAAAGAGTGAATGATTATAGTGTACATGGTCATAGGACACAGCTCTTTCATAGGAGCTCTTATGAACAAACTCCCTTAGGGTGGGAATCTTTTCTTTCTTTTTATATTGTAGTTATTTCTAAGCAACCTTGGGTTAAATTTTAAAATTGCACAGGCGTATGCAGAAGCCTTCCGAAGAAATAATTCCTGCGAAACAGACAAATTTTGATGACGTGGGTTTCTATTCTGGAGGGAACATTTAAAGTTAAGTAGCATTCCATAAGGTGGTAATTGTGTCTATTTCCCAGGCATCTGAGTTAAATAAGCTGTATAGGAAGCATAAACTGTCATAATAGAAGGGTTGGAGTGTTGTGTACATCTCTTTCTTCCACTCACACAAACCAGAGCTCCAAAGTACCTTATCACAGATAAGTCAAACAAAGCCTCTTCTTTGCTTTCTTATTCTCCTGGGAACAGTTATTATTGTTTTCATTATTTAAAAAGATGATCCGAACACTTTCTTCTCACACCGGAAAAAAAAAGAACACAAAAGAGAAATGAGGAAACTTTTCTCCCCTCCTCAGATCAGCAACACTTATATAAAGAGGTTTTATGAAAATGCACTTTCACAATTTAATAGTAGCTTAGGGAAAAAGCCCAGTAAAGAAAAGAATTCAGAGAAACTTAAAGAAGTTTATAAGAAAGAAGTATCTGTTTATATATGCCTTCTCCAACTTACATTTTTTTCCAAGAGTTCAGTGCCCTTACTACTTAATACTAGGACCTAACTCCATCCTATTTTCAGTTATCTCTAGCATTTTACCTTTGATATTCCATTATAAATATTGGAAGCATTTCATACAGCTAACTGATAGAAAACATCAATCTATAATAATAAGATTAAGTTGGGGTTTGTTGAAGAAATATAAAGCCACATATTAGGTACCTATTTCACATATTTCTTTTGAAAAGAAAAAAACTGAAACCTTCTGCCCAGCTAGCGTATGCCAGACATGTAACAAATACCTAGTGCTAATGACAATCTGTGGAATTAGAGATTTATTTGACAATAACACCGACGATGCGTATGCTCAGACATGTAAGACAATCAAAATATAAAGGATGTTCTGATTGTAAAACTAAATAAGTCATATATATTCGGTCAATATTTATAAGAAAGTGTGTTATATATTTATTGCTCCCATTTTGCCCCAGATTCTAACCTGTGTACCTGGACTAAATCTTAAAATTACCCAATTTGATGCCTTTCTGAGATGCATATGGCCATTGAATCATGCTTTGTGTTGTGCTGGATAACTTACGTGGATAGCCAGCTAAGAGGCTGCTACAAGGATTGACATTTTCATAAGATCCAATTCCCTCAGAAATGTAAGAGCACAAGAGAGAAATTTTCATTCTGCTTCAACAGTTGTTGAGCTCCAATTTTTTCATGATTTTCTTATCTACCCATATTAGACGGGAGGGAGATTTTAAAGGAGATGTCATCCAAGTTAAACACATGTGAAGGTCATTAACTTGAATATATCACTCCTAACTTGTCCCTTTGAACTTGGAACTCAAACTCATAGGAGGAAAAGAAAGGTTGGAGGGGAAGAGAACTGGCCTCTGTTAACCTCACAATGAAGGAATCTATCATGCAACTAGAGGCTGAGAAATAAGAAAGCAGATGGGCTGAAAAGAATATCTTGAGGTTATCTTAATATCTTGAGATTCCAGATAGTCTAAACTTCAGAAAAGCCATCACTCCCCCAGACTCCATCCTCATTTGCCCCACCTCATACCTTCATTTCCCGAATAGTAGAATACTGTGTTTACATCTTTCGTCATTCCACATTTCAAATGCACTGGGACCTTGAGCATGTGACAATTTTTCCATCAAAAAAAAATTAATTAGCATAGGAGAACATTCAATATTGTGTAAAGAATTTGACAGGACCTCACTTAATGTTTTTAGAAACAATTAATATGTCAAAAGAGGAAGTAAGAGCCTGTTTTGGCTATAAATATGTTTATGTAATTACCAGTTGAAGAAGTCAAACATTTTAGGGAGAAAAAAAAAATAACAAGGTTAGGCCCTCTCTTCATCAAAAACAGAATTCCCGATGATGTCAGATATCTCAAATTCTCTAGCATATGTTCCCTTTATTCATGAACACACTCGCGTGCACGCCCTTTAACCAGAAAGATCACATATGTATAGTATGAATGAATAATCTTGAAGAAAAGTAATATTGGTTAGAAATACAATGCTGATCACACACAAGGAGAGACAGTCACATCTGTGTGAAGTTCTGTTCAACTCAAGTGGCACGGTAATATGGAGAAAGCATTCCAGTGGTGGTTGCGCAATATAGAAATAGAAGTATTCCAAGTGTGACGACACAGTGCCGCATACCAGGCACCACACTGGTGGTAGACATGGATGTCTCCTACTCTAGGACAGAACGGGAAGCAGAAGTTCTGTCCAGGGAGCTGTGGCCTCAGAAGAGACTGATGGGCAGGAGATGGATAGTGGGGAAAACAGGGATCTTGGTCCAGTCCCAGAAGGTGAAGAATAAATAGCCCATCCAAATGAAGTTGGGGATATGGAACACTCATTGTATTTGAGGAATTTTGGAGATGGTATTAAATACTTATGAGCAAAGTTTTAGCGGAAAGCACTTTCCTGTGATAACCCAAAGCCATCTGTTCCTACAATTAGTTAGTGTAGTATGAACATTACCAAAAGCCCAAAGGAAACTTCTGTCTCCCAGATGCAATTCTCTCAGTCAAGAGTCTGAGAGGCTGGCATGGACATGTGTGCTGAGCTTCAGTTTCACATACCAAGCTGGATCATAGACACTCATCTGAGATCTGCTAGAAGGAGTCTGTGCTAGTCGATTTGGCACACCATTTAGCGGCTAGAAGTGGTCTAAGCAACCTCTGCTAGAAAAGGTTCCCAGGCTGTTGCCCCCATTATCACCAGCCTAGAATCCTAGACTCCAAGAATATCTAACAAGAAATGCAGCTCCTTCTTGGGAAAAAGAGATACTTGAACACAAAACTGTACTTAGTTTTATAGATGTTTAAATATATAAAGAATGCTTGTAATAGTGAAATATACGAAAGACCATTTTCTTCATTGGATCTAGATACATATGGTGTGAAGTGATAAGGTGGTGGTGACAAGCTCTCCCTTGCTATTTGAAAGAGCTATATGCGTTCTATTTTACTCAGGAAAACAATGTATTGCAGTCATTAAGCCATAAAGATCACTGAATTTTGAAGTAGATCTGAAGTCTAGTCTTGGCTCTGCTACTTACTTGCTTTGAGAGTTTGGACAAGGTAATGAAATTTTCTGTCCTAACACTTTCCAGATAATACCTCTTACAATTGTTGATACTACACAAAGAACAATTAGCATAGCAAATAAGAACTATTAATTCTCATATTCTACTCTTAATTCTACTCTTTCTATGGCCTGGCATACTGCAAGCATTTCTCCTGAATGCAGAGTAGGTATTCTGAAAATTGCAAAACAGATAAATCAGGGTGAGATTTTTGTGGCATCGCATTAATAAAGCCAACATGTGGAGCATTCTCTGTGCCTCACCTTGTGCTTGTAGCTTGGCGTGCACTCCCAAGTGATAAGGATGAAGGACAACTGTGCTTACATTTCTTTATGCTTTGATTGTTATTTCTATCACCTACTCATATATATATATTCTTTAAATCACCATGTTCCAAGAGGATACAAAGATGCATAAAACAGAGTTTCCCATGAAATGAGTAAGGGAGATAAAGGTACAACAAATATGACATAATATATCAAATGTCAAATGCTTTAGGGACATTGAGGTCATGGATTTGGGGAAATTACAAGTGGGAAAAGTGTGAGAAAGATTCATGTTTCCTTTATGCTGTGGTCTTTAAACTGAGTCTTGACTGTGAGCATTTGGACATGTGGAGAGCTGGTTAAGACATTCAAGGTGCATAATCGTAGGAAAGCATGAGAATGATGGTTTGTCTGCAAGGGAGAGGGTTGGATGAGAAGTGTCTGTGGCAGGTATTTTGGGCAATGCAAGGAGTTTGTACTTGATTTTATAGGCAATTTTATTATTCACTTAGTGCCCATTATCCATTTTTATTTATTTGGCAAACATTTATTGGGGACCTCCATGTGGAAAACAATGGGCTGGATACTGGGCCCAGGAAGATGTATAAGATGCGATTCCTTCCTTCCAAGTTAGACACTTTAGCACTGCTTAGAAATATTCTACATCAAATAAAAAAAGCTCTTCCATACCCTGCAAACTTGTCCCCACTTTAGAAGACCAATGAAAAGACATATTAATGCTTTTGATCTAGTTTTACTTAATTCCTATATAACCACAGTGGGCCATGCCCCAGCAGCCTGTGGATATGAACGAGGTAACACAGATATTAAGGCACCAATATCATAAGTTGTGACACCCACTTGTATAACCATAGCAACTCTGGCTTTATCCTTCTCTAAGGTCTCCCTGGTTATTTCTGGGAGCACCTGGAATGTATTGCATTTGATACCCCATTACCTAAAAAATGCCCAAGGCAGGCATCTCACCACAGCCATGTAGTCAGTATCTCCGGAGAGATGGACTCCTCACCTCCTCGGTACTGTCCAAGAGCTTCCAAATCTACAAAACCTTCCACATGCCAAACGGTTCCCTAAACCTCTGGTTCCCACAGCATTTTTAGATTCTCTCTGTCTCCAGAGCAAATGGGGAGACTGCTCTTCTCAGCCACCTTCATGTTTCACCTGGGGTGTTAGGACTTAAAGCAACAGCTCTTAGGCTAAATCTCAAAAAGTGAGAAAATGGCTTCTTCCCATTCCGTGTGAAGCCTTTTCCTCAAAAGAAGTCAGATCTACTCCCTGGGGCTTAGCTGGGATACACGCACAATTTTGCCATCTCTCAGAATTCCCATTGACCCCCGCAAGCTCAAAATTCCTCTAAAATCACTGTCTTTTCACCCACTAATATCAACACTTCAATTTAGACATCTGGATGGTGAACATCATTGCACTAATTTAGTAGGCAAACCCAACTGAGCTATTCCATTCCACCCTTACATGCACTCCTTCCCCCCAGTGGGAGGTCTGGTTAGCCAGAAAAGTAATATAAATAAAGAGTGTGCAATAAACCCAGAGAATGTGCGGTATACAAAGTGTATCTCACAATGAGGTATCTATTTATTCAGTTCCGTGGGCAGCTTCGGGACAGGATAAGGTGTTTTAGAAGTGTTATTGCATAGTCACTTTCTAAAGGGAGGGCTGAAAAAAAAAAAATAAGTGCTGAAAAAGAGAAACAGACTATATTTGACTGGAAGCCCAAAAGAGACAAAATGTTTCAAAAACATGTGCATCATGACCTACTAATTTAGGCTCATAACCTCCTCTCTCCAATTACATTCCTGGAAATGTTTGTTTGTTTGTTTGTTTGTTTTTCAATTTCTTTGCATAGAATAACCAGAGGACCACATTGTTCAGAGCTGCCCATGGGGAAGAGGCAGACCTGAGCAGAGCTTACACCACACCTCCACGGAGCTAGCCAACACTTCCAGAGAACCACGTGATTCCCCGGCTCTTAATATGGTTTATTATAAAATCCTTTACCTGCCTCAAAGCTCTTTTCATCAAAGCTGCTTTTAAGCTGAAGCTAAGGACCAAAGAATGCCTTTAACAGAATCCTGAAATAGCTTTTAACCCGAGGCTGACGAGAGAAAGTGCTTTTAACCTAAAGTGCTTTCCTCTTAGGTACTTGAGCATGTACCTAGCACTCAGCATTAGTGGCTATGAGAACACCCTTAAGACCCAAATGAAAGAGACTCCATTATAGATATTCAAACCCGTTATATTAATATATTACAAGTAATATTTGAAATCATTAAGAAGTTTTACTCCAACTAAATTTGAATCTTTTCTTATTGAACTATGCATTCATGCAAATAAATTGAAGTCTTACCACCTGGGATTCTAACAAATCTATGCTGATATTAGGAAAAGTACAGTGTTCTTTCTAGATTTTACTTTAAATCAGAGTGAGCCAAAATTGCCACACCTTCTCTACCCTAAAAGAATCTCTCAACTTTTATCAGTCACTGAGTGATACTTCCAGCCTTAGTCCATATTCGTTGGGCTGACAAGGTAAATGAAATCATTTAAAATTAATTCAATCAATTATCTGAGTAAATTTTATGGATCAAGTTTTCTCCCTCGACTTGTCACTCAAACAAATAAAAGTACTGATTTCACGACACACACGTTACCTGACTTACGTGGTTCAGCTTAACACTTTTCAACTTTATGATGGTGCAAAAGTGATATGCTTTCAGTAGAATCTGTGCTTCAGATTTTGAACTTTGACTTTTCTTCCTGGGCTAGCGATATGTGGTACTGGGCAGTGGCAGCTCCCAGTCAGCCATGTCATCATGAGGGTGAACAACCCATACACTTACAACATTCTGCACCCATACGGCCATTCAGGTTTTCACTTTCAGTATAGTATAGGATCAATTTACATGAGATAGTCGACACTTTATTATAACACAGGCTTTGTGTTAGGCGATTCTGCCCAACTGTAGGCTAATGTAAGCATTCTGAGCACGTTTAAGGTAAGCTGGGCTAAGCTATGATGCTCAGTAGGTTAGGTGTAGTAAATGCATTTTTGTCTTATATTTTCAACTGATGATGGGTTTATCGTGACATAATCCCATGGTAAATTGAGGAAGATGTGAGTAAAGTTCCTACTAAGTCAAGTAAGTAGACAATCTAATGATAAAAGTTTTAACTTCAGAATAATTACAGTAAGTTATGTGATTGAGCAATTGAATTTTATGGACAGTTTCCTATTTTAAGAATACAAAGTATATCTAAATATGGGATAAGTTGGCAAAACTTGATGTCTTTGAATTTTATCCCCTTCTTCTTTTGCTAGTCCCCTCTGTAATTCCAATGACATGAAGACAGGCAAACCCCAAACAGAAAATATCCTCAACCCAAAATGTAAATAATCAGTCTTTGCTAAACAAAAGTTAGCCATGTTAAGCATTCAAAACGCACTAAAGCAAACTAAACTGAAATATATTTCCCTCCAACTTACCTGATCATAGCGCAAACTTTAGATAGAAATCATATTCTTTTACATACACTGTTTTCTCTTTCTCATTCGTTCTTTCATTTTTGTATTCATTTGTCAACCAGAAGAGAATGTAATAGAATGCAAATAAATAAATAAATAAATAAATAAATAAATAAATAAATAAATAAATAAAGCAATAGAAATACAAAGGGAAGAGGGGCACCTGGGTGGCTCAGTTGTTAAGCATCTGCCTTTGGCTCAGGTCATGATCCCAGGGTTCTGGGATCAAGCCCTGCATCAGGCTCCCTGTTCAGCAGGGAGCCTGCTTCTCCCTCTCCCTCTGCTTCTCCCCCCTGCTTGTGCTCTCTCATGCACGCTCACTCTCTCTTTCTCTCTCAAAAAAAAAAAAAAAAAAAAGGGAAGAAATTACATGTATCTTGTTCACTGTGTATAGTTTCCTTCACCTTGAATATTCTTTTCCAGCTTCCTTTATCTAGTAAACCTATTCATTTTCATGCTTCCAGCTCAGTTACCAACTCCATGAAGCCATCCCTGTCTTCCTCATTCTGAGTTAGTCCTCTCTTCTCTTTATCCCGAAATTATAATTTCCTCATTTGATTATTGTACTATCTTTCTCGCTGGACCGTGAGCTGTATTTTGTAGACTAAAGACCTTTTTACTCAATTTTACTTCCAGAGAAGTTGTTGCCTGGGAAGAGGTAGAAAGGAAAGGAAGCTGGACGTGAAATCTTTCAGTGGTTTTACAATTACTCTTTATTTACAATTTCATCTTCTTTCTTCTGGAAACTCGTATGTCAATGGACACTCCTTTGATGAGCCTGCTCCTCTCACCAACCTCACAATGTTGGCTTATCCTATGTTATGTTCTTAGACTTCTCTTCCTTTTTTCATTCTTCTTCTCAGACTACTGGGTATTATTCAAATACTCCAACGCTGAAATATTGCAGTCCTGTAGCTTCAAGTTCTATCTGTAGGCTTTCTAAACTTAAAACTTCGGCTTCATGCTCCAGACTCTCAAGACTCCAAACTTGCATGTTCAAATGTCTATTTGTCATCTCCCAAGATGTTTGGTTGACATCTCACATTTATCTAGAGCAATCCAATCCTTGCTTACCCGGTTCTGGCATGTTCCCCTCAGGAAATACCCAGCCAACTGCCAGCTGAAGTCACCCTCTGTTCTAGTCTCTCTTCTGCTCTCGTCAGCAAACCCACCTTAAAATATACTCCAAATTCAACCACATTTTGTCCCATTGTTACCAGGCTTATCTAAGCACCATTACCTCTCCCTGGAATATGTTACCAACCCCTTGACTGGCCTCTCTGCTTCTTTTCTTGAACCTCTTAAATACAGTCTCCACACAGCAATTAGAAGGATCATTTAAAAACCTCACTCACATTATTTCACTTCCCTGCTCAATAATTGCTAATTACTTAGAATAAAATCATACTTAAAATAATAGCTGATGACCTTTCTGTGACCTACAGGGTTCTACCTGCTTTGGCCCCTAGGCCACCTTTTCAGTTTCATCTGCAAGTCTACTTCCTGTTTGTCACCTCACTCCAGCCACAAGGGCTTCCTTACTGCTCCCCGATTGCACCCTGCTTATTCCCCAGTCTTATGCATTTGCTACTCCTCTGATTGAACACACTCCCCATGTATAGGCATGGTTCACTCCTTCACTTCTTTTGATCTTGAAGACAGAGAGTGGTGTATGAGGACAGAGAGTGTTCTATTCATTATTCCATCCCCAGCAGGCCTTGAAAAATACTCAGGGATGGATACAAAAGATGAATGAACACAAAAATTCATGAAATATTCACTTGGTCAGACCATTCTTTATACTGTTGTGATGCTGTGCAGACGCATGTGGAGGGCAGTATGCATGTATATGTGTATATTTGTGTGTTGTATTGCTTTGGGTAAGGAGAGGGATGGAGAAGTATAGGATAAAGTTGCTGCCTAGAGTAGACAAATACTGAAAAATCTTATATGCAATCTTTCATTTGAGGTAATAAACTCATTGTTTAAAATAAAAATTTCTTTCTGGCTGGTAGACTCACTTAAATGTCCATTGCATTAATTGGACCAAAATTGAGTTGAGATCTATTTCCATGAGAGTTTAGGAGCTTAAAAGAAGGGGCCAAGGATGCCTGGATGGCTCAGTCAGTTGAGCAACCAACTCTTAATTTCAGCTCAGGTCTTGATCTCGGGGGTGTGAGTTTGAGCCCTGCATTGGGATCCATGCTGGATGTGGTGCCTACTTAAAAAAAAAGAAAAAGAAACCAAAGAGTACTTCATAGTAGTCTTGTTTGGGCTTGAGGGTGAAATCTTGAAAGGTGGGGACTGCTTAAAGCCTGAAAAGAGAAGAAAGAAAAGAAAATAGGAGAAGCTGGGGAAGAATTCCATCATTCTGTCTAAGTGACAGTGGACCTGTCTCTGAAATTCACCTTTGGGCTGCTACTCCTGCATCCAATTGTACAACTTTGATTGGAGGCTGCAGACTACAGCCTCCCCTTGTTTGGGGATATCTTCTCCATAGTCTGGGCAAATCTCCTCCAGGCCAGTCCTTCCAGAACAGACATTATTATTATCCAACAGGGACTTTAAAATCTATTAGGTTAATGAGCTACACAAGTATGAATAAACATGCAGGGGGAAACTATACACAAAAGTGTATATATTTAGAATTTCTATTTATTTAGATTCCAAACTACTTAAAAGTTAAAATAATTATGCTTTTTCCCCCTGTATTTGCCTCTTTTGAGAAAAAAACACAAGTAAACAAGGCAATGAGAGAAACTTACTTCACTTGCAGTGTATATTAGAGATTCAGCAGAGAATCAGCCCAATTTTTGGTGTCTGTGTATCAAAAAGCAGTAGCTGATACTTTTAATCAAAGCCCCAAGGCATTGTAAAATAACACAGTACTTTATGAAGCACTTAATATAGATTAAATTCAGTAGTGTTTTAGCATTAAACATATTTTTCTGAATCTTAGTTCAAAGAGATAAGCCATCTGTAAATTACAGTACTTACTTAAATCACCCATTTCTCCAAAAATTATCAGTAAAGTTGCAGTAAAGTTATATGATGAGGGCTTATATGGTGAGTATTTTAAAGGAGAAGAATAAAAAGTAATAAGGATAGAAGTGGAGAAAATATAAAAGATAAAAGTAAAAACAGGATTGTTTGATAAGTAATCTGAAAGTTTGGGTCTAGAGATCTACTCTCAAAAAGAAAACCAAATGTTACTTATAGTTTAAAATCAAAGGTAAATTTCAGTTAAATTGCTAAAATTACCCATGTTGAGAATATTACTTTTGCCCTTCAGTATCCACTGCCCCTCCTCTAGAGCAACCTATTGGGAGATGATAGGCCCATGTGTATAGCGTTGTGGAGGGAGAAATATTCCAAGTGCAGGCTACTTATTATGGAAGCTATCAGGGCTAAGTTTTTTCTTATCCCAACCCCATTTTTAACATAATCTCAACCAACTGGGCATCTCTGTTGGAACTTACCATCTTGAGCATCTGAAGAGTGTAATTTATCAGAACAATGCTGGTGGTGGGGATGGTAACGTAAATAGCATCCTGACCCAGCCATCAGAATTACAAGACTCCAGACCCAGCAGTGTATTTCCTCCTTCTTATTTCATGGATCTCCTTTGGACCTTCGGTTTGAAACATCTCCAAGACTGGTTCTCCAGCCTCGAGTAATTAATAAATTACTTTGAGTTCCTAGTAAGTTCTTGGAGTTCCTTCCCACTGTCATTCCTCGCTATCATTTGAATAAATTCTTTGTGTAAGATAGCCCTGGTGACAGGGCACCTGGGTGGCTCAGTCAGTTGAGTGTTGGACTCTTGATTTTGGCTCAGGTCATGATCTCAGGGTTGTGAGTTTGAACCTCATTGAGCTTCATGCTGGGTGTGGAGCCTGCTTGAAATCTCTCTCTCCCTCTCCCTCTGCCCCTTCTCCCCCACTTCGGGTGCATGCAGAGGCACACATGTGCTCTCTCTCAAAAAGAAATAAACTAATAAAAGATAAATAAATAAATAAAGCCCCAGTGTTTTGGTTATTTTTTTAGTCGCAGCCCAAACCCTTAACAAATATACCTCATGACCAAAATAATTGTCTGATTTGGGGGGGGATGGGTGGAGCTAAGCCACTCGATTTGTTATTATTGTTTTCTGTTCCCCTCTATGTTCTTCATGTATGTGTAGTTTTAGCTGCTTTGTTTTCCTTTTTAAAATTTACTAGACTAGCTGCAACGGCAGCCCTGTGTCCTGAAAGCAGAATAATCATTTTGAAAAGCATGTGGAGACTGTCTTCCTGGGTAAATGATGATAACACCGTCACATTATTTGAACATTTAACTGCCTCTATTGAGTAGTTTTCCTCATAGTTTTGATTCATTTGGAATCTAACTGACAAAGATCCCATTACTGGGTGTTCTTTCCATAATTTGTCAAAAAATATATAGCAGAGATGAGGGAGAATGAAGCTAATTTTTAATCTGGGAGACTTAACCTGGTTATGCTGATGAACTAACTAAATCGGTCAAAAGTTGGAGAGCTTAAAGATTAAAACCCACAATTTCCTAGTTAAACTCTAATTCATTATGTAAACAACATGATTTATAAGTGCAGTCATGTGGAAGGTCTATTTGTTTTTCTCACCAAAACACGCTTTCAGAGAAAAATTGCTGAAAATGGATTTTCTCCAACCAATGTGTTGCCTGCCACCCCGGTATAAACGCTGCAGCAGGAGGAGGAAGACATAATGATCACACTAGCCAAGGCCATAGGCATTTGTGGAGCATTCCAAAAATATTGGCACCTCCAGCAAGAGGTGTTTTCTAAATACAAAAAGTTGTTAAGAGAGGAAGAAAGGATTACCAGTGAGCCCACAGATGGGGATATAGGTAGGGAGTCTGGAGCTCGGGGTTCTGGGCTGCTCCGTTTTTTGGAATATCATAAGGAAGGGGAAAGCAGAAATAATCCTTAGTGTTGTGCCAGGACAACAGTCATGGAAGTTAAGGGGGCAAAGCTAGCTCATTAATGCTCGCCAAGACAACAGAATACTCTCTCTCCCTCCCCTTTTCCTTCTACTGTTTTAAGATAGAAAGTGCTATGGTCCAAACACATTCCTACAGTTTAATGGTCCTCTTTGGTGTATCAAACCCTGGACTGTATCAAATTTACAGATGGTGGCAATCCTACAGCAGCCCTGAAATTTGACATTGACATTTTAGCTAAATCTCTATGATTTACTTTCTTTATTTTTTTTTCTATTTCTGTCTATGATTTACTTTCTTTAGATAACACTTTTTACTTTGCAAAGTCATTTAATGTGCATTATCATCTCCTCTAAGTTACATGATCCATCATTTTATGTTGAAGGCTAATGTTGTAGTCAAGATTCCTTTCATAGTAATTGATACAAACTTGTCTAAACTGCAAAAGTAAAAATGGAATTTAGTGGACTACTTAATTGAAAAGTCCAAGGGACAAGGATAGCTTCAGGCATGATTGGATCTAGGGGCACAAATACTATCAAATCGTTATTTCTTCTATCGCTCAGCTTGCTTTCCACTCTGTTGGTTTAATTCTCCAGTATGTTTTCCCAGAAGGTGGCAACATAACTTCTGGAAACTCAGACTCATATCCCAGTAGTTTATCAATTCCTGTAGAAATAAGGCTCCTCTTTCCTAGTAGCACTAGAAAAAGCCTTAGAATCTACTCCACCAGATCAACTTGGGCCATGTGTTCATGTCTGAACATGAAGAAAATCATGTTCATCCCTGGAACTAGAGGTGGTGGAATCAGTGCTACTCAGAACAAATGGCAGCCAACATGAGAAAGGCATCATCCCCTAGGGAAAATCAGAGTGATCTTACCAGAGAATAAGAGGACAGTTACAGGGCCAGTAAAACCAATAGACATCCACCATACTCTTCCTAACCAGTATCATCTGTAACAGTGGATCTCACTGTTGAGCCAAGACTGGCACTTTCTATTGTGGGCGTAAGCCCTCTCCTGAAAACTTTTGGTCAATGCTATGTTCGTGTTCTGGTCAAGTTTATTTGGTTGCAATAAACAGAAGCTCATTCAAAAATATTCAAATAAAATGGGAGTTATTGTCACAACACAAGGTATGTCATGGTACCCCATGGAAAAGATAGATGATCTCTGGAGTCAGGCATCAGAAAGTGAGGACCTAGGGTGTGTCTGCTTCATTCACCTCTCTCTGCAAATTAGTTCCTGGGCCCAGTCACCCATTGCACACAGCCATCTCCCCATATGGCTGCCCCTGGCATCCAGTGTCTAAATCTAGGCAGTTTTACTATTTAAGTCCCTGGCACTAACTACCTCAGTCTGTAGTATCCCAATTCTAATCATTTTGAGGGAGAATTTCTTTGCCTTGGCTTGGGTTATATGACAGCCTTGCATTTAATCAGCTTCACCACAGAGACTAAATTCTTAATTCCAGAGCCATACCTTGTTGGGTGAGTACAGCCAGTTTAAAGAGAGGCTAGAATTTAGAAGACAATTTTTGGCTTTTCTGGTAACTAGTCAAAGCAAACATCTCCCTTCTGCCTAATGATGTTGATCATATCTAGGCTCTTTTCTCACCGGGACACTATTGGCAATCAGGAGGGGACAGTTTTTCAATGAGGGATTGCCTACACTTGCCTGGACCATCCAGTAAGTGGCAGTGATGCACCTCCCCCACTTCCCACTTTAGAACAACCAGAAGTAGCCAGTAGCACACCTCGTCCCCTCCGGCGCATTATGGCAGAACACCCTGCAGTTGAAATTCACTCCTATCCACCCAGCTCAAAATCTTTCCCAAGTCCCATCTTCCCTTATAATTAATGAATTCCCAGCACTTAACTTCTTAAAGCAGGAGTGCATTTGCTGTTTTCACTTCCTCGCCTTCTCTTCAAACCTTGTCCACCACCATCTGCTTTTCAGCTTCATTCTTCTACTAACGCCATTTTTCCTCATGGTCACCAATAGCCTCTGAATTGTCAAAATTCAATGAGAACTTTTCACCTTTATCTCCCACCATCATTCTTCTGCATCTGAAATGCTTATCCTCATTCTTGAATACCTATCTCTTTATTCTTCTCCAAACCTTCAGGTTCCTTCTGCATGTCAGTCTCTTTTACTCAAGCAAGGAACTAGGAAGACCTCTCTCTGGTGGGTTGACTCACCTTCTGTATCCAGTTAACAAATCCTACAAAATCACCCCTTCTTTCTGTTGTCACAGGTCAGGTTCTTACCTTTTTCCTTTCCCTGAACCCTGATACTTTGTAACTTTGGACATAGGATTCAATATTTTGGTGTCTCTGTTTCCTCTCCCATAAAATCAGGTTAATAGTATCTACCACCAAAGGGTTGAGGATTCATGTAAAGATTTAATAAGTTAGAATACATAAAATACTTTGAACCATGCCTGGCTTAGTTTAAGGGTACAATGAAGCTTCACTGCTATTATTACATAGCCTTGAGATAGCATTAATCACATTATATTATAAATGCTTGTGAGAGTTATCCACCACCACCACCCCAGACTGTAGGAGATCATGCTTCATGCATCACTGCATTTTCCGGCAAGAGCACAGTGTTTGGCTTATAGTGGGCATGTTATAGCTACTGAATGAGTGAATCAATATTTGTATTCTTTACAATATCCAGCACATGGCAGGTGCTAACGAAATATGCACTGAATTGAATTTGATAGAATTGAATTGATAGGGAGAGAATACAGAGTAAAAAGTGCCGTCATATTAGGTAAAGCATAATGAGTTCATTTTAAGGGAGGAGAAATTTCCTTTGGGACTCCTCCTTGGGTTGAATCTAAACTGATGTATGATTCCACAATCCTAGCAAATTTAGAATTGTTTTAATCTATTTATTTGCTCCCCAGTTTCAGTTTCCATGTCCTGTCAATTCTCTTTGTTGTCATTCTCATAGCGTAGCTTAGGTCACCAACAACCTGGACTCCTGTTATCATCTTTATCAGTAAGCTATTGCTGCATAACAAACAAACACAAAATCTCAGTGACATACAGCAGGAAGCACTTACTTCTCATGTGTCTGTGGGTCAAGTAGCCTGGGGCAGGTTTGACTGGACAGCTCTACTTTAAGCAGAAGGTCTGACTAGACTTGTCTCCTAACTGAGCATTGGCTTCAGTCTCTGCCATATGTATTTATTCTGGATCCCAGACTGAAAGGGCAACAGCTACCCAGGGAAGTTCTTGTCTTGGCAATAACAGAAAAGCAGTCAGGTGAGTAGAAATGTACAGTGCATCTTAAGACCTACATCTGGAACTGACACATGGTCATTTTTACTCACAGTACATTGGCCAAAGCAAGTCTACAGCCAAGCCCAATATCAGTGAAATGGGAGAAATAAATGTTGCCCACTGTAATAAGTTTTCCCACACAGTCACATGGCAAAAGCGGTGAATGTACAGATCTAATTCAGAGAAGATGAGAAGAATCATGAACAATGATTAAATTTACCACAACTCTATCCTGACTCTGGTCTCCATAACACCTTCTTAGGTGATCACATTAGCCTCTTAACTAATCTCCTTGTGTTCAGTCTTCTTCACAATCTGTGCCTCCATTTGGTTATGAATGTTTTGGCTGTAGGGGATAGAATGCACAGTTAAAAATGACTTATATTATCTCACTAAATAAGAAATCTAGAAAAAAAATGATTTAGGTTTAGAACTTCAACAATGTCTTTGAGGTCTGGGGTTTTTTGTGACTTTTTTAATCATGTTAGCTTTTGTCTGCAAGCTTGGTGTCTCATGGTGATAAGATTGTTGCAGTAGCTCCAGTGTCACATGATTGCACAACGATATCCAAAGCAGGAAGAAAAAAGAAAGAGTGCCTCATACATGCCTCTCCTTTTAGCTGGTTAAAAAAAAAAAAAAATCTCTTGTAGCTTCCCAAGTCATTTCTCCTTACATTTGACTGATTATAGCTGTCTAATTACTCAGATCTGCAAGGAAGACAGAAGTCAATAGGGAACATTTTCAGCCTCTATCTTACGAATGGACTCTAAAAACAAGAAGTCATGAGGGGAATAGTGTATGTATAAGAAATCATTGGTGTCTGCACACTTTCAAATAATTTAACCTACCTGACTAAAATATTTAAGGCTCTTATAACACATCTTCATCTTCTTTTAAAGCTTAATACATCAAGATTTCTCTAAATAAGAATGAGTGAATGTATCCCTCAGCATATCTCATTCTTCCTGCCATTTTTCCCCATCACTGATGTGTTTGTATACCTTCCTTCCATCTTCCCTAAATGGCCTTTTGTCCCCTCTCTTACCTCTTCACTTAGATCTTACTTTTCCTTGAGGATTTGTTTCTTCTCTGGGAAGTCTTCTGTGGGTACCAAAGACTGGTCTGGTGTCCTGCCACATGCTCAATAAATATTTGTGAAATTGATTTGAATAATAATTTCCTTTAGAAGTTTTTATACTTTATAGCATTTCTTCCTGACTATAATCTCTAGCCAATTTAAATTATTCCAACTGAAGTTGTGGATTATTTTTCTTAGGTAATAGTTTATGTCATTTTTTTTTTCTTATAGTGGTGGCTGTTTTTGAACAAGTCTTTGTTACTTGACCAAGGATTCAAAGCAAATACACATGATTATTTCCCACTTCTCTACACTCTGTTGATGTTTGGGGTTTATCATCTTTCTGTCTCTTAGATGAAAATGTACATTTTCATACTGAAATATGTTTGTGCTTTAGCCTTAATTACTCTCCTCCCTGCTAGGTTGTCCTTAACTCAAGCCATCAACTTTTCTAAGAAATGGATGAAAATCATGACTTCCTTCAAGTCTCATCACATTCCATTTTGACTGCCCCTTTGTAATATTTCACTTACCAATCTGTTATGCTGCATTTTATTTTTCTCCCTACTTCTACTACAAATATTTTTTGAAAATCATTGAAGACCTCCACTGATGATTAAGACAATGTCTTTAATAAATGTTTATTGAACTTCTAGTATATGCCAAACATTGTCTACTTACTAGGGACCCAGTAAGAAAGGAAATAGGTATAGTCTTTACTCTCCTTGGTTTTGCATTCTAAGCAGGGGAAAACTAACCAGTAAGCACATCAATCCAATATGCCAGGCAGAGATAAGTGCTCCAAGGAAAGTAAAACAGGAAAGTATCATGGAGAGTTCCTATTGCAGTGCGGCCATTTTTTAGAAAAAAAAAAAAAAAAAGTGGGTAGGAAAGGCTACAAAAGAGACCTAATGCAATGGAGTTTCATGCAGAGGTCATAATAAGTGCAAAGTCCCTGAGGCAGAAGTGGGCTTGGCATAGACAAGAATCAGTAATGTGGACAGCCAGCAGGCAAGTGATGACGGGGAGAGAGGGGAGAGGGAGCAAATGAACTCAATTAATGGATGAAAGGGCAGGTCATGTATTACCTTAGAAGTTGCAGTAAGGAACTGGAGTTCATTTTGAGCAAGATGGGAAGCCCTTGAACCTACTAAATATTTGATTCATTCTCAGTAACAAAATCTATGCTGTTTTTAAAAAATTGGGAAATGGATGGTGGTGAAGATTACACAAGAATGTGCTTGGGGCGCCTGGGTGGCTCAGTTAGTTAAATGTCTGTCTTCGTCTCAGGTCATGATCTCAGGGTCCTGGGATCGAGTCCCGCATCAGGCTCCCTGATCAGCGGCGAGCGTGCTTCTCCCTCTCCCTCTGCCTGCCGCTCTCCCCTGCTTGTGCTTGCTTTCTCTCTCTCTCTGACAAATAAATAAATAAAGTCTTTAAAAATTTTTTTTTTAAAAAAAGAATGCGCTTAATGCCACTCAACTGTCCATGTAAAAATGGTTACAATGGTAAGTTGTATGTTATGTATATTTTACTGCAATAAAAAATATCTATGAGCAAATCCTGTAGGCCAGAGTCTGTGCTAAGCCCTGGTGACCATACAAACACATAGAGCCTGTAGGCACTCCAAATCTGCTTTGAGAAAATACATTCCATCTATTATAAATGTAAATACACAATGCAAGGTAGGATAAATCATGTTCCCAATGAGAAGACCAGGCTAGGATTTCAGAGTGTGTTCTCAGAAGCCTTAGTCTGGAGGGATGCCGTTTGAAATAAAAGGATCTTACTCAAATAAGTTTGGGAAATAGTGCATCCTCCAGCCCTTTGTGGGGATTCCCAGTGCAGAATGGCATGTCACAAGCTGTAAGAATACACATGAAAGAAACCTGTTTAACTTTGTTTAACCCAACATTGCTAAACCATTTTGATCATAGGCCTTTCCCCCCCAAATTGCCTATTAACATCCCGAGGAACTGGTATTCCAAAGAACTGATATTAAAGGAGACACAACACTGAGATAAGAAGAAAAGAGTTTGTGGAGAAAGTGTGGTCAGAGCTGAGCTATAAAGGGAAGGGGACACTTAGATGTCGAGGAAGGGCATTCAAGGCAGGAGAGATGTTAAGAAATCCACTTCAAAGTAAATCTGGAACTTGCCTCTTCAAAGATCATTGACCCACTGAACGAATCTTCTAAATATACTGATAAAATTATAATTTTGGTGATCATTGACAAATTTCTTCTAAAACACTAAAGATACCAATTCATTAAGATTAATTACTTTGTAGAAGTTTTCTTAATTCCTTGTCACTATTTTATAAACAACAAAGTTATGCCCTGTCATCCCAGCCTAATCGATGGCGGAGTGTTAGCTTTCTTTCTCTGGGCCCAGGGTCCTCTTCTATAAAGGAGGGACTTATGGCCTTTGTATCTCTGCAATAGACCCCTTGGAATTAAAGCAAAAAATCAATTCCTATGCAAGACACAGATTTCAGCACGCAGTGGGTATGGAAACAGAATCAAATTAAAGAACAACGCAATCTTGGATTTTAATGAAGCTCATCTTTGTTTCTTTTGCAGATCAAATTTTTGGCTCTCATCTGCACACAGTGTGTGAACGTGAAAATTCCACAGTTCCACGGTTTGTAAAGCAATGCATTGAAGCTGTCGAAAAAAGAGGTGGGTAACTGAATATGCAGCAATTTCCCCCATTAGCGCACCCTCTAAACAACCAATGCTCAAGTTAACAGCACTCTTTGATTTGTCTAGGAAGCCATGCAATTAAAACTTGACTTTTGTTAATCGGTTAAGAGGATCAAGTTTCTTATTAACTTCAGTTTGTTTTTACAATAGGGACATCAGTAATTCCCACTAATTTTTTTTTTTTTAATATTTTGTCTGTCTGACATGCTGTTGATTCAATTGCAAACCTCTTGTTTTCAAGCCAGTGATAAAACATTCATAAAATATCAGCACTCACAGTGTTAGAACCCTCCTAACATTCATGTTGGTAGATGTTGTGCCAGAACAATTTTTGGTAAGCCCCCAACATTACCCAAGTGAAGCAAATAGCATTCCTACTCACAAACAGTGATATCCCGTCTTCCATGTGTTTCTGTTCAATATAGAATATGGCTAACTGGTTCTCCCGGAACAATTAACAGATACACCTCTAGTGTCAAGACGACCTTTGATTCCTATATTCCAGTATTCTGTTTTTCATCGGAAATTATTTCATCTTACCACGGGGAACAAACCAAAACCCAATTGACTCATCATTTCTTTGCTGGTCTATCTGTGGGGTGTTTTTCCCTCAGACTATGACTTCATTCATTCAAGGTCATTTTCCCTGGAAGATACATACAGTAGATGCAGAATCTCAAAAAGTGTATTGTATAAAAATGTGAAGCTTCATCACCATCTGTTACAAGTTTACAACATATTCCCAGGATCTAGGGGGATATATATCATGTAAAAGATAGAGGTGTTTTCAGAAAAAGAATTGGTGTATCTATTCCCATTTTCAGCTCCCAGTCTCTTAAAACAATAGAACCAAGGGGAAAAAAATCTTTACCAAGTTATCTACTAGGAAAAGGCCATTTTAATTCTCTCAGTGTTACCTGGCTTTATTATAGAAGCATAATAAAAATGGCCTGCAATTTCCAACTCCTGGAAATTCATACTTTAATTATACTGTAAGGACAGCCTTGGGATCCTATTATTCCCATATCAGTAGGGAATGAGAGAATAACAAGAAGGGGACGAGTGGGTAGGGAAAGTAGAAAAAGAGAGTGGCTTTGGGGGAAAGCATATCAACACATCAGAGAGAAGAGCTGAGAGCTCACAGAGGGTAGAAAACAGTAAAAGCAGAATGAACACAAGGAGAGGTATCTGTGAGAAATGGAGTCAATTGGAGTTTAGAGAGAAATGTGTTTTTATTGCATGTTGCAATCTCGTTTAATTTTATAAGTTCATAATTTAGGAATAAATATTATTTAATAAGTACTTAAAGCCAAAATGGATCACTGAGAATGTTATAATGTTATTATTGCCAATAGCTAAATTATCATTATTTTCAGGAAATCTTCATCCACTTATAAATACTCAGCACCGACGGTGTGAGCACTATTATATTAGAGCAAATATCCGAATAGGACTTTGGGGGAGCTGTACATAATAAGATGTGCTCACATGTAATAAAAAGACTCTGTACCTCTCTATTTATGTACACACCCGAGGCAAAATGAAAACTCCGCTAGATATAGCCTGGTGGTGTGCAGATACCATAATACAGTAGAGTAGAAAATATCTATAAATAGAAACTGTATCTTCTGTTCACGGCATTTTGTTGGCGATTTTTAATAAAATAAGACAATGTTTTTGCTGACAGCAGCAATCATATCTGGCATTATATTTCATTGTCCCAATGTTTACTTTTAAAATGAATTTGTAGATCCAGCACTAAACAGGCGCTAATCACACATATGATTATTAAAATGACTCCTAAGCATTTTAATGAAACTCAAAGACTTTATAATTCCACAAAGCAACTGATAATTCAAAGCACTTTGGCAGTGTCAGCTTAAAGGAACTCTATGGAAATATTCAATAAAAACTCAGAGGCACAAGATAAACCTCTCACATCATTGCAAGATTTACGAATGTGTACTTTTGATTATATTTTTCTATGAGCATTTTGTTGGATTAATATTCTTACATTTATACGCCAATTCTATTTACTCAAAGTGTTGTTTTTACTAAATTCTGGCAGAAAGCACCTTAGGACAGAAATAATTTATGTGAATCTAAGTCCAATGTTTATGCAGGCTTCTGATGACATTTTATGCTGGGGTTGGTATTAGGAAGTAGCATATAAAGGTGCCAAGTCTCTCAGCACGGCTGGGACTCAGCATATCTAGAGCCCTCCTTCTAATGGCCAGATCCTCCTTCAGCCAAGATACTCAACGGCAGAGTCATGGGAAATGCTTATGGACCAGTTATGGGAAAGGCACATTTAATGAAAATTGTGTGTTTACTCCCACAGTCTTAGGGAAATGGCCTCAAAACTCACAAATGCAGTACACAGAGTGTTATAAAAATATTTGTTTCCTTTCTTTTTCTCTTAAGATTATTTCCCCCACCTTTACAAAAGAATCATCTATAAATTGTAGCTGTATTTTTGTAATACTTCTCACATGGTTGATTTTGAATGAAACAGTCTCAGGAAGGCAGATCTCACCATTGATTGATTAATTCATTGATTCATTGACTGATTCATTCATTCATTCATTCATTCATTCATTCATTCATTCATTCATT
>NW_023270377.1:84549704-84576570 GCF_011800145.1 Mirounga leonina | reverse complement strand
ATTCATTCATTCATTCATTCATTCATTCATTCATTCATTCATTCATTCATTCAGTTATTTGTCTTACTGGCTTGCAATCGACAGAACCAAATTGTTCATGCTCCTGTAGTCTACCAGGGAAAATCTACCCAGTGCTTGGCATAGTTGCATTCTTTAATCAACCCTAGTAAAGTGATATTAGTCACATTTTAAAAATTTTGCATCTCACAGACATGCCTAGAAGAAAATCTATTAGTGAGCCGAATGTAAACCAATTTAGCGAATAACTTGTTTAGTGTGTTTTCTTATCTTGATTTGGTTTCCTTTATTCCCTTAAACCACCAGAGCATTCTCCCTCTCACCAACTATTCTAACCAGATTAAAGTTCTTTCTGTGGTTTCTGACATTGTCTGCTCAGCCTAGAGAACATACACAAAAGTTGGAGGGAAACTGTAAAGGAGCATGTTAGTCTTTAAAGCTCTTCCAAGGGTTTCATTCACGCTTGTATTGCCTTTACAGTTGTAGAGCATGAGTAGAGTTAAGCAGCCAAAGAAAAACTCAGTTTATGTTTTTTCTTCCAAAGCAGTTTCCGTACAAATATCGAATCATTGTTCAGCTAATGCTCAATACATATGATAAAGTGACCCAAAGCCTGAGGTCATCTGGTACTTTTCTTTGGGTCCAACAAAACAAGCATGCAGAAGGAGGCGTTGTGACATACTGGTAGTATGTAGATCTAAGCAGTGAGAATTCCACTTTTCACTACTTATAGAATACTTTGTGTAGTTTAGGATGACCTCAAAGTGTATAGAAATTGCTTACTTAAAAATACTTAAAAATAAGGTGAGCTGTATCGCTCAGAAGACAAGGGCTTAGGAGATGTGACTTAAACAAAGTATGTAGTCTACACTGATGCAATTGGTATTAAGACCTTAACCTGTAGTTCTTTTTATGTAAAAAATGTAACTGGCTGATTACTCTGTGAAGGTGCATCCTGGGAAAGAGCCTTACCCAGTACCTGACACACTGTAAGCACTCGGTAAATTTTGGGTGAATGATGTAACACATACCAAGTGTTTATTGTATTCCAGCAA
This sequence comes from Mirounga leonina, assembly GCF_011800145.1. NCBI lineage: Eukaryota > Metazoa > Chordata > Mammalia > Carnivora > Phocidae > Mirounga > Mirounga leonina. The sequence continues at coordinate 84,575,497 of NW_023270377.1, read as the reverse complement.
CAAGTATCTCTTCAGTGCCTACCCATGTGTCATTCTCCATGCTACCAGTTGAGAATATAGAGGGAATATACATTAAGCATAAAGACAATTCGCTGAGTACCAAACTATTATGAGTGTTATGAAAGAAAAGAACAGGTACTAGAAGTGAAAATAAACCGTATAATATTCTTTTTTAAGGTAAGGGGAGTTTGTTTGCTTAAAAATCACATAATAGGGAGTGGGGGGAAAGGAGAGATATTGGTGAAAGGGCAGAAAATTGCAGTTATATAGGCTGAACAAATCTAGATATCTAATGTACAGGCATGATGACTATAGTTACTCTAAGACAGTAGGTTGCAGGTGTTCTCATCACCCACACACACAAATTAGTAGATATGGGAGGAGATGATATGTTAACTAGCTTGACTGTAGTAATCACAGCAAATCATCATGTATACCTTAAATATATCCAATATACTAAATATATTATGAAATAGTACTTAATACTAAATATACGATTAAATATATTTTAAATGACATAATAAACCCTGAATAATAAACACATATTTGTCTGGCTTCAGCCTTCTGCTGAAAGCAGAAGTTTAATTCATCTTATTTCCCAGGTTATTTTCCTGACGTATCTTACCAATTCAATATGAGGAGTCACTTCATGTGAGATATCCAAAAGACAGTCCTTTCTCCACCCAACAATATCAGACTTTCCCAAAGACTTCTTTCATATATAATGGAGTTAACTAAATGAATAGTCATATTTCTATTCTAAATACATTTTTATGTAACTAATATATGTTTGTCTATAAGGGAATAAGACCGTTTAAAAGGGTCAGTTTCATTTGGACAGGAATTCATCCTTTGGAATATGGTTTAACAACACATTCTTCCTCCATGAGCCTCAGTCCTAGTCAGTATGCCCCCAGACCACTTACCAGCATTAAAATGACACCTGGAGATCGGTCGCAAATGACGTGAATGTACTTAACACTACCTAACTGTACATTTAAAAATGGCTAAGATGGTAAACTTTATATTATGTGGGGTTTTTTTTAACCACAATTAAAAATAAATGATACCATTTGATGACTCCAGCTATAAGCTACTCTCGGCAGATGCTAATCACCAAGTTTGTCCTCTTTCTTTATTCTGGAACACAAAATACTATGACAAGAATGATACACAAAGTTACATTTTTGACTTGGTGCCCAAAATCCACCCTGGGATACATAACCTTGCTTTAAAGATTTAAGAAAGACCTTTAGTCTACTTCTGAGAAGGTCCTCAGCCTCGAAAACTTTATCTCTCAACTTGACTTCTTAGCAGCTGTTATATTTTTTTTGCTGTCATTTGTTTGACAGGATCCAGTTATAGGTTCCGATGTCTGTTTAAAGAAACAAGGAGGCTGTTGGCTTTAAAATTCCCTCATTGCCTGTGTGATCAGCACTTTCCCAGGCTTTTCTACATAGTTTGCCAAGCAAAGGGACTGACCTTTGTAGCAAACACTTTTTCATTTCAAAATGCTCACTTTGATTTTTGTCCCATTTTATGCTCATTCCAAACTGTTTACAACCCACTAAAAATGACTGTGAATTATATGTTTGTGTAATGGATTCCTTTTGTGGTCAGAGTGGAATGTTTACTTTGAACAATTAGTTATCTTTGGGTAGATTATAGCAACTTGGAAAAAGAATGACTAAAATTATTATTATACCTTAACTATTTCTTTTTGGTAATTCCTCTGCTATTACATGAAGTTTGAGAGAACGTCACATCAACAAGCCCATGGCATTATAAATGAAATCTATTTCTCCAATGTGGGGATATTTAGACATAATCGTTAATATTATACGAAGGTAGAGTTATATACTTACTCAGGGATATGCTTATCTGACTCCTAAAAATTCAGAACATCGAATATACATAAATACATGGATCTTTAAATACATAAAATAAATACATGGATATTTACTATGTGTGTGTGTGTGTGTGTGCATGTGACATTTGCATATTAGGTAAGGTATATACATATATGTATTTATTATACAAATAACAGACATGATTGTAGTCCTCTTGGGATCTTAGCAAGTGTTCACTTGCAAAAATAAAACTTTACATAGTCTTTTCCCAATGCCTGAGAATCCAGACCCCTAAAGTACAGATCAAATTGCCTTCACGATACAAGCTCTGCTCCCAGTTCTGCTAATTTTGTACTGTTCATTCTTTCCCACTTTGGGATAATCTATTATAGTTGGATCCAGGCACGCACGAAAGGCTGATACTTCCATGAGGAATGTGCAATTTGTACTGTTTAGTTTGTGACGAGATTCTTGAAAACTTTTATGATTCTATCTTGTTCCAGAGAGACTTCTGCTTGCTAGTTTTATAAGCAGTGAGTGAAAAAAAAAAAGTAACAAAAACAAAACAAACTGATAAAAATTACATGCTCAAAAAAAAAAATCAAGAGTTCAAGATAAGCGCTTTTTCTTTTTCCCCAGAGAATATTTGTGGACTGAACAAAAATGTTTCTGAGGGCACTGGCCTATGTGTTGCTTTTTTTTTTTTTTTTAAGTGCTTGCTTTTCATGCCTAAAGTTAGGCATCCACATGCAATTACAAAAGAGCTGATCCTCAAAGAAGCTCCGTACAAGTTTGCCGCGAATTTTCCGTGGGTTTTATTTGTGAGTTAAAATTAAGTCCAGTTTCGTGTTTTTGTGTTTTGTGTTTTGTTTTGTTTTGGTGCAACCCCAACGACAGCCACTTTCCTGACAGCTTTAGTGTTGTGCTGGGTCCAAGTTGGAATTGGAATTGGCTCTTTGGGGTAGTCGTGGTGGGGCCTCTGTGTCTGCAAGAAAGCCACATTCAGGGCTAGAGGGGAAGACAAAATCAAAAAAGAGTAAACAGGAAACAGCCAGCAAGAGTATAAAAGAGAAACTGGGAAAAGACAACCAAAAGAAATCAGAGATGACAAGGTGGAGAGAGAGAAAAAAAGCTGCATTTTGCAATTAAGAAAACAAATGTGGATGAAAGGGCACTCTTGCAAGGTCCCGTAATGAAGAGAAGACGGTGATTGAACGAGTTACCAAGTCGACCATAGTTACCTGAGACCCGCTTCTCTGTTCCAGAGAAACTTATTCCCACTTAAGAAAATACTTGTAAGATCTTGCTGTTGAATGGCAAGCTTACCCTGAATGTTCACAAATTCTGTGCGCCCACGGTTGGGAATTAAGTCACTGTACTTATTAGTGACATTTCATGGAGTTTATCTACATCTCGCAATACACAACAGTCTTATTATCAGAAAGAGGGCTTAAACATAACAGAAGTTAATGGAGGAATAAATGTGCAGTTCAATAACCAGTAAGGCTATCTAATGTATCCAGCAATGTGGCTCTGGTCAAATCAGTCAGTGGATATTCCCACACTTTTGCGTCCAGAATGCATGAGAATAAATAATATCTCTTCCCAGATAAAGCCTGAGTCCAATTTCCAACCTCCACCCCCACCCGGTTCCACCCCCATGTTAAAGTTTAGGTTCTTACCATACTTTCCCTTCGAGTCAGTTGGAAGGAAACAGAGCCAAAATTAATACCTTAGGAAATTAGTCTCTTATTGTGTGAATGGAGGATTTAAATAATGCAACACCTCCTCATGTCGAGATGTAATAGTCTAAATATCCTATAGCAGTGTCATTTATATGATGAGAGTTCTGGGTCTGGGAGTTTTTCTATTATAAGCCCCCATATTCAGAAGTTAATAGTTCAACCATAAAAATAATCTTGGCTGAAAGTTGGCAGGATGTTTTAGCCTGGAAGCAAATGTTTACAAAATTTGAAAAAAAAAAAAATCACATGCATTTGGAAAGCTTTCAGGTTTTCAATAAAAAGGCGCAAAAAAAAAATAATAATAATAAGGCAGACAAAGATTTTCAAATATTTGTTGCCCTGGGATTCAAAACTGGATTTGTAGTTTTTAAATAGAATCTTAAAAAATTCTTGTTGCATAATGTGAACCAACTGATTAAAAAAATAATCAAAAAATGTATCAAAGCTCTCCCAGAGTGTCACTTTGTTTTGTGAAATAATCTGTTGTTTTTTGGTTGAACAAGAATCTATACATTATATTTTTATAAACATTTCACTAGAGCTTAAAAATTTGTGATAATTAAGAAATCTTAAGTTAATTCAGGAAGCTGTGAATGAGAACAAACTATTATACTCTTTTGTGGGTTTCCTAATAAATAAGGTTCCCTTTTAAAATGTCTAGAATAGAATTTCTTTTTCCAAGGAATTTTCACACTCTCAAATGAAGTGTGCAACTTAAGCATTAATCATTGATCTACATATAAATTAAAAAAGACATACAGATTCCAGAAGTAGTTGCATGGGTCCATATAATTGAACATGGCTCATTTTCCTCTGTAGGATGTTTTGGAGTAATTTACTCATCCCCTGAAAAGGTTTTTTGTCTTAGTGATTCTTCTAAATTCTGTGAAAGGTTATCTTACAGTCTGTGGAATTAAAAGTGTGTGTTTTCTTGGGTTCAAATAATCTTTTCCTTGCTAGTTTTACACCTTTTTGTCGAATTTTATAATTTTCAAGCCACTTTCTATTTTCAGTTCAGACAAAAAAAAAAATCGGGGGCAGAACACTTTGAGAGGAAAAACTGCAAAACCAAAATAACTCTAAAATGATACTGCTGTAAGAGTTCTTGAGCTTATAGTAGACTGTAGACCCAAAATGTCAAATCACACAATTTTTAAGGAAATAAGAATGTCCTGAGATTTAGAGTGAAAGCACAGCTTACAGAAGAAAAATATTTAAAATATTACCCTCAGTCCATCATGTGCTACTTCATGTAGAGAGCGTGGATTTATTTTTAACTCTTCACAGTACCTGGCACATAATGGATTTTCAATAAATGATGAATGAACGGATAAATTGCATTCAACCTTGCTTAAATCTTCATGGAAAGTTACACACCATTGTTACACCTGCATATCGTTGAAACTTAAAAAAAAATCAATGACCATGTCGTTGGTTGAAGATAGCTGTATGATTTGCATGGTTTCCCAATCTATTTTCTAAACATGTAAACCACTCTGATAATTGTATATTATGTCATTCTAAATGATATTATTTTCTATCTATACCCAGCTACACTAAACATTTGAAGGTATGTTTCCTTAAAGATTTTATGTTCATCGGTTTTTGGATACTACATTTAAGTGTGCCAAGCAGCAGCTAATAGAATACCCATTCTTTACTCATTTTCATCAGAGGAAGTGATATCCCATTAGATATTGTTGCAACACCAATGGCCTGCTGTTTTGAATCAAGTAATTGAGTGGCAACTATGACTTATAAGTGACATGCCTGAGAATAGTCAGGAGTAGGCTCGGATCTCATAACCACACAGAAAGTAGCGCACCATATCTTTTCCTCTAATTCAGACTTGGAATAGCAAGCTGTTGCTGTTCTGAGTGTTCATTTACTTCCCTGTGAACAACTCATCTTCTTGATTCAGTGTTTTTTTTTTTTACATAAATCTGAGGAAATTTTTATTTTGATGATAAGTTCTTGAGTTGAGTCTGTCAAAGAATCTGAAGTAAGATATATATGGTCAACTACACAGACTTGTCAATTGGAAGCTAATGAAGACAAGATACCAACACTCTAAATTCTGACATGATTTTGCTATTGGATATTGATTTCATTTTCTCCAAATTTACTTTATGACGGAAAAGTTAAACTCTGCTGACACTATCAAAAGCTCTCTAAAGACTTTGAATATGCAAGTGCCATTAAAATAGGATTAACTTTCTTGTCTTAAAAATGATGATCTTCTTGTTATGTTTTGCATTTTTTACTGTTTGTGTTAACTTAATTCTTTAGTCTCCTTACAAGGCAGTGGAACACCTAGCAGACAGTATAGTAATCACTGTAGTAAGGTTTCTTTCCTTTCATCTTAAATGTCAGCTGTTGATCTGTATTTGAAATTGCATGGGATAATATTGGAGTCCATGCCCTTAGCCCAGAGTTTGACAGCGTAAGAAATGTGTGTTTTCCTCTGGATTTAATTCTTGACTCTGGAATTTCTCTATCCATTCTTTCAGTGTAATCTCAATGATACCAAAACCTTCAGTGATTTCTTTAATGACTTCAGAGTTCCTATTTCAGAATGACTCCTCAAGCTATGTCTTATTCTCAGAGCTGAGGTCTAAGAAAAACCCTTCTTGAATTTTCCTCTGGCATCTCAAACTTAACTTCTCCAAACTGCACTTATCACTTTCCCTAACAAATCTATTCCTCCCTCTTTATTCCTTAACTCAGTCAATGGCATCATGGCCTATTTTTCCCATTCCTCTTTTCTTTTGCCCCCCCCCCCCACTCTTCTAAAAGGAAATATGTTGGATATTTTGGACTGTTCTCTCTACTTACACAGAGCATTATTCACCAAGTCTAATAATCTCTCCTTTCTTACTATCTCTTGAATTTGATTCATCTTTTCATCTGCTATGGCCTTGATTAGAACCCCATAATTTCTTTTGAGAAAAACCTCCTAATTGATATTGTCTTTGTTCTGTTTTCTGCCCAGGCCACCTTCTCAATAATGACAATATCATTCTTCTTTAACACAAATAGAATTGTGTTATGCCTTCTTAGAATATCCCTCCAATGGTTTCTTTTCTCCATCAGGATAAAAAAAATTCCATCCTAATTATCCCCGTAAGCATATGACCTCTGTCTATGGCCAGGTTTCATATTCTCATAAGCTGCTTCCTATGTTCCAGGAATATCAACTACATCAAGTTTTTCCAAAGGTTGGTATTTTTCCATGTGCTGTTCCTTCTTTCTAGGGACCCTCTCTTTGCCCATCCACCTGGCAAATTCATATTCATCTTCTTGTGCATAGCACAGGAGTCCCCTTATTCAAGGAATATTCTTTGATTTATATCCTCAACCACCCCTCCATGGTCTCTTGAACATTATTAAGATTTCTCTCTGCAGTGTTCCAAGGACAGTTTTGCTCTCCCTAATACAGCCCTTATTGCATGGGGGTGTGATGGCTGGTGTCTTTACCTGTTTCTCCATCTAGAGTATGAGTCCCAGAGTTAGGGATTGTGTGTGGTTCATCTCTGTCTCATCGGTGCTTAGCATACCAAAACTGGCATATGGTATGGGCTCAATTCATGATATATGATTAAATGGATGAAGAGATGGATATTATCCAAAATTCCTTTCCATCCATCTATCCATATATATATATATATATATATATATATATATATATATATATATGGAATCAAATCCTATATACTGAAGATTCATTGAACTGATAGAAGAGATAGTGTTTAGATAGCTCTTGAAGCATAACCTGAAGTCATATTATCCAGAAGGAAGAGAAACTCCTTAAAAGTGAAAGTAAGGAGTTTTTTTGATTGTTTGCAGCATAGCCAATATGTATCTACACTAATATCAATATCTATATCCATATCTGTATGATATACCATATTAGTAATAGTCTACAATAAGATAAGACAGAAATAGAGCAAAGACTCTGGTGTTCAGGACAGGTTTCAGACAAAACAGACTTTCTCATCCTTCATAGGGTGAAACCAGTCTCTCAACAAATAGTGTTAAATTATTTCATGAACCTGAGGGATTCAATGAACTATAGCCAAATTTGATGCTTTTGAGATCTAATAGTACCATAAGAGTAAGACTATCATCTTTCTGGTTCAAAAAATTATGTTCTTTTATATGTAACCCTCTGGGCATTGTGCCTACTTCCCTGTAAGTTTGTGTATAATTTTTCCCATTATCACCCTCTAGGTCTCTTTCACCATCACCACTTTCCAGGCATCTACTATCCACTGAATAGCCATGTTTCTGATTATCTTTTCCCAAATGTATTAGCTTGCATTATTTAAGGCGGAATCTCTTTTTATTATTTCCTGCTCATATTTCTAAACTCCTTAAGTCCATTTGTATGATTCTTTTGTCTTCACAGATGTCCACAGTTCCTCCCAATTTAGTATCATCAGCTAATTTAATTAATGCTCTGTTTACCTCTCTTTCTAATGAAACCAGTCCCCTGTTTCATTTCATCATACAAAGTAAAAATATATTGGCAATAAAACAGTCCGAAGAAATGTTCCCTCACTGTAGGAGGGGAAGTTCAGGATACAGCAAAGAATTGAAGAGTGGACAGGGCAGCGTGGTGGTGAGCTAGTTTGCTATTGCCCTAAAGCAAAACCCTTTTCAGAGCGACCACATTTGGCAGATTGCCTGGGTTGGTGCTGTGTGTGTGTGTGTGTGTGTGTGTGTGTGTTCTGGAAGGTAACTATATTACCCTAACTGAGGACTTTTTACTAAAGATATATTTATTGATACATGAAAAGCATATTTAAAACTATATATACAAATACGAGTGCAAGCTAGTAACATTTAATCCATAGTGTAGCTACAAGTCTAGATATGGACATATACATCTGGATATATACAGGCTCACAGCCATTTTCCCTGGGCTTTGTTTGACATTCACTCCTGTCTAAATTTTTATCTCAGGTTTTAATTTGATAAATGATTTAGATCCAAATTACCCATTGGGCTTAAATCAAATTCCTTATAAGCGTTGGATTTATAGAATAAAGAGAATTTTTATTCAGTTATATCCAATAGGAAAATATCAGTAAAAGAAATATTTTAACCTCTAGAATTTATAGGCTAGAAAGGTGAACTTCATCACAGGAAAAGGTTTTACCTGTTAACTCTAAAGTGAGCAAGTTTATGTTGAAAGAATTATACCAATGAATCGTGGATCACCACATCAAAAACTAATGATGTATTGTATGGTGATTAACATAACATAATAAAATTAAATTTAAAAAAAAAAGAATTATACCATTAGTCTTTGAAGGTGTGGCCGTACAGATATGGGGTGATTTACATAAGGAAAACAAAGATGACATTTATTAAGCACCCACTATTCGCCACACATAATGCTAGGACTTTCCAACATGAGTCAATACCATAGATTTAAAACCCATATTACTTACTACCTGATATTCCATAGACTATTCCGAACTCCAGCAAAATTTCATAAATATTTGCTATGTTGCACATGAAGAGCCAATCTTTGAAATATGGATTAATTAGTATAAATCTATTGACTCTAAAGGGAAAAAAAAACTTTCAGGTTTATGATTAGGTCTGATTAGGACAGACAGATGGTAGACCTACATCTCTATTGGTATATATAGAAGACAATGCACGTTCTCAGTGTTGAAATGAAGGCTGATATATACTTTACATATAGCACAAGGTCACCAAAGATGTTATCACCGAGGAATGATGTTAACAAAATAGTGACTGGGAATACTGTTAAGTAGTCACAGACTCATATTGTTTTTCTAGTGAGAAAAATCTGATGCATAATGCATTCTCAGATGCCAGGACTTCACAGGCATAACTTTCATAAGCTTTAATGGGAGTTTCCTGCCGGCACCTGTTACAGTATAGAGTTCTTACTTTTCACACATAATCCAAGACTGGCTTGGAACACTGACTTGGAAAAAGTAATATAGTGAAATCTTCTTATAATGTTTCCTCATATATAATGTTCATCTTTTAATTCTTGGTCTGATATATGTATGTACATGTTTTCCTTTCAAATTCTTTTCCCACCAGAAAGGCTTTTTTTTCCACAAGCTTTTTATGGATAGGAGCAGATAATTTTTTTTTAACTGGGTAAACTACTAGAAAAGACACATAAAGGGGAAAGTTATTAGGATAGAAATTAAACTAATGTTACAAATCAACTCTTCTTACCTGAAAATAGTTCTAGAGACTTTGGATTCCCGAGGAGCCAGCAGGAACAATTAGAGTGCCATGTGCAAAAAGGAATCACCATGGATCCAAAACAAGGATCACAGGTCAAAATAATATCATTTGGCCATATTTTCCTGTGTCTTTACAGGACAAAATATGGGAAACTTCAATATTTAAGATAATATTGCATTTAACCCTGTGGATTAATCAGCATGGTAATATTTTGTATAAAAGAGAGTTAAAAAGAATTCTTAAAATTTCATATTCTTAAAATTAACTCCTACAAATTGTATTACCAAAACAAAGAAAAAATTAGTGTTATCTGTTTAACTAAAACTGTTGGAGATTGCACAGAAATTCTATTTTATGAACAATAACGTCCCTTTTAAAGGTGTTTGAAGTCTCCTCTTGTTTACTATTTCTAACATACCTGCCATATAAGAATGAAAACAGACCTTTCTACTCAAAATCCTGAATCATTTATTGTCATTGTCCCATTTGACAGCATGGTGGGCAGAGGAAATGGTTTTTACTTGTTGAACATTTTCAAATAGTGAATTTGAGTTCCATATTTATAACAGGATATTATAACTAATGTTGAGTTAAAGTTGGAAGGAGTCTGAAATCCTGAAACTGTAAAAAGACAACTACAAACCTGTTAGTGAAATTTGTCACAGGGAAAAAACATGGGTCTGAATAAGGACAACTCCAGGACAGATCAGGATGTATTTTTGGGTTCTCATTTGCTCCTTTCTTCTTTGCTACATTACTCCGTAATGTCCCCTTGAGCACTGTCTGACCTCCAACATCCTCCTCCTGGCAAACCTGCCTCAGGAATATCATTTATATCTTAGCTTGAAGTTCAGACATCCTTAAAACTCCTTTGAGTGTTACCTTGAGTACAGTTGTTTTAAGAGGTAACAATGGTTTAGCATTAAATAAATGTCTTTGTCTCCAGAGATCTTTTAGAGTCTTTTCCAAGCACCAGGGAAGAAGGGTTTTATTCTGCTTTGTTCTTTTTGATAAGGCAAAGAAGGGCAAAAGGAGTTATACTGACACCTCTAAAAGCATGCTATGTTCCCAAGCTTAGTATCTTCCTCCTCTCTAAGGGGTTTGCTTGTAGCGCACTTTGCCCTAAATTTTGGCAAAATAAGGTCATTATTTCCTTTTGATATTATGGCCAATGAATTAATAGAAGTGCATTTGTTTCTGGGTCTAATAGTCTTTGTTAAGGCTTGTTTGAAAACTTGGAAGTAGACTACGTAATCTAGGACCTCATGAGGCTGCCATTGTTCAGGGCTGTTTGTCTCCTGCTGATCAGCCTTAGGCTGTGTTAACTTGGGGAGACTTAAGGCCACTACAGGGTTGAGAGGTTTCGGATGGAGCCAGTGTTTTAAAACAGGCAGCTCCACACACAGTGCAGGTGAAGAGGAATGACATGGTGGGAGGAGTCTCCAAGACTGTGTTTTCTGCAGGCATGGGGCAGAAAAGAGAAAGGCCTGATTTGCAGAGATCTCATGATTCCAAGGATGAACAATGTATGTCTTCACAGAATTTCAGTCTGTAGAGCAAAGCCCTATATGGATTTATATAAGCTCAGCTTTGAGCCTCAGTTTAGAGCATTATACTCACCTACATGAAAAAATCATTGTATACGTTGTCTCTGAAGAAAGATAATTTATTACACTTTTCGCATGATAGAAAATTATTATGATGATAAGAATAAGTTATGTTTAAGGATAAAATGTGTTTAGACAGGCTAAAAATATTCCTTTCCTCCCCAAAATCTTTAAATACGGTAAGACCATTTTGTACCATTTCCCTGTATCCTGGTATATCTGAAAATAGAAAATCCAGGCAGGGTAAGCGTTTGGATAATGACAGCTACCTTGGATTAACTTGAAACCAATAGGGGACACGCACTTCCCCTTTCTGTTTCTTTCCCATTGTGTATCACACTTGCCCTCTTCTTATCCTCTGTCTCTGCCTGTCCCATACCCTACACAAGTGAAGTCTTGTTGTACTTTCTGTCCTTATAGCTGAAGTCTGCTGTCAGGTCAAGACCGAATAGATTAATCTACACTAAAGTGCACATGATTAGTGAGGTTTGATGTGAAATCCTTCCAAGGGATTTCAAGACAAAGGAATAAAATTCTAATTGCATAATTTTAGACATAAGCAAAATTGTATAAAAGGAACACTTTAGGGCAGCGTCTTTATCCCCAAACTCCTGAAAAGATACCCTAAATATAGACTTTGTAATTAATGTTAAGACTAACCTTGGGGACCGATGGTGTAAATTCCAGGTCTCCAAATTGATAATCTTTCATTTCTAACTTCTGCAGCACTTCAAGACTCAGCTAGAGTGAATCATCATGGATTTTCTAATATTCTTAAGATTCAAAATCTGCCGGCCCTTAGGGAAAATGGGGAAATTGGGACACTATTTAAATTTCATACAATGGAAAACATGAGATGTATTTGTAACTTGGCTTCTTACCACTTAGAAAATTACATATATGAGATAGACACTCAATAAATATTATATTAATGAACATCAACATATGTAGCATGTCTTAGTTTAATATACCTTCTTTCTGTGACAACAGATCAGAAAAAAGTGATAGATGCTAAATATGCATATACACACACAAATATTTCAATAAGACTTTTTATGTAGACCTATGTGACAAAATTCTCCAGAAGCAGGAAATCTGGTTTGTATTATACTAGCGCTAGATGAGTTTAAATAAGGGAACAATTGGTATTGGAATGTCTTTTTTTTTTTTTAAGTCAACAAGTAATGTTTTGAGTAACTAGAGTGTGTGCAATGCTTCACTAGATGGTTAACAGCCCTCAAGTAGTAAAGGAGATAGGTCTCTCCTAAGCCACTAAAAGATAACTTGCCTTACCTTTCTACTTATGGAGTGATAGTAGAAGTTAAAAAGCCAACCCCAGTGCTAGCTCTGGGGGCCTTTATCTATGCATTTCTTTTTGTACAAGACCTACAGTCATGAATGACAATGGTATACATTGTCCAGGGATAGTTAGAGCTTACAATTAGGGGAAATGATTATATCTTTTCGGCACTATTCCAGAAAACTTGCATTTGTATTTCCAAACCTGGGTGTGATTTGTCCAAAAATAGAATAGTTTGTAAAATACTTAAATTTTGAGATTTCTATTGTGTCTCATAAAGATTTGGAATCTGATATCATGGGTCTTAAAGCATGTTTCAGATAAATTAGAGATTCACAATAGAGCATTCAAGGACACTCAATAGTTTTATCTTTCAATCTTTTTCAAATGAACCTATAGGAACATAAACCTATATCATAACAAAGAAATGTAATCTATGGCATGGTATTTTGGTAATGAAATAAATACCATTATTGGTTTTTGTTTATAATAATATACATACTCTTACATATGTATATATGTGTACATATGCACACATACAAAAGAGTCAGAAATATATAAAATAATAAATAAACCAGAATCATTTTTATAATCCCACTGTACAGATAATAACTATTAATAGTATAATGCATAATATATATAATACATATAACATATATTATAGTTATATATAGAGTACTGCATAACATATATATAATATATATAACATTGCTTAACTGTTTGAGGATATAATGTGAAACTGAATATATATCATAATGTTGTTTCCTTCTAAAGTTGGCTATAGAGCATATACTAACCTGGGTGTATTGCTCAGATGTGTTGTATGTGTGAAAATATTAAAGACTGCAGGTACCATTGTTTACTAACTCATCAATTTGTGTGCAGGATTCACCGTTAGTGCCTGAGAACAATACTAGCTCCATAATATTCGGACTGTGTACTCTGTTCATTGCTATAACTCCGGTGCCTAGCACACTCTTTCAATATAATAAGTGCCTAATCAATATGTGTTAAGTGGTATGCAAGGTTGGAGTTCCCCAACTCAAGGTCTTTCCATCCAGAGTATATTGGAATGTGTCTTTCCTTCTGTTTAACCACAATTTAACACAGGTCCATTTGCCAAAAAGGGAGGATTGTGTACTAGCCCCATCTCTCTGTTTAGCAGAAGTATGAACAATACCCACATGATAATCTCTCCTGTATTATCAAAAAGAAAATAATAAGCTTATTGATATTTCCTGAGGAAAGGAAGTTTAATATTTTCAATCTCATTCACTGTCATGGCCAGGAGCCTCTTCTTTAACTAGAAAAGAGTCTAATGGCAACAGAATTTCTCAGAAGTTTGTCTGTGATCTAAAAAGGAAATTTACCAATGGTAGATATACTCAAACAGGTTTGTAGTCTATTTTGCCTTTGTGTCTGGAATTCTGCTTCCCTGCCCCACGTTAGAAGCCACAGCCAGAAGGGCTCCCTCTCACCTGAATGATTAGCAGAAGCAAGCCATCAAAACCCTCCAGGAAGTGGCTAGCTAAAGGGTCTGAATTAGAGGCACCTCCCCAAAGAAGATCAAAAGTTATGCTCCACCAACACAGAGACACTGAGAAATGGTTGAATGTGTTCTAAATTAAACTGCCCTGGTGGTGAGCAGAGATCTGCCAAAATCTTTCAATTAATCACTTTTACCTTCAGGGCAGAGTTAGGCTGAGAGTATTTCAATAGGTTTTTATTGGAACAGGGTTATTTCAGATATTAAACTATGTTGCACAAAGTAAAAATAATGTTATTTTTAAGTTGCTACTCTTGTTAAATAAAAGTTGGCAAGCAGTCTTGGGGTCTGTATTGTGTCTGTGTATTTGTGTATGTGTGTGGCTTTTTTCTGTGCCGTAAGCCTCATTGATTTAAAAAAGTGAACAGCAATGAATTAGGTGGTAAACATATTCATACAATCATTTTCATTAATAATATGTTATAAATAATAGAAGAAAGGTTTTAAGTGTATAATTCTGTGCAACACAATTGAGATACTTTTTTCCTACATCTTCAGCAGTAAGTTAATTAGAATCACCTGCATTTCCTTGGGTGGACACCAAATGGATTGCAAACAAAAACAGATTAAAATAGCTGCTGGAGCTCATGGCATACAGATGACAAGATTCACAAAAAGGACAACAAGGCACTGAAAATGTTCACTTTTCAAACAATTTTAGAGGAAATTTAGCTCTTGCAACTTCTCGGTAAAAGCTGCTTGTAAGTGTTTTGCTGAAAGACTAGAACAGCTTTGTTTCTGATCCCTTGATGAGTGAGAGAAATGTTTAAGAAAGATCACTTTACAGAGAGATTCAGGCTGAAATGCGATGACTGTGATTCAAGCCAAGCCAAAAATTACAGTTCAGAATGAAAGGGGAGGGACGTGGTTTGGGAATCCATTTTCCCACATTCCTGAATCTCAATCATCCCAGCCAATGTTTTAAAAAAAGTCCAATGGAAAACAATGAGGTCACTTTGTTTAGATGTTTAAAAAAAATAGGGGTGGGGGGATTGAAAAGAATGAGAGCAAATATATGAATTTTAAATCAATATCTATTTCAAGTATAATGGGATTAGAGGCTAGACTTTATGTAACTATTTTGACTTCATCACCAAAGGAGCCATTTTTCAGTGTTTTCTTCTTGTTTGCGTTGGTAAGCCTTTTAGTGCATGCCTTTAACTTATGAGAGAGTTTGTTGCTGAAATTTTTAAAAGAAAAAGCATGCAAGGGCATAGTCTACAGATCATTCCTTCCTAAGCTCCAAGCTTTCCTTAGGAATGGCACCTTCAGGAAACTGGCTTTCTTTCATTAAACCTGCTCCACGGATCCCGCTGAGGTGAACACCCAGGGCTGTTTGAAATTCACGTTATGCCAGTGCATTTGCTTGCAAACTACCAGATGATAATGGCTGACCAAATTAGCCTGTTCATTCTTATTACTCCTATTTATTTCAAAGAAACACTCTGAGCAAGTCACAATACCAAAAAATGATTTATTTACATCAGCACGATCACAGCAGAACATAACAATGGAACTCAAACATAAAAGAAACTCAGAGAATGAGATGCGATGAACCCAAACACAACATTCAACTTCAATATCTTCCAGACACATGAAATTTTTCCTCAAGACGAGAGCTCTCACTTAATGATAATCAGAATCATTGGCCAATATTTGTCTCCAAGACTAAGAAAAGAGAGAAAGTAAAGAAAAGAAAGAAAGAAACATGTAAGAGAATTTATCAAAGACTATGTCCAGGTACTTTGCTTTCTAGTTTACAGAAATCATTTCAGTTCATTACCTTTTGTCTTGTCAAATCAAGGACATTGGGTTTTCTAGTGAAGTTTCACAGGCAAATTCAAGGTCTCTTCGGAGATCCTTCTTACCTTGAGGTATTTGCAGAATGATTCTAAGATCAATATAATTCTATAAACCATATTTGTGTCTGCCATCCTACAGGCTTCATATTGTTAAGCCTCAAATTCTTAGCTGAGTTTAGACAGATACGTAAGGATCAACGTGTAAGACATGAGGAACCACACATGGGATGCCATCCTTAGACTCTCATTTCATTTTACTAGGTATTAAGGCGGGTACACAAATAAATTCCACCCGTATCACACCAGCATGTTGTAACTTCTTTTCCTTTTGTTTTTATCCTTATTTGCCCATCAATTAGTATTCTGTACATTTAAAAGCATGATTTTAAAGGCATTTGGCTCACTGGTACATCTAAATGGAATATGAGCTGAATGAACTGTATAGAGGTTATATGCAAAAATAAGCCTAATACATAAAAAGAATTACAGCGAATGGAAAACCAAGATCTAGCCCTCAGTACTGATGTGAGTTTTCACAGGACTTTTTATAAACTACTCTCTACTTTTCTGGACTGTGATGGTATGGATGAGCATCTCCAATTCTGACACAGTGAAATATTATGATAAGAACTAAGGAGAAATATAAGGAGAAAATTCCAATAGTGAAAAAAGACAGTGTACATTGAGGAGATTTGCACATTGAGGAGGATGGCTTTTGTGTTTCTGATAACATATAAAGAATTCAGTGTGATTCTCCTGTACTCAAAGTGTCCAATGTCCGACTTAAAAGGAACTGGAGAGATGGGAAACTAATTCAATAAATGGTTTTCCAATTTTTTTCTAACAATGTAACTCTATATAAAAATAACAATAATAATACTTAATAATAGGAGGGGCACCTGGGTGGCTCAGTCGGTTGAGTGCCAGACTCTTGGTTTCTGCTCAGGTCATGATCTCGGGTTGTGGGAGGTGGTGCTCTGAGCTCAGCACAGAGTCAGCTTGAGATTCTCTCTCTCCCTGTGCCCCTCCCCCTGCTGTGCTCTCTACATACATACATACACACATAAAATCTTTAAAAAATAAGAATACTTAAAAGTAAGAAAGTCAGCCATCCCCCACCACCATCCACAAATACTAGTGCCAAAGATCTCTTTAAGGTATAAATGGTACAATACAGGACTACCAAGAAACACAACTAGTAAATGCTCTTAACACAGGATATTTTGTCCTTTTCCTCTCCCAATTTTAAGTTTATCTTCTCAGGTGCTCAAATAGGACAAAACTGGTTAAGAGGTCAGGCCTGGGCAAATAGCAAATATGAATGAATGAATGAATGAATGAATGACAAATACATATGTAACCATTTTTTTATTAAAGATTTTTATTTATTTATTTGAGAGATAATGAGAGACAGAGAGCATGAGAGGGAGGAGGGTCAGAGGGAGAAGCAGACTCCCTGCCGAGCAGGGAGCCCGATGCGGGACTCGATCCCGGGACTCCAGGATCATGACCTGAGCCGAAGGCAGTCGCTTAACCAACTGAGCCACCCAGGCGCCCCCATACGTAACTATTTTTGTCTACGATCCTTAACAATTTTATTTCCTAGGATAACACCTTAAACAGATGCGAGTTTGGGGGGGCGGTGGGTGGGAGAGTAGGATTTGATAATGATGCGAACTACACAAGTGTTCAATGAATAGTCTTTGAAGAAAAACCAACATCTCTCCCTCTGATCCAAAATTCTGTGTTTGATACCATTTTGTCCTTAGTCCCATATATTATTTACTTTGTGCTCTTTTAGTTTTAAGACATTAATTTAAATCTGGAATTTGGTCCTTATCTAAAACACTAGCTATATAAACAATATAAAATAATGTCACATTTATCAGCATCACAGGTCGTAAACAGTTTTCTCAGAAATAAAAAAGCACCCTTCTCTTAGTGACCTCTTTTTCACTCTAACATTTCTTAAAAAATTTTAGCAACAAATATTTATCGCTTTCATATCTTAAGAGGACTAAAATTCTTCTTTTCCTGATGAATCTACTCCAAAATATCCGGTAGATGAAAAACTCATTTCATTCAGACATAAGTCATTGGAAAAAGACTGTTACCCAAATCAATCAAACAAACATAGTGAAGAAAAGTTAATGTATAGACTTGTCAAATCACTATGTGGTGCACCTGAAATTAATATAACATTGTATGTCAACTATACTTCAGTAATCAAAATTAAACTAATTAAAAGTAAGTATTTTGTTATGATATTAAAAAGAAAAACTTACTGTGACAATTGTCTCTATAAGATTTTATAGCAGAGATACAAGGAAGGTAAGAGAAAATATCAAAATGAGATGAAAATGTAAAAGGAAGGGCAGAAAGGGCTCATGAAACAAATGGAAGAGAAAAAAATAAAACAATCACAGTAATAAGGGGAACATTTGAGAAATCGTTAGTGATAATAGAATTTCTGTAAATACAAAAAAAAAAAAAAGGACAGGAGTGAGAGAAATAAGAGGAAATGAGGGGTATACTTATCCTGGACCCTATATTAACATATTTTCCCCATATTAGAATTAGAGACACGTAAATATTTTAAATATTCATAATGTAATCCCAGGTTATTTATATCCCATATGCCAACAGAGAAGATTATTATACAGCCAGTTATCTTCACAATCTAATGAAACTTTTGTTTTCAGCATTAAAAAGTCTATCTTTATGAAAAACAATGCAGGGCCCCATACAAGCTGGCATACTGAAAAAAACATGTCTGATTCTTCTTCCTCAAAAAATCCTGATGAAATAATAGAAAAGATATGTTGAAAAAGAAAAAAATAATAATGTTGCCGAAAACAAAAAAGGTGCCATCAGCCGACCAGAAATAGAAATTCCAGGAAGACAGAAAGCAGATGGGATCAAACAAGTGGAGAAATTAGAGCAGAAGAAACGCCATTCCCAGACACAATAATTAGGCACAATTCTTTCCAGGGATGTTCTAGAGAATATCTAAACTTGGAGTTGAACAAAAAGAGTAGAAATTGGCAAGAGGATAATAAATAAATGATTCACTACATATCAGATCTAATATCTGGGAGACCTGGGCCCCTCTCTATGTATCCTGTACCAAGCAAGCACCTGCAGCAGCTGCTGGAGCCTGAGAACAAGTTCTACAAAAACAGAGGAGAGGCTGCTGGCATCTGAGGAAGAAGGCAGTGGAGAATAAGGTAACTCAGACACAGAGTTAGAGAGCTTTGTCCAGGAGCAGGACAGTTCAAGTATTCCTTATCCAAAATAAGGTCCTCCCTCCTTTGGTAATTGAAGAACTACTAGCTTACTGTCTACTCACCCTTTCATCCTACAAGAAACCCTCATTTAGTCTCCCCATATAAGATTGAAGCCAGTTGGAAGAAAAAAGATGTGTGCAAATACAAAAATACCCATGACCCACCATATATTCTAATTAATTTGCTCTTTCAATCATAAGGGCAATCTGATATTGGAACAGCATCCATCTTAAAGTAGTTTTAGATGGAAAAGAGACAATAGAGGGAAGGATATATCAAGAAAATAATATAAGAAACTTTTCTGATTGAAAGGGTCTAGATGTAGACACATCTGAATAAAATTTTACTTCTACAAGTTTAAAGGGAAAAATCTTTTTTAAAAAATCCCGAAAGAAAAAGCAATTGACCTACAAAGCATCAATGATCAATTTAATAATAGACTTAACAGCAGAAATGCTAGAAAATAATGAAACATTTTTTCCAAGTTAGAAAAGTAAAAGTTTATGAGGCTCAAACAAGTATTTAAATCAACAATTCATTATGAAGCAAAATAAAACAGTCATTGAGATGGAAGAAATACAAAAATTTACCAATCACATACTTTTATGAAAACAAAACTCTTAAAAATAAATCCAAGAGAGAGTAACGGTGGAGCCCAAGTAGTTCACTGTGACCTTGAGTTGCACTGTCCAATATGGTAGTCACAAAGTTACATTATTTAAAATTAAGTAAAATAAAAATTCAATTGCACTAACCACATTTCAAGCACTCAGAAGTCAGCCAAATGTGGCCAGGGGGCAACTGGCTTGAACAGGTAGATAGAACATTTCCATCATCACAGGAAGTTCTTTTGGGCAGTGCTTAATTTGAGGAAATGAAGGAACCTATGAAAGAAAACACATCAGGCCTTGGCTTTTGGGAGAGCTCCTTTGTGAAGCAAAATTTTAGTGTTGAACTCAATCACCCTCCTTTTTTTTTTTTTTTTTTAGTAACAGTTAATATTGAATTATAGGTAAGTGACAAAATATTTATAGAGAATAAAATAAAATAATCTAAACTCTGAGAATACAAGCAATAACATAAAGGATAAAATTGGAACTATGAGGGAGAGAAGGGGAAGGAAGAGGAAATGCACTGTTTCTTATTTTTCTATAGCACAGAGGTAATTTGACTTAAGAAATAGAAATAAGCCAACGTAACTAATAAGAACAGAGAGAGTACATAGGAACTATGCACTAAACTCATCTTTTCTAATAGGGAGTCAAAAAATACCATTCAACATTAAATTAATAAACAGAAATATGACACATTAGCATAAAATGAGTAACAACAAAAAGAACTACAACTGAATTGTTAGCAATGATTATCTTTGGAGAGCAGGATGGGATAGATATAATATTTTTGTATAATATTTTGTGTGGTTTAATTTTCATTTTTGCCCAAGAAGTATATTTGCCTCTATAGTAAAAAAAAATCTATTCAAAATGGTTATTATAAAGTCATAAAGTTAATATGTAGAAAAATCTTCTTGTTTGACAATCAGAATCATGTCAAGTATTTCCTAAGTTAATCATTCTTCAAGGATGGACATCTCACAAGAAGTTATTAATAGTTAAATAAAGCCAGCAAATAGATGCAGCATAAATACCAGCCACTGAGACAGAGTAGGAATTAAATTTACAGTTTCAGATTATATCCTATTCTCTCAGTCATTGAATTTAAAGTGTGAGAACAAATAAGTTGGTGATAGAAAGTTGGAGACACTCAATTTAGGGGAGGAGGAATAGGTCTGAAAGGCACATTAACTTCCCCTCATGTTCAGCTCTAAACTCAAGCAGGACCTTCAGAAGGACCAAAAAAGAAATGTGCAGCTCTTTGGGGGCATTTGGGTGTTCCCATGCTCATTGGTTTTTGCCAGAGGGAAAAGCCAGAAGACCAAAGAATTGCGAGAATGACTCTTCTTGCGGTAGCTCTGGCCTCCTAGGAATTAGGAAGTGCCGTAAATCTCAGGAGAGGGGTTGTTTGTGCAAAATTCCCAGCCCACAATTCAGACTCCAGGGGTTCCGATGCATTTTGTTATGTTCCAGAAAAACAAGCAAGCTTTTGGGGCACACCTCTCAACCAGGCTCAAATTCTACATCTTCGTGGTTTGCCCATCATTCAAGCTACCAAGAATGCTACCTAATCCACAGTTTGCAACTATTTTTAACAGGCTCATCTGCATTGTTAAAAACTGCCTGTATTTTGGCAGATAAGCCAGTCAACTCTGGAAACAGTGCTGGTCTCTTAGATTTCTTTTTGGAAAGTGTCTAAGATTTATAGTGGGAATTACTCATGACAGCTGCATTCTTTCCACTGGGTTTAGACCACCATTTGGTCTAATAACTCCTAATTGTGTGTCTATCCTAGTCTAAGCTTCTTCAGAAGAAAAGGTGGGGGCTAGAGGAGAGAGACTTCTGAAAGTCTCCTATAGCAATACCCAGTGATTTCTGTCAATGGTAAACACTATTTTGAAACTTTAGATGGTCAGCTGATGATGAACAAATAAATGACCTTTCAGTGAACATGGATTTCTTCAGAGAATTTTTCATTACTGCCATTGATGCCAGTTTGTTAAAAAAAAAAAAAAAATGAAAATGACTTAGTTTCACCATGTTCCCAAAGTATTTTTAGCTTAACAAGAAAAGTTCTTCTCAGCATCCAGTCATGGTATTTTCTTGAAAGAAGTACCTTTCAAAGTGATTTTTCTCCAAACTTCACCAAAGCACAGCATGGGTACCTTGAAGACATTGCACATTTAAAAATCATAAGAGGTCTAATTATATTTCCAAAATAAGTAGTTCCCAATTCAGCAAGGATAATGTGGTCATGAAAAGGATGTCCAAATCCACCAATTTACATTGGTTTGGTTTGGCATGACTTTCAAAGTTCTTGGAGCAAAAAGAGGATGGCACGTGAATCATTGCAATTTGGGTCATAATTCCTAGGACTTTGGGTTTGCCACTCTGTGAGGCATTCAGGGGAAGACTAATCAACTTCAAGACTGTACCTATATAATTTATCACTGCTAAAATTCACTGATATGTTCCAGATTATTTTGCAAAATGTCATGCCCTCCTTTTTAATATGTACTTTGTCATTTTCACTCTATTTATGTAATTTAGAAAGTATGATAGTAGGGCAGCATAAGCCATTTGAAGCAGGAGCCCTAATGCCAGAGACTGTTATCCTTCACAAGATATATGGTGTTGATATCTCTGAATCCAAAGGGCTTGGAAGTTGTATCAAGTTAGATTCAAATTGCATCTAATGTTTTGCTTTACTCCCTCTTACTTTCTGGTTTCTATCTTAAGCCACAAAGCAGTTTCTCTGCTGTGACTTAGTTCTATAACCACAGTGGTGGCACTGGTCTGAGTTACACTCCCTGTCTCCATCCCCAGCCCTCCCTCCTTTTATCCCAGAACAAAACTGGGTTATTATTTAGGATGAGGCTGCTTTGTTTAAACAGTATAGTGTTTTCCAATTGCTCAAGCGTAATATATCCAACCCATACTGCTCTTTCAAATGTTTTTGATTACCCAACTTAAAAAAAAAAAGACAAAGAAAAAACTTCTACTGAAATTTATGAAACACCAAGTGTGTGTGTGTGTGGGGGGGGGTACTTCTTATGTTGTAACTTTAAATTTCTAGAAAAGGAAAAGAAAGTTTTCGATCCTGGGTAATTTTAGTAATTGAAATTCAGCTTACAACTCTAGACAACATATGCATTTACAATAACATATAAAATAATTAGAAAAGAAAGAGTCCCAGCTTCAAAATAGAAATGTGCTTGATTTTATACCTTGAATAAAGAGATATGCATATAAAGTAAAACTTAAGTAAAGTCCTTATTTACAATAAAAATTCATTGACATTCAAGTAACATCATTTACTATTGACCTCTGATAAGGGTCCAACTAATTAGCAAAACAAAAACTGATTTTAAAAAGAATTATATAGCAAATTTTCTTGTTTGTATTGTAACAGAGTTTAAACAACATTTCACCTTGAATCATTATTTTAAATAGGGCTAATTTAACCAATTCTATAAAAATCATATTAAGATTTCTCACTTGGAGAATGTAGGTCTGCATATTACATCAATGTTTCTATTTACTAAAATATCCTCTTTCTCACATTCTTTCAAAGAAACTGGTAACTCATGGGAAAATACCAGACCACTTTTATTTGGTGAAATTTTGTCTGTTTGTGATGGCAAGCAGGCTGACATTATTCACCAACCATGGTTTTGAATGACCTTTATCTAGTTCCAATTACAAAACTATTACCAAAGACCCCAAACTTGCCACCAGAAAAATTTTTCTACAGATAATATGGAGCCACTGAAGGTGATTTTATTTTCCCTAATAGCTACATGTTCAGAAAAAAATAAGTATAACCCCAAGAGGAAATATTTTGAAAGGGACATACTTACTTGGAAGTTTTAATATTTCTAAAATCTATCATATTATTTAAAATTTTTAGGGTAAATCTAGGTACCAAACACTAGCTAATGACAAAGCAAGAAAAGTAATGGGTAATAAATTATAAAGTTCTGGATATAATGTATATACTGAAGACCAAAATGGTCACATACTAAACCTAGGAGTTACCTATTAGAAAAATTTTAATTAGGATTAGTGTTACATTTCAGTTGTCAAATGCACATTGTACTTAAAAGCAAACACACTGGAGTAACTTTTGATTAATGGAGCTATTTTGTGCATTAGGACGAAATGATATATGTGATTTTTATAAATATATGATGTGTCTTAGACACTCATACACACTAAAAGGTGTCCAACCTCATCTTAATTCCTCACAAATTCATAATTCTCATGAAGGGACAGAGACAGTGATTTATTATTAGATTATTCTAGAACTACAAAACTCAAACCAATTAATACATTTGCTAACAACTATTCCATTTTATTGATATTATTCCAAACTGCTCTGTAGTTTATCACATGGAAGGGTAAAAATCATGGAGATGAATAGTAGGGCAGAGAGGATTTATAGGGGAGGGAAAATACTTTGTATCATTCTATAATGATGGATACGTGTCATTATGTATTTGTCCACACCCACAGAATGTACACCACCAAAATGAACCATAATGCAACAAAAAACATTGATTATAATGTATCAATGTAGGTTCCTCAATTGTGAAAATGTATCACCCTAGTGGGGGGTGCTGATAATGGAGGAGGCTATGCGTCTATGAGGGACAGGAAGCATATGGGAAATCTCTGTACCTTCCCTTCAATTTTGCTATAAACTAAAACTGCTCTAAAAAAATAAAATATTAAAAAATAGTGAATGATTATTTTGAATTATACCATCAATGCCAGTGTTGCAAGTTATGTTATTCTACCCTAAACTATTGATGAAATATTTTGCACAATGGCAGAAGTATTCCTACTATAAAGAGCTTTACAAAGCCCTTATTCTTTTATATTATGACAATAATTTCTACCAACTCATTTAATACGTATGATTGTGAATTACAATGTTTAATCTTGGTGCTATGCCATTTCCATAAATAGCTGAGATAGTTGGGTGGTAACCTCATCCTTGGCCTCTCTGAGGGCCTGGACACATCAAGGAATATACACTCTTGACATTAAAATTATGTTATCCACATTCCTTAGGGACAATAATAGTGTTTCAGTAAGTGTTTCTCTTTCTATTTTCCTGTTTCCTCAATTTTCAATAACTTGGTCATGGAAATAACTAGATGCTATAAATAGATGTGTGGAAAACAAGTGGTTGATCGTCCAAATCCACTGCCAGGATAAGTTATTTTGAATGATAGATGACCAGTTTTAAAATACTCTGAAACTAATTTCAGCATTTTGTCAAAGACTTTTTTCTTTACTATCCCTCCATAAGAGAGTACCCCCATTACCTGTAATATACTAGAGATTATCAAACTATTTATACATCTGGAATAGAATTTTCTTCTTTTTTTTTTTAAAGATTTTATTTATTTATTCATGAGAGACAGAGAGAGAGAGAGAGAGAGAGTGAGAGAGGCAGAGGGAGAAGCAGGCTCCCAAGGAGCAGGAAGCCTGATGCGGGACTCGATCCCAGGACCCTGAGATCATGACTTGAGCCGAAGGCAGACGCTTAACCATCTGAGCCACCCAGGCGCCCTAGAATTTTCTTCTAGTTTAAAATAATTAGACCAATGCATACTATGTTATAGAATTACAAGAAAAAAGAGAATGGAATTGAATGGGATCGGATGAAACGGGATGGGATGAAACAGGACGGGGCTGAATGGAATAGAATAGAATGGAATGGAATGGAATGGAATGGAATGGAATGGAATAGAATAGAATAGAATAGAATAGAATAGAATAGAATAGAATAGA